>NC_057865.1:88382698-88698875 GCF_019393635.1 Dromiciops gliroides
TCTATTCTATTTTTATTTATTTTATTCACTATATCCCAATTAAATTTAAATATGATTCAGGCAGCACTTAGAAGGGCTTTAATGCATAGAATCATGTTTGATACATTTGGATGAATTAAGCTTCCTTGTAACCCAAAATTTCTCTCAGTCTAGGAAGCAGGTAGCTTTTGAAAGTTATTGGGCCCAGGAAGGGTATGTTGCTAAATCAACATATGTCCCAGAATCTTCAACTTGTAACAAACTTTTAAAGTTTAACTCCTCTTTTGATTAAGGATTCTCTTCTATAATAACCCTTCCAGGGTAGCAATATAAACTCTGCTTGAACAATGTTAGAAATGCAAAACTGAATCCCTCAAAGGGTAGTCCATTTATCAGTCAGTCTCCCTTGTGCTTCAATCAATGACCAAATGGTTTGTAAATATTTTCTACTTTAATAATTTTTTTTTTAAAACAGTGTCTCCCCCCTCTTCGTCTGACACAATCACCCATATAAAGATGATTCTGCATAACTTAGTCTTCTTAGCTTATGGCCCGGCGGGAAATGGGACTGATCACTAATTGTGTTGCTTTAGTTTTTCATCCTCTGAGTCATTCTGTCTTGTATCACGTGCAGTTTCTTGAAAGGTTGGCCCTGTTCTGCAACATTTAGTGTTTGTATTCCCAGCTGACAAAGATATCTTGCTGGCTGAAAGAGACTGCTGTGTATAATCCAGACAGAGACAGAGACAGAGACAGAGACAGAGACAGAGACAGAGACAGAGACAGAGACAGAGACAGAGACAGAGTAGGGGGCAGGCAGAACTGCATTTTAATTCCCTGATACTTCCTGCTTTTGAAGAGCCTACTAATCAACTAATTCCTTACATTTTGCCCTCAAAGCTCCCAAAGAATAATCCAGTTCCCTTTACCAGTTCTTGGCCACTGCAGTCCAGGGTATACCTCATTCACTAGCAGGTTTCAGTTTCTTACTGGTTGGACTACACTTAAAATATGGGGATCTGAAGGTAAATGGCATCTATTTGTTTTCTAAATTTCCCTTTTAGAAGCATTGCTGGGGTGACCTAGGTTTTGCCCATAAGCATTGGAATTTGTATGAATTTAGAGAAATGATTTTAAAAGACTGTACAATTTTAAATTGTGTTAATTCACACAATGGCAATACTTTTATTTCTTCAATACTGTAGAAACTAAATTTCCTTTCCTCCTTTTGATTCCTATTCCCACTGCCGCAACTAGGCAAGGTCCCCTCCCCAGCTTCATTCTTCTTCTGGGGTGTAGGCTTCCCACAATGGGTGGTGTCTCATGGGGCCAATATCAAGGTTTCTTCTTCTCTATGATTGGAGGGAATTCAGTACAGCTTATTCCAGGTCTGCTTCCAATTGTATGGCCCGGGTCCCCAAACTGCTAGTCCCTTTTCTTGTTGAACTGCCCACTAGAAAGCTCCAGATCCTGTATGTCCCAGAACAAAATCTTAACCTAATGAACATTATTTTGATTAAGACTGCAGAAATATGTGAAGTGGACAAGGTGGGCTGCTTAATGCCACTTTAATATCTAGGGACATGGTTCTATAATTAGGGCCCTTTGTTGGAAACATAAGGTACTAGAGCAGAGGTCTAAAGACTGGGTATAAGTATAGCTTTCACTTCTTTGGGAGGCAAATGTGCTCTGTCTGCTTCCCCTAAAAATTTGTGAGCATTGGCTCAACATAATTGGGAATGTGTATACATATGTAGGTAGATATAGATATATGTACATATCTATACACACATGCATACATATTCACACACCGTGTGCTAAACTTGGAGTTAGGAAGACCTGGGTTCAGGTCCCACCCTCAGTGATTACTTGCTTTGTTGCTATAATGAGTCACTTAACCCCTGGGAGCCTTAGCTTCCTCATTTATAAAATGTATTCAGCAAAACATGTAGTAGCTAACCTCGATGAGTTGTGGTGAGGCTCAAATTTGAATGTATGTACAGTCCTTCACAAGCCTTAAAATGTTGGATATGCTAGCTAGCATTATTTCTTTTCCACGGTCTGGTCTAACAGGTCATTAGCAAGAGAGAACAAGACCAGCTTCTGCACTGGATGCAGCCCGAAATGTTTTCTTCTGAATTTTTAAAAAAATGTATCTTTCTGACATCTGTCTCCAAAATAATATTCCCATGTGTGGGCTGCATTTTAATTCTAGATCATTGGCTCTGGAAAGACCTATGCAGTCAAACCATGTTGGCTTTGTCTGAGCAGGTATCTCTACATGAATTTGACAAAAACACACAACCCCATTGTACATCATTTCCATTTACTTCCTCAACTCACAAGAGAGACCAGATAGTTTTGTTTTACAGTCCTGTGACAAGCAGTGACTGTTTTCAGATCAACAAGGGACAGAGGCACACCATTCCCCAGAGCCTGGTAATGACTGGCTCTTCCTCAAATTTGGTTTCTACATTCTGTTTATTGACCCCTTAATGTTGCCTTGTAGATGACTCCTCAGTGCAGATCATGATGGCTACCAGGTAACTGCAAATAGATATGGCAGATATCAGGGCTGTTGTGAGGCCCAAATGAGATAAGATGTGAAAAGGGCTTTGCAAGCCTTAAAACACTATGTGAATGCTAGATATTGTTTATCATCATTATCATTAATATTATTATTTTTATAGAATGGACTAATTTTAGTCCACAGAACAAGTCTGAGTCACTATCGAGCCATGACTATCCCTTACAGTGGTACTGGGAGAAGAAAATGACTGAGACAAACTAAAAGAATGGACTAGGGTGTTTAAATGATCTGTTAGGGTTTTTCACCAAGATTCAGCTCATACAGAGTGCGATAGGGAAATGGGTATCTAGTGCTAAGAAGTTTAGACCATGATTTACCAAGCCATGTGACTATGGATGATACAACAGGATGAGGAGAGTCTGAATATTGGCATCAGGAGAGAAAAATGCTTCTTTGCTTATTCATTGTTGGGAGTCACAGATTTTTAAGATTCTCATGACCACATAGGATAGATTGGTATTTGATCCCCTTGATGACCTCTTGGCAGGAAGACAAGCTTTTCAAAGACAAGTTGGGAGGGGTGGTTGAGGGGTTATTTCCTGGTACTTTTTCAAATGTATTACACTATTACTGTGGATGTACTTGAATCTTGCCTCTAAAAGTAGTCTGTGGAGGGACCACAGTTCCAGAATTCCCTATGCATAGACAGTAAAGGGATCTTATTCACTCAGACTGACCACTGACTAGCAACTGGTAGGATCGTAGACAGTTAAAATAGTTTTAATAAACATTGAAATTAAGTTAAATTGAATTCATTATTAACTGATTGATTCATATGAGTTCAACATTGTGATAGGTGCTAGATAATAGCAATAACAGAACAGTTCATGACTTTGAAAAGCTGATAGTTTCACTGGGAAGATATAGCTTATACACTTTGATTATATATGAGGCACTAAATTGGGCAGGGCCAAGAGAAGTTAAAGAAGGGAGAAAACAATGGTCTTGAGAATTAAGAAAAAGGTTTATGAAGTGAGACTTCATCTAGACCTTTAAGGATGGGTGGGATTTAGAAATAACCAAAATCAAATATCCAGATTATAACATTCTGGCTATTAAGATACCTAGATGGACACTATCAAGGACTCAATCTCTCTGGCATTAAAAAAAGAAAAAGCTGAAATGATCTAAACATAAGAACTTGCTTAGAGTAGCTTCTGATCCTCTTTGACAACCTCTTGGTGAAAAATCAAAATGCTCAAAAGTCTTTCAGGGATTATTTGGGATTATTTTCATACACTCAAACAGGAATACCTGTTATTATTGTTCAGTCATTTCAAGTGTGTCCAGGTCTCTGTGACTCCATTTGGGGTTTTCTTGGCAGAGCTACAAGAGTGGCTTGTTATTTCCTTCCCCAGCTCATTTTCCAGATGAGGAAACTGAGGCAATCAGGGTTAAATGACTTGCTTAAGGTCACCTAGCAAGTAAGTGTCTGAGGCCAGATTGTAACCCAAGAAGATGAGTTTCTCTGATGCCAAGTCTGGCACTCCATCGACTGTCCACCTAGCCACACTAGTTATTCCTGTGGATGTCCTTAAATCTCACCTCTCAAAGCAGTTTGTAGAAGGACTACAGACTATTATAAACTTTTATGGCCTTGCTATTGGTCTCTGACTTGATTGTTGGGTTATAATCTATTTACAGTAATAATAACACCAAGACAAACCCTTGAAGGTTTGTAAAACACTTCTCAAAACAACCCAATGATATAGGTAGTAAAAATATTAGGATCACAAATCATAGATTTAGAGCAAGAAAGAATCTTGAACAGTATTGAGTCCAATACGCTCATTTTGCAAAGGAAGAAACTGAGCTTCATAAAAGTTAAGTAATGAGCTGAGGGTCACAGTGCTAGTAAGTGTCTGAGGTTGGTCTCAAAACTGGGTTTCCTGACTCCAAGACAATTTTGCTTTCTGGATGATGGCTAACCAGAGCCATGGAGAGAACCTGAGAAATCTTGGAAAACATTCTCTGAGCAGCAAATGAATGTCACTTGTCAGCTGTCATAAACCCTAAGTATTTTACTTAGAGGAGAGATCTGACATACCTATGACAATTGCAAATGAAGGGTGTTGCTATCTTCAGCTGAATGTATCCATGAGCAATTGGAGCCTCATCTGGCCACCTACCAGCTTAAGGAGTAATCTGCCTGTACAGAACCTTGCAATTACTCCAATTGCCACAGCTATTGTGGTCTGGCAAATTTATCCCCTCTCTACTTCCTCCCTTCCCCCAAACTGGGGTTACTTATTCTCTGCTGTTTATGTGCTGTGTACATTTTACAATGGGTTTTATCTCCATATAAAGGTAAGCAGATTTTATTGCATTCTGAGTATTTGCTACAAAGGAGAGGACGAGGCAATGGAGAAGGAAAAAGGATAGCTAAGAACCAAATAGTCTTAGACTTAACTATGAGTCTATATTGAAACTCTATCTTTCTCTGGAGTCAAAAAGGGGCTTTGAATATAAGCTCCTTGAGGGATTGCCTGTCTTTTGTATTGTTCCTAGTACTTAGCCCGGTACTTGATAGATTTTTTTTCACTCAGTCATTTGAAGAAGGGTCAATTGAAATATTTGGCAGAATCCTCAAGATGCCCGGCCTACTCTATTATGTTAATACATGTGGTATGTAAACTCTATACCACTCTTGTATTTTGTCAACTTGATATTCTTTCTAGCATAATTTTGATTTTTAAAAAGTATTGCTCAAAGTTAAATGCCTGGGGTTTGTAACAACTGACATTAGATGTTTCAACCAACTTTCTAAGGTTTGGGGGTTGATTAATTTCTCTCAGGGGAAGGGACAAAGGGAATGCTTGCCTGGGAGTGGGGTGGGATGGTGCCAGCTTGTCCAGCCTGAGCTCTATATACACCTGTGGCTACACAGGGAGAAGGACAGGTACCAGACCTGTTACTCCATTGATACGGGAACCTTCTCTGGAATGACTGTTGCCCAGAGTCCCACACCTAATATGGGAAGTGATACTCAAACCCAAGTCTTCCTACAAAGGAGGTCTTACTCTGCTTTGAGATGAACTCTCAATCCACCATGCCATGCTGCCTCTCACAACTACATAACCATGTTAAATGTCAAGGGCAGTTATAGAAATACAAGTTTGTTTTAGGAATTAGAGCTATCATAATGAACTGAAGTCTAGTGCCCAAACCTGCAATCTTGACTGAGGCTAACCTTTCATTGTCTTTGAAGGTAGTCAGGCTTGAGGAATTGCTAAGTGAGATTTTTTTTTTCACTTAACTGAAACAGACAGCTAAAATTTTCTGGATGAACTTCCACATTAATGCAGCAAATTGACTCAACTGGGACCCCAGGAGCTTGGGGGAATTCAAAGGATAACTGTGAAACCTTAAGATGTCAAGTGGAGGGTAGAAAAGGGAAAGAGAGCAAGGTAAATAACTCCTCGATTGTCTTACAATCCAGTGAAAATGAACACTCACAAGGTCATCTCACCTATGCTGATGGAACACAGTCTCTCCATCCTTGACTGGAGGAGGAGACATATGACCACACTAGGTCTGGGACCTTTAATGATTCTTGTATTTAAGTGTTGATGCAATCATTCAATTAACATTTATTATGTCCTTACTGTACCAGGCACTGTGCTAAGTGCTGAAGACACAAGGAAGGCAAAAACACAGTCCCTGCCCTCCAGGAGTTTACATTCAAATGGTGGAGACTAAATGTACTCAACTAGGAATACACAAAATATATACAGAGAGCAAATGGTAGTAATCTAGAAGGAAAAGGCATTAGTAGATGAGGGACCAGAAAAGACCTGGGGAAGGTGGGACTGGAACTTAGTCTTAGAGGAAGCCAGGGGGACTAAGTGGCAAGTATGGGGGAGCTAACATGCACCTGGTATTTCCTGAAATGCTGGTGTTGAGAGAAGCATCTCCATGGTGTCTTGTGCAAACAACTTAACCTCACCAGGTCTCTATTTCTGCAACTGCAAGAGGAGAGGTTGGGCTAGAGCATCTCAAGTGTCCCTGTCAACTCAAAATCTATGATCCTTGGAAGCAATGAACAATGGGTTTGGGAATGGACTCAGGTCTAAGTCAAATGTAAGGAGGCAGTAAGGGATGGGGGTAAAACAACAAAAAATGACTCTGGAGTCTCAAGACCTGTATTCAAATCCCACTTCTGACTACCAATGTGACCTTGGGCAAGTCACCTAACTTGTAGTTTCATCAACCATAAAATGTGGGGATTGGCAGAGATGGTTTCTGAAATCCATGAGAGAGCTAGTGGTACAGGGGATAGAGTGCTGGGCCTGGAGTCAGGAAGACTTGAGAGTTCAAATCTTGCCTAAGACACTTACTGATTATGTAACCTTGGGTAAGTCACTTAACTTCAGTACCTCAGTTTCCTCAACTATAACATGGAAATAATAATAATACCTGCCTTCTGGGGCTTCTGTGAGGGATAAATAAGATATATTTGTAAAGCATTTAACATAGGACCTGGCACATAGTAGGTGTTAACCCCTATTTACCTACTGTATGTCCAGGCCTAGATGAGCTTTTTTTTTTTTTTTTGGTGGGGCAATGAAGGTTAAGTGACTTGCCCAGGGTCACACAGCTAGTAAGCTAGTAAGTGTCAAGTGTCTGAGGCCAAATTTGAACTCAGGTCCTCTTGAATCCAGGGCTGGTGCTTTATCCACTGTGCCACCTAGCTGCCCCAATAGTACTTTTAAGTAGCATACTTCCTGTCCTGCTTTGTTCTGCCCCCACCCTCTTCCCAGGGGTGTTTGTTCTTCCCTTTTATGTCTTAGAAACATCATGATATATACCATGTGGGCTTTCTCCCCTGATGGATACATTACAAATCATCACTAAATCTCAGCTTCTGTCTCCCCCTTTCCTGGTCCAAGTGCAAAAAAAAGAGGCTAATTCCAGTTCTGTATATATGGGTATATATAGTTGAGGTAAGGCATACAAATGGCAGAAAAGACCCCACTCTGAGTGGGGATAGATTCATTCTCCACAGCATTTGAGATGTTAACTCAAATTTAACCTTTTCACATGAACCAAGGCCACTATTCAGATGGCTCCCAATTAGGATATCTTTGAGCGAAATATTAACTTCCAAATAATACAATTATCATTATTTTTAAAAAGAGATTCCTCTACTATAGGTGTGCTCTGCTTTAAAGAAATTCTGCTGTTCAAAACACCCTGACCCTAACTTCCCAAAGACATCAATTATGGAATTAGGTCATACAATAGTGGAGAAACCTTCTGAAGAATGTCTGTTCCTGAGAAGCTCATAATGTCAAATATGAAATAGAATGATTAGAATATTGGGACAAAAACATGTGTGCTATGGGGAAAACATAAGGAAGCAAACCTCATTCTTGGATCATCTGGTGGTGTCATTTCCAGATCATGGGTAGGCCCATTTAAGCCGATGACATGTAAGGAAATGCTTGGATTTTCACATCCGGCCTAGGATATAAAAGGGAAGAGGGATATTATTAGTAATAATTGAGACAGTACTTTTTTGCCTTGTAAAGGGTTTTCACATTTAGTTCATGGACTATACAAACTTATAAACACCGTAAAACATACCCCGGGAAATTTAATTCTCATTGGAGAATGGCTGAGATACTCTAAGTTGGGATGTTTAACCCATAGCTGGAGGCTAAACTGGGAAATACAAGGAACTGGATTGATTTCCCTTTTCTCTCTCCTTCTCTCTATAGCACTATTCCCCGGTTTATCATCCATACCCTTATCATCTTTCTGAGAAAGAAGGAAAAATCAGAAGAAAGGGTGGAAAGAGGGAAGGAAAGGCAAAGATGACAGAACAAAGTGTTAATTATTCAAGAGTAGTTTTCACTGCTCACCAGTGGGATGAAATTAAGGCTTTCCAAAAAAAATCTAGTACATCGTTCTGCTTTGAGCTCCTCTCATCCTCCAAATATTGCCAGTTTGGTGGCGAGGTGTACCCACCAAACATATTACAGGCCCAAAATACAACAGTTTTGGCCAGGAAAGAAAGAAAAGGACACAGGAGAGAGAACATAAGTGGGTGGCCCAGAGGGTGAGCTCACCAACCTACTGGCAGTATAAAGCTTAGGTGACATGCAAAGAGTATATTCCTAGTTCCTAAGACTGATGCTTGGGTTCAGTAAAGGAACAAATCAAATACATTTTTCAACAGGTTGAAACAGGTTATTCTGAGGATCAGTTCCAGGTGAAGGGACTGCAAAATGCTTTTGGGCAGAACATGGAGACCTTCTATTTAACCCACAAGTCTCTGGTTCTTAAGGATTCTAGGGTTTGGCATATTTCATACTCAAGGGAACTTGTCCTTGGGTTTATAAGAAACTAAATGGAAAACCAGAAATGAGGAATCCCTACGTTTCTGCTTTGGTTTTTCCCCTTCAGAGTGTGAGGAGAGATGTTGTCATACATTCAGGGACATACTAGGTATGGAGACATCTGTGCTGCATTTCTCACACTACAGACCTCAAGAACTGGTTGAAACAACTGGGGATAGTTAGCCTTGGAGAAGAGAAGGACATGAGAATACTCTTCAAGTATTTGAAGGGCCATCGCATAGAAGAAGGATTGTATTTCTCCTGCTCAGTTCCAGAGGGTTATGCATGGAGGAATGATTAAAAAAGGCAGAGAAGAGGCAGCTAGATGGTACAGTGGATAAAGTACTGACCCTGGATTCAGGAGGACCTGAGTTCAAATCCAGCCTCAGACATTTGACACTTACAAGCTGTGTGACCCTGGGCAAGTCACTTAACCTTCATTGCCCCGAAAAACCAAGCAAACAAAAAAAGAGGCAGAGAAAAAGATAGAAATTTGATTTGGAGAAGACATTCCTAAGAGAGCTCTCCAGAAGTGACATGGATGTGTCCCCAGGAGATAGTGAGATTCTCTTACCAGAGGACTTCAAGCAAAGCCTGGATGCCTGCTTTGGTGGCACATTGCAGAGGACACTTCTGCTCAAGTAAGAAATGGGCTTAGGTGGTCTCTGAGCTTCTATGAAATGGTGACATGCCAGTATATTTCTCCTTTCACTTCACCCCACCATGCTCTGCTACTGGCTGCAGAATTGATTGTATCTGTCCTTGGATGGTGGCTACCATACCTACCAGTTGTGCACATGAGTATTTTCCCTTTGGTTTCATGCAAGTGAACTGCCATTATATGTTATAATGGAAAAAATGCCGAGTTAAGAGTTCAGAATCCTGAGTTCTGGTTCAAAACCTGCTTTTGATTTGCTGTGTGACTTGAAGCAAGTTGTTTAAACTCTCTGGGGCTCAGTTTCCTCATCTGAAAAATGAGGAGACTTGGCTAGATGATCTCTAAGGTCCCTTTCAGCTCTAAATCATATAAATATTCTATGATTCATGACTGAAGGAGGGAAAAAGGATGTGGGTAGGAGGCATATGTAGTCACCAAATCAGGGGAAAACAAGGTGGTTTTTTTTTTTTTGTACTCTGTTCTGAAGTTTAGTTAAATGACTAACTCCAGCTTAGACAAACACAAAAGGTAAATTTACCAACCATCAAATTTAAGTAAACAAAGATGGCAATTTAATGAGAAATAATTCATCTTTTCTCTGTTTATTGTAATGCTCCTAAGCATCTCTGATTATCACATCTCCACATCTGAGTCAGCTGAGAGGAGAAAGACTTATGAATAATGCAAGCAATCAGTTCAGCAGAAGGAAAGGCGGCATACCATTTCTCTTACCTTGGGGTAATGATAAGGCTTAACAGTGGGGTAGATGGCACCGGTGTAGGTAGGCAGGTCCATGATGGGCACGCGGGAATCATTGATTGTGGCATAGGCTAACCTAGTCCCGTCTGGAGACCACCAGTGCGCAATGTGGGTCTTTAAAATCTCCTCTGAGGAAAAGGAGAGAAAGGAGAGAAAGGAGAGAAAGATGAATAGGAAACAGGTGGAGCAGAGATCAATTCAGTGACATTACGAATGGTAGGGCATCCAAGAAAAAGCACGGCCTCCACTTCCAGGTGGAACAGTGGATAGAATGCTAGGCCTAAAGTCAGCAAGTTCATTCTTTTTTCAGTTGTGTCTGACTCTCTGTGACCCCATTTGGGGTTTTCTTGGCAAAGGTACTGGAGTACTTTGTCATTTCCTTCTCCAGCTCATTTTACAGTTGAGGAAACTGAGGTAAAGAGGGTTAAGTGGTCACACGGTCAGTAAGTGTGTGAGGCCAATTTGAACTCAGGAAAATGAGTCTTTCTGACTCCAGGTTTGGCACTCTATCTACTGTGCTAGCAAGCTACTTCTGGAGTCAGGTAGACTTACGCTCAAATCCAGCCTCAGACACTTGCCCAGATGTGGAATACTAAGCAAGTCACCTAAGCCCTGTTTGTTTCAGTTTTCTCATATGTAAAATGGGAATAATTATACCACCTATCTCCTACAGTTGTTGTGAGGATCAAATGAGAAAAGCACTTAACACAGTACCTGGCGTAAAATGCTTTGTGATATTAGCTCTTATTATATCCTCACAGTGTCTTAATCCAATAAGCATGTGATGATAGTCATCGCAGCAAAGAAATTTTTTTCCCAATTCAAACATTTGTTAAATATCTACTATACACTGGGCATCATGTTAGATTCTGAGGAGACAAAAGTAAAGTGATATGCTAACTTCACGGGGCTTACATTCTTCCAGTAGATACCAAAGGGCTAATCTCTAATAGACCCTTCAAAAAATTCAGTGACGATGACTGATTTGGAGACCGACATGTCTAAGATCTCATAATATACAGCTGAGTCTGGATTTGAGGTCAGGGTCTCTGATGCCAAAATGAATGCTCTTTTCACTATCCCACATTCAACCTCATGTCCTATACAATGTATAGTTCTCGTTGAATGCAAGCAGAATGTGAACCTCTGGGAGTCAGTGAGATCCTACTTCCTTAAAGGTCAATTCCATTCTGCTCACTATACTAAGGCAGGAAAAGGAATTCTGGGAAAATTCACCGAGGTTGAAACAAAAGCCATTGATGGGCTCATCCTCAGTAATCTAATTTAGAATTGGGAGTTTGATCAGCAGAGGCAAATAGTAGCCAATCAGTCAGTAAATTGACTGACTGCAGAAGCTCTATTGGAGGGAGGGATACCTGTGGGGCTAATGCTCTATGTCCGCATGAAGTTTATAAGCTAGAATCTAGCTCAGCTTGAAGAGGAAAATATGGCTGCATGTAGGCATATTACATTAAATTAAAGGGCATATAATTGACAGCACCAAATTGTATACACGAGCAGCTAGATGGCAAGATGGGTAGAGAGCTAAGTCTGGTATCAGCAAGTCCCGAGTCCAAATCCTGCATTAGTCACTAGCTATGTGACCCTGGGCAATGGGAAGACCTGGTTCACATCCTGTCTCAGATACTTTCTAGATGTATGATGCTCTCAACCTCAAATTCCATGTCTGTAAAATGGACATGCTAATAACATCTGCCTTGTAGCAGGGTGGTTGTGAGGATCAAATGAAACAATCCATATAAAGTACTTTGTAAACTTTAGAAGCATATAAATGCTAGTAATTATAATTAATAGTAGCAAAGAGTAGTAACTTAACAAAGCTTTTGGAATACAGCATCCAATATCTGACCACTGCAAGATGAGAAGCATTCATAGTGGCTTTAATAAACATTTTTATTTAAAATCCTGAGTTCCAGATACGATCCTTCCTTCTCTCCCCTCCCATGCCCTCCCTGAGGTGGCAGGCAATCATATATAGGTTATGCAATGCAATTATGTTGAATGTTATCATATTAGTAATTTTGTATAAGAGAACTTGAATAAAAGAAAAAAATGAGAGAAATAAAGTGAAAAATAGCATGCTTCAGTCTGTGTTCAGTTAATATCAGTTATTTCTTTAGAGGTGGATAGTATACTAAGCTACTTTCAATAGAGCTGATCACAAGTGAAAGGTCTACAGACTAGAGGAGGAAGAGAGGAAAATGGAGAAAAATTGCAAATGAGGGAAAAAAGGAATCAGTAATTTCCCCATGTCTTTAGATGGCTGGGAAAGGGACTTTCAAGTTCAAGTTTGGAAATGAGACACTGAAAATGACTTTGTAGACTTATCTAACCTATTCTCTTGGAAGAGTGAATAGTAGATATTCTAACAGATGGTAACCTGGAAAAAATAGTCACCATTTGCAATGCAATGAAATTTGTTGACGATCCTGTTCCATCCTAATGATATTGCAGGGCTAAAATGATATCTAGAAGTGAATAGCATTCAGGGAAATGTAGTAAAGAGGAAAAAATGGGATGAATGGAGAGGGATGCTAAAAAAATACATTCCAACTCCTAACAATAATGAGTCTTAGAGTAGTTTTCAAAGGACATTAATTCATATCAAACTCCTCATAAAATTACAGAACAGATGTTTGAAATGATTGATTAGAACAGAGAAATTCTTGAAAAAATCTGATTCTCAACTAATCAAATGAACCTTTCTAAGCCTGGGCAAGTCACTTAACTCTGCCTCAGTTCCCTCATTTGTAATATAAGCTAGAGAAGGAAATCACAAATCATTTCAGTATCTTCATCAAGAAAACCCCAAAAGGGGTCACAAAGAGTCAGACACAATTGGAAGGACTGAACAATAACAACTTTCTTATGAGTTCAGGACCATCCACTCAAGCATGGATGAGAGATACCTCTTACCTCCAAATCCACAGAGGGTCAAACTATATTCTTAAGCCAGATGGCAAGGCCATATAGCATAGATATGTTGTGTAAAGGCAGGCTCTTCTAATAATCCCCTCAACCCTCAATTGAGATTGCATCAGTGGTGCCAAATTCAAATAGAAACAGGGCCACTAAACCATAAAGCAGGATCTTTGCAGGCTATATATTGACTTAAAAACCACATAGTAACATTATCTATGTTTTATTGTATTTTTATTTATTTTGTTAAATATTTTTCAATTACATTTTACTCTGGTTCAGCATGCACTTGGGAGTGTTATGGGATATGTGTAGCACTGTGGGTGCTTGATATCTCTGCTCTACACTAATCACCTTTCAGATGATTTTGCAGGGGTTCTTAATTTATGTGTGTGTGTGTGTGTGTGTGTGTGTGTGTGTGTGTGTGTGTGTGAGAGAGAGAGAGAGAGAGAGAGAGAGAGAGAGAGAGAGAGAGAGAGAGAGAGAGAGAGAGATGGGTCACTTTGGAAGTCTGGTGAAACCTATAGACCCCTTTTCAGAATAATGTTTTTAAAAGGACAAAATTATATAACATAGGATTACAAAGGAAATCAATTATATTGAAATAATGGTCACAATATTGGAAAAAATCAGACTCCAGATTAAGAACCCCCGATTTAGAGAATAATAAATTTATAAGATGCTTTAAAATTTGCAAAAATATTCACGTATATTATTCTCATTTGCAACAATACTGTGAGGTTGGTTACCTAAAAATATCATTTGTTCAGTCATGTCTGACTCTTCATGAGCTAATTTCTTGGAAAACACCAGAGCAGTTTACCATTTCCTTCTCCAGATCATTTTACAGATGAAGAACTGAGGCAAACAGGGTTAAATGACTTGCCTAGGGTCACACAACTAGTAAGTATCTGAGGCTGGATTTGAACTCAGGGAGATGATTCCTCTTGATTCCAGGCCCAGCATTCTATTGACTGCACCTCTTAGCTGGCAAAAAAGTATTATTACTCCAGTTTTACAGATGAGAACATGAGAGAGAGAGAGAGAAGAAACACATTCATGATATACATCTAATACATCAAGGGCAGAGTTTAAACCCAGCTCTTCCTCATTCTGTGTCTAGAACACATTGCAAAACAAGCTTGGAGGAGGTCTTAGAAGCTGGAAACCCAGAGGCAGTGGGCAGGCCTGGAAGTCACAAACCCAGTTGACTGCTGTACAGTTGTCTGAATAGCATTAGAGTTCCTCCCAACTTTTCTTGAGACAACCCAAGAAAAGGCGATAATCAGATGCATCCTAACATATCATAGACTTATAATCTTCTTATTCTCCTCCCAGGTTCTGGGTTTTATTTGGCAGGTTTAAGAGAAATGAGCTGGGGCACTTTGAAGTACTCTGGACATTGAGGACTTGAGATGCTCAAGCATCTTTAAATCAACAGCAAGAAGAGATTAGCCTGTTACTGCACAATTCTAATACCATCCAGAAATTATGTTTTGGATTAAGTTCAATGATTCTATATCTGAGAGAACAGACATAGGCAAACAGACACTTCTCTTTGTATTATGTAAGATGGTTTCCAGGGGCAGCTCCATGGCACAGTGGATAGAATGTGGGGCTTGGAGGCAGGAAGACCTGAGTTCAAATCCAGCCTCAGACACTTACTAGATATGCGACTCTGAGCAAGTAATTTCACCCTATTTGCCTCAGTTTCCTCTTCAGTAAAATGAGCTGGAGAAGGAAATGACAAACCACTCCAGTATCTTTGCCAAGAAAACCCGAATGGGGTCATGGAGAGTCAGACTCAACTGGAACAACTCAAAACAAGAACATGGTTTCCAATCCAATCCACAATGAAAGTACCACTACAAGAAATCTGTGGAGTGTTCAGATTAAAAAAAGCAAAGGAGAGAAAATGAGTGAAGGTAATAAGAAGGGGGTAGGGGTAAGGTCATTAGGATGATTAAGAATAGAATCTGGCAGGCAGGACATGCAGGGATTTAATCTGAGTCGGGGTTAGTTGGAGCTGACTTCCAAGAACTCTCTTTTTCTGCAGATGTTTTCTGGCTTTATCCAGATCAATCATCACATCGATCAATCAACAAAATCAGGTCATAGAAGCACTTACTTATGTACTGAGCCCTCTAAGACAAAACATGAACATTCCCCACTCTCAAATCAGCCTGTTCCTTCTCTTGACTGCCAGTGTTTCCTGCATTGGTGATGTGAATTAAGCCTCCGAGGCTCTTGATGATGCTGTTTACTGTTTTCAGTTTGCTCCAGATCACCCCGATCTTTGTGTTTTTGAAGCCAGGCTAGTTGTCTAAGTTCAACTGCTGAGAACTCCCATTGATTAACCTGTGGTTTCATCATCTTGACCCTGGGCCCATAACTTGATGCTGATTAAGTCTGCTATAGCAACCTTGAAGAGAGGGCTTGAGCTTTTGCCCTGATGGGCAGTTCTGCAGGGTCACAGATGACATTTTGCCTATTACTTTGAAAATATATTTTATTTGAACTGAAGTCAAAGATCTCACAGTTCATCGAGGAGACCGTCTCAGTTACAGTAGTGACAAAGAAATAATCGAAATTCCTAGATGCTAGACTCTCAAGCCAAACAAAGCTGGGCTAGCCTTAGTTATTTTTCTAAGTGATGGTTCTTTAACACACTGTTCCCTCTGCAGTGGTTGGTTTTTTTTCCTCCTTTTTCTTATATTAGCAGCTCATTAAAGAGATAATTAAGTGTAAGAAACTAAGGGGGGGAAAGGGACCAAGCAAACGGATTCTTGACATTTTAGCATTAATTACGGATGTCTTTATTCTGCAAACATTTTCTCCAGAATCTCCAGCTTAATGAGGCAGTTGGCTTGAATGTGGTGTGCCAAGTGGAGTTTTAGAGCACAGTTTTGTAGGGAGAAAATCTATTTCTCTAGACAAATTTAATTGCCTGAACCCTCACCTTGGAACATAAAAGAACATTTTGCCACTCGTGGAAAAGTAATTAACTTAGAAAAACCTGAGGAGATTTCTTTCCCTCGCCTACATCTACCCCATCAGTAGAGCATCTTGGAGTTGAGGACGAATGTTATGTTGAGGGCTATGTGCTATTGAATACTGTCATATTTCCTTTTAAGAAGACAGAGAGGTATGTTAGTTTGGTGTTAGCCCATGGAAGTGGTTGGGCTGGCATTCCTTGTGTTTTATCACAGTATTTTAAAGGATCAAATTTCATAAAGTTGCCTACTTATGAAATCCAGCCACCCTACAGATGACAGGACTCCAAGGATCAATCTATCCAAGAGGATAAAAATCATGAAGCTACATATACAGAGGGAGTATGGTATAATAGAAAGAACATACCCCAAGTGCAAAGCCCACATCTGCCACTAACCATTTTTGTGAGTGTGGGCAAGTCCCTTCACCAATGTGTGCCTTGGTTTTCCTCATCTGTAAAATGGGGTCGGGGTGGGATTTGTTTGGACTAGATAACCTCTAGGGTACCTTCCAAGTCTAGATCTGTGATCCCATGAGCCAAAGTAGAAGACAAATGGAAGAAAACTTGGAATCCTTTTCCATTTTTCTTTCTTTCTTTCTTTCTTTTTTTTGTTTTCAGCATTTGTTTTTTGTAAGATTTTGAGTTCCAAAATTCTCTCCCTCCCCCCCTTCCCTCCCCCTTGCTGAAGCCATCAAGAAATCTGATATAGGTACAATCATGTTAAACATATTTCCACATTAGTCATGTTATGAAAGAATAATCAGAACAAAAAGGAAAAATCTCAAGAAAGAAAGAAAAAGTGAAGAGTATGTTGAGATCTGCATTCAGATTCCACAGTTCTTTTTCTGGATGTGGAAAGCATTTGCCATCATGCTTCTTTTGGAATTGTCTTGGATAATTGTATTGCTGAGAAGAGCTAAGTCTATCATAGCTGATCATCATGCAATGTTGCTATTACTATATACAATGTTCTCCTGGTTCTGCTCACTTCACTCAGCATCAGTTCATTTAAGTCTTTCCAGGTTTTTATGAGATCTGCCTGTTCATTATTTCTTATAGTACAATAGTATTCCATTACATTCATATAGCACAACTTGTCCAGCCATTTCCCAATTAATGGGCATCCCCTCAATTTCCACTTCCTTGCCATGATAAAAAGAGCTGCTACATTTTTGTACATGTGGGTCCTTTCCCCCTTTTTATGATCTCTTTGGGATCCAAACCTAGTGGTGGTTTTGCTGGGTCAAAGGGTAGGGCAGAGTTTTATAGCCCTATGGGCATAGTTTCAAATTGCTCTCCAGAATGGTTGAATCAGTTCACAACTCCACCAACAATGCATTAGTGTTCCAATTGTCCCACATCTTCTCCAACATTAATTATTTTCCTCTTTTGTCATATTAGCCAAACTGATAGATGTGAGGGGGTACCTCAGTCACTTAACTTAATTCATAATTGGGGAATGACTTTTATTCTTAGAAATTTGATTTGGTTCCCTCTATATTTTAGAAATGAGACCTTTATCAGAAACACTGACTGTAAAAATTGTTTTTCAGTTTTCTGCTTTCCTTCTAATCTTGTTTTTTTTTTTATTTTTGGTTGGGCAATGAGGGTTAAGTGACTTGCCCATGGTCACACAGCTAATAAGTGTCAAGTGTCTGAGACTGGATTTGAACTTAGGTCCTCCTGACTCCAGGGCCGATGCTCTATCCATTGTGCCACCTAGCCGACCCCTTTCCTTCTAATCTTGGTTGTATTCATTTTGTTTGTACAAAACCTTTTTAATTTAATGTAATCAAAATGATCCATTTTGCATTTCCAAATATTCTATATCTCTTGTTTGGTCATAAATTCTTCCCCTCTCTATACATCTGAGAGGTAAACTATCTTTCCTCTGCTAATATGCCTATGGTATCACTCTTTATATCTAAATCATGTACCCATTTTGACTTTATTTTGGTATATGGTGTAAGATGTTGGTCTATGCCAAGTTTCTGCCATACTACTTTCCAGTTTTCACAGAAGTTTTTGTCAAATAGTGAGTTCTTATCCCAGAAGCTGGAGTCTTTGGGCTTATCAAATAGGAGATTACTATAGTCATTTACTACTATCTCATGTGCCTAATTTATTCCACTGATCCACCACTCTATTTCTTAGCCAGTGTCAAGTAGTTTTGATACCTACCACTTTATATTATAGTTTTAGATTTGGTATGGCTACACCACATTCCTATGCATTTTTCATTAATTTCCTTGATATTCTTGACCTTTTCTTCCTGATGAATTGTTATTTTTTCTAGCTCAACAAAATAATTTTTTCTAACTTGGAAAAATGTAACTAATAATTTCCTTCCTTCCTTCTTTCCCTCTTTCTCTTTCTTTCCCTCTCTCCCTTCCTTCCTTCCCTCCAGCTCTCTCTTTTTTCTTTCTTTTCTTTCTCTCTCTCCTTCCTTCCTTCCTTACTTCATTCCTTTCCCCTTTCTACAGATAGCCTTTCTCAACCCTTCCCAATTCTATTCCTTTTCCTCTGATAATTATTTCCTATTTATCCTGTATAGAGCTTGTTTTCACATATTCATTTGTTGGTTGCCTCCTTCATTAGACTGTGAGCTCCTGGAGGGCAGGGCATATCTTTTGCCTCTTTTTGGATCCCCACAGCTTAGCACAATGCCTAGCACATAGTAGGTACTTAATAAATGTTGAATGATTATCCACTCTTGATTTTAAAGCCTTTTGTAACCTAGTCCCTTCCAATCCCTTCCAGTGACACTGGCCTCCTTGCTGTTCCTGACACCAAACATTCCATCTCCTGGCTTTACTGGTTTCTTTTAAATCTCAGCTAAAATCCTATGTTCTACAAAAAGGCTAATGTCTTCCCTCCATGATTTTTTCCAGTTTATCCTGTAAATATCTTGTCTGTACACAATTGTCTGTATAATGTCTCCTCTAATACACTGAAAACTGCTCAAGAACATGGGTTGGTTTTTTGCCAATTTTTGTATCCTCAGTATTTAGCACCATGTCTGGCATTTTCATAGTAAGCACTTAACAAATGTTTGTTGATTGACTAAATGGTTAATTAACTAGAGAATAAGAAGTGTGGGAAAAGGAAAAATTATGACTTTTTAAAAAACTCACTTTCTGGATGTGCTGTTTAAGTTGGAGAGGTTAAAAGACTTGTCCTAAGTTCCATAGCTGGGAGAGAGCATAATGGGGAATAAGTCACCTACATCAAGAATGGGTCACAATGCAGTATGCTTCTTACTATATCAAAGCACTGTATGCAGTGGGTATTCATTAAGACACTTGTGAAGGATTGGCATCCCAGAAGAAATAACAGTTGTTCTAAAAGTTATTTCCTAATCATCGCTTACAGTACATGCCATTCAAACCTAACCTTTTGGCTTGAACTACCTAAATAATTGCAGGTAGCTCTCCCTTCACTTGGGCTCTAGTGACCTAATTCCAGTATAGCATTTACCTGTGGATTTCATTACTGAGGATGCTCAACTCAACCCTCATTTGAGGTTTCAGAGATAAAGGGCTACTTTCCCCCCAACTTCATAAAAAGCCATTATTAGTGTATCACTCAAAAGGCCACATCTCATACTGGACCAGAAAACATAGAAGTTTGTCAGTAGGAGCTATCAATGATATAGATATTTTTCAAAAGAACTCTGAGAATACAAAGTATATATAGAGGAAAAGGCAAAGCCTTCTGAGGGAGAAAATCCAAACCAACCAACCAGTGATCATCACTGATCCATTATATAAAGACAATTACTTATCTAACAGGAGCCTGCTGTTAAAAGAAAGTCACATACTAGATTGTTTTAGCAAGGGCAAGCTGAGTCACCTAGACACAACCCCATTTTCCCTCTCTGAAATAGCACCAGAATCACCAAATGGTGGAAGAATTCGAATTCTCAAGAGCCTGAACACCCGGATACACAAGCAGTCTCAAACACTTATAAAATAGGGGAGCCCAGGCAAGTCACACAAACTCTCTCTCTCTCTCTGTTACTTTCCTTGCCTGTGAAATGGGGATAATAATGTCTGCATTGACTATTTTATCCAACTGTTAGGAGGAAAATGCTTTATAAATATTTCATCATTACACAGTTATTACTATTTCTCAATATGAAAATGCACAGGCAGACACACTTTTAAACAACAGTCCTCAAACTCTTAAGGCTCATTAATAAGAACCCCAAAGAGCTTTTATTTATGTGGGCTATATCCAACTATATTTACCATATAAGAAAAGAAAACTCATATTTTAAACATATTAATTAATTTATCTAAAATAATCTATATATGTATAAGCAAAGAGGGTTTATTCTTCCCAGACCCTAAATTATTTCTGGCTACAAATTAAGCTTTTAGGGAAAGGCGGGGAGGAAAGATTATCAGGAGGAGATAGAAGAAGATGGTACCTTTAACAAGTGGCAAAAAGGAGCCCCTTTGGGGCTGCCTGGCAACAGTGGGGTCTCCTCATTTCTACACACCATCAGTGGCCATTATATAAATAAACCCTGGTTGGCTGATTGAGTATACAGGAAACAAACTGATGTGAGATAGTTCAAAAGGCAGTGCTGCTTACATATGTTTAAGTATGTGTATATGATAACATCTTTTTCTCTCCCTTCCTCCCATCGGTCTTCCCTTCATCCCCTCCCAGCCTGGCAACCTTATTTTGTTCCAGCAAAACTCTCTCACAAATTCCCTCCACACTCCACATTCCTCCCCAGACTCTAAATTGCTACACTGATGTAGAGAAGGCATTTAAAGAACGAGTGGATCCTCATCAGGGAAGATAATCAAGTGATAATCAAATGTGTGCAAAAATTAGATAAGCAATGAGCTGGAGGGTCCAAACCTCTGAAGGAATGAGACTTGCTAGGGACAAGAGAAGCTCTGCTGGGGGCTGTGGGTGAATAGGAAAAAAGTGGATTTAAATGCTAGATAAAAATAGTGTATGCTGGAAACTTCATTTGCTACCACTTATTTAGTTTCAGGGGAGACAGCACTAGATTGGGGGTCAGAACTCTTTTTACTAAAATGGATAGATCACCTCAGGAAAGTAATTTCACATCTCTGGGCATCAGTTTCTTCCTTTCTAAAAGGAAGATTCCCTTAAAGATCCATCCAGCTCTACCAATCTACTATTCAGTGGTTTTAGGACAGCTATTTACAGAAAGAATGCCAATATATGTTTCCTAGGGCCTTGAAGATTCAGGAATTTAGGCCTACCTGCCAGGTGCCCAGACAGCACTGAAGTAGATGGTTGCCATGCTTTTAAAGCCTCTTACTGATGGACAAAAGGCCCTCAGAGATTGGCACGAATGTGGATATTTAATGGACATGGGTCTGATAAGAAAAGCTGTTTACAAGGAGCTTGGGGATATGAACACTATTGTCTGAAATACTGACCACTAGCTCAACTGGTAAGCCACGAACCCCATATCAAGAAACTTCCTTTCCAGAACATGTCATTAAATCCATATCAATGTGGTGAACACTTGTACTCAGGATGGGGCCAGGTGCCAAGTAGGATATTTGTCCCTACCCAGAAGGGTCTTACAATCTAATCGCAAATCTTCACCTTTTGAATAAGAAGTTTTTAAAGGCATTTAGAAGGCAACATTTTCTTCTCTCTGAAAGGAATTTTACCCTTAATGATTCATTAATTTCAGTATAAAAGACTTCCATTTTTAAGAGACCCCAAGAAAATGAAAGACATTTGGGGAGATTAAATCTTGAACTTTATCACCTTGGCAGGGTACAAGGCCTTGCTGGAACAGAGACTAAATATTGTTGGTGACTTGGGATGGGGGAGAAGGCTCGACAGCACCAAGAAAGAAGAGAAAGGACCTGGAAGGAAAGGGCAGAGGCTTCCTTGACAAATCATTTCCCAAGAGCAGCCATGTACACACAATATATAAAACAATTAAGGATCCATACTGTACCTAATTAAGCATTGGTTTAAATATGGTGATATACTGACATGTATAACATGTAGCACAAGAAGGGCTCTCAGAAGTTAGGAAGGAGAAAGGATAGTTTTGGCTGGGGTTTTGGGGTTATCTAAGAAGGTTTTGTGTTTGGACTTGAAATGAGGCTTGAAGAATAAGTAAGTGGAGAGGGAAAAAGAACATTAAAGGAAGGTGGAAGAGCATGAAAAAAGTGGTGGGTAGGATAGAATGAGTGTAACTCATCTAGGGGACAGGGAATGGGGCAGCCTCAAGGAATAGTAAGAGCTGATGGTGGTCAGGTAGGGTGAAGCCAGATCATACGTAGTCTTAAATGCCAGGGAGGAAACAGGTCATGATCTGCCAAGTCTCTGTGGGTTTGGTTGCCCTACTCATAGAGAACATAAAACTATCACACCATCCTATGGCCAGTGACAGCTGGCATCATGCTGAGCCAGATTGGAGCCAGAGGTCATGGGTATGAATCCCAGCTTCCATGTGAACTTGGGCAAACCACTTCATTGCTCTGGATCTCAGTTCCCTCATCTATATAAAGAAGGGGCTGGATTAGAAAATCAATAAGATCCCTTCCAAACCAAGATCTATTATCTTATAATCTTGTTACTCTCTTCCTTTGACAACTTGGCATATTGAGATTCCTAGTGTGAAAACTCCTTTGGCTAGCATCTGACACCTTCCATAACCTGGTACCATCCTGCCTTTGAAGCATTAGCTCATGTCACTCTCTTTAGGGACTTTATACTCTATTCAAATTGGAAAACTGATCTGCAAACATGACTCCTACCTTCCTACTTCTATGTCTTTGCTCATGCCATTTTCCTGGTATTCTAATGTCTTCTTTCCCCCTTTTCACATGTTTCATTCCTGCCCAACTGAAGTAATGATAATAGCTAGTTTTAACAAGGCATATTTAAAAGTATACGGTCCATTTATATAGTATATTGAAAGTTTGCAAGCACATAGAATATTTGTAAAATATAGTGTATAGTTGCAAAAATATATACTATAACTGTAAAGTTAACAAATATATAGTATATTTGAAGTTTGCAAATCACTTAATATGTCATTGGATCCTCACAACCACCATGAAAATTAAGTGCTATTATTATTATTCCCATTTTATAGATGAGGAAATTGAGGTTGATGGAGGTTAAAAGTGCTTTGCCCAGGGTCACACAGTAAGTATTTGAGGCAGGATTCAAACTCAAGTCTCTCAGACCTTAAATTTAGCACTCTTATCAACTGTACCATTTAGCTGCCTGGATTTGGAGGCAAATGTTATGTTCTCCATGGAGACATCCTGATCACCTGCTATCCTTGTAGCAACTTTCCCCTTTAGCCCTTCCAAGCACAGTTTTAAATGTGCTTGTACAATATTATGCATTAACCCAATGTAATATAATGCATTAAGACTATTTTAATGTCTTATTCTACTAAAGTGTAAGTTCCATGAAAATGGTGGGGGGAGGGACCACGTATTATCTACACATTGTACATCTCCAGTCTGTGGCACTATGCTCTGTACCCAGGAGAAATCTAAACTTTCTATTTGTTGAAATTTGCTTTATCAACAAGGGTAAATGTGTTATTGATCATTTTATTGGTCCAAGTGCCCAGGGAAGAGGAAAATGACATGTACTCCTTGCTTCCTGAAGAGGATCAATGTCGATTATCATTAACGTGCTGAGAGTTGTTTATGATCTAGGAATATAAATGTGGCTATCAAAATGTAATTAAAGTTATTTTTTAAAAGACTATACAATTGCAGAACAAGTATCCTCTCAAACCAATCTCCATTATACCCAGAAGAAAAAGAAAAAATAATCTTTCATTTTGTGAAGAGAGTTAAGGGAAGCAATATCAGACTTCCAGAGCTGGATCTTTTAGTTAACTTGTGAAGAATGCCAAAATTTGTTTTTAGTGGCTGCCCCTTCCCTTCAATAAAAACACACAATTCTCTCCAGAATTTTCTTTCTCTTTCTTACCTAACAAAACCTGATATCATTTAGCTGTGGTTGAAAAGAATCTGATGAGGGGTGGATTAAGAAGGAAGCAAGTACCTACTATGTGCCAGGCACTTTGCTAAATACTTTACAAATATCTCATTTGATCTTTACAACAACCTCAAGAGGTAGGTTGTCTTATGTTGTTGCTGTTGTTTATCTATCTCAGCTCTTACTACACCCATTTCACAGAAGAAGAAACAAGCCAATGGAGGATGAGTGACTTGTTCAGGTCACACAGCTAGTAAGTGTCCGAGGCCAGATTGGAACTCAGGTCTTCCCGATGCCAGGCCCAGTGCTCTATTATTCACTGTGCCATCTATTTGCTCTAGTGCCCAGATTAGTGCCCAGCTGAGCTCCAGTGCTCAGCTATTAATGATGTTCTACCCATCTCTAGCACATCATAGGGATAAACGCTGAATTTGTGATTTCATTTATATAGGGCATTCCCAGGTCCTACCAACATAAGATGGTACCTTCCCTACAATTTAAAATTGTCTAGAGCACAAGGAGAGGTTGAGTGATCTGCCCAGGGTCCCAAAGCCAATGTGTCTTTGGCAGGACTTCAGCCTGAGCTCTCCTGACTTTTAGACCAGATATTTCTACACTAGGATAAAACTTCCATGTGCCCCAAAGAATGAATTTCCAGGAGAAGAATTTCAGCTTATAGAAATGCCCAGTGGGGAAATATTTAGGAGAAGTGAGATTCTTATAATACCCCTCAGATCACAGCCACATAGGTGGCCACCTGCACTGCCCACACATGAGGCTGGCCTTGCCAGGGGAATGAGGAGGCATAACAAAACAACTCTGCCCATTGACCCAAGTCTCAAAGCTCAGTGACTAAGATGAAGTGGGTCCTGCTACTACTTATTCATCCAGCTAGGAAAGCAAGACTAGGGACATGGAAAAAGGAGACCCTACTCTAGTACTAATTCTACTTCTACTTTTATTTAGAGTTAACAGATGATTATCTTATGGATTCTGATGCTCTATACCTCAATCCTAGTATTCTTCCTTCATAGAAAACCTGGCATCTAACCTGCTAAGGAGGGGAGAAAGGTGGTGATGGCCTAATATCCCTATTAATTAAAATGACCTGAAGTCAGTCTGGCATAGTGGAAAAAGCATTAATGTTGTAGGTAGTAGACCTCTGATGGTACAATTATACCTGAAAGACTTTGGAACTTTGGTCAATATAGTGACCAATCCTAACTTGAGAAGAATGATGAAGCATGCCTTTTGGTAAGTAAGTGGACTAGAGGTGGAGAATGAGATAGTATATGTAAATAAGATATGATATATAGTCAGGCAATCAGAAAGTATTCATTAAGCATTTACTATGTCAAACCCTAGGGATATAAAGAAAGGCAAAAACATGCTCCCTGTCCTCAATAAGCTCACATTCTAATGGGGAACACAGAAAGCAAATACTTATGTACATACTAGGTATGTATAGTGTAAATGGAAGGCAATCTCAGAGAGAAGGTACTAACATTTGGGAGAAGGGTTGGAGATCAGGAAAGGACTATTATAGAAGGTGGAATTTAAGCTGAGTCTTGAAGTACTTTACAAACCTTAAAGTACTACATAAAAGTTGTTATTATGATTGTTGTTGCTATGAAATATACATTTTTGATAAAGGTAAATATTCTAATTTGTTTTGCATTATGAAAAAAACAACTTGAGGTATGGGAAGTCAGTGGAAAGTGACAGAAAGGCAAAAAAAGGGAAGAAAAGAACATCAACAAAATGGAAATAATAAAGAGAAATAACAAAACAACACTGAGAAGGGAGACTCAAATGGACAATCTGTAAACTGCCTTGTTAGATTTAATAAAAAACATTTTCAAAACAAGTTCTATACCTAATAGCAGCTAATGGATTAATGCACCAGCTTTTTATTTTTGGTTTTGCCTGTTTTTGTTGTCATAAAAAACCGCCTTACCTGTGAGGCCTTAAGCAAGTCATTTCATCACTCTAGCATTTAGTTCCCTCACCTGTCAGAGAGGGTCAATAACTCTGCTCATAACAATCTCACCAGTTATTAAGAGGATCCAGTAAGATGAAACATTTGCAAGCATCTTGTACAAACATCAAGTGGGTTGTACGATTGTCTCTACTATGTAATAAACTCTGTAATGGGAAGGCAGTTGTGTCAAAGTGTGGTGCTTTATATGTACCTACAAGTCACCTTACATGTGTAATGTTTACTGTGCATATCTTACTATGCTAGCTATGATCTGTATCTGTTTCTCAAGGTGTGATGGTACTGTAAAAATACCTATTGCAATCCAATTGTACTGCAAAAAAATTTCACTGGAGGAGCATGAAACAGACTGACTTTAGCCATTTCATGTTGGGGAACAGGACCAAATTCCTACTGAGATGCTCGTTGGAACAAAATCCTATCTTTTACCCATTGTAAAACAGGTGTTTTCTCTACCAAATAGCTGAATGAAGCAGCTTCTGTCCTTCCTGGAGGACCAAAGGGGTCTAGGGACATGGAGTAGGGACACCTCTGGGTGGCCCACAGGCCTAGAAGCTGGCCCGAAGCAGTGATGCATTGCTAGATGGCCAACTGGATTGACTAGCTTGGGACAGTGACCTCACTGAGGGCTGGCGCCCTGAAACTGACTAAACTGTGGAGTTCACACAGCACTCTTCACTGACAGAAATAGTGTAAGCGTTACCTAACTTGAAGGATGACCTATTAGTTTAAAGATAGCTTTGCTATTACTTCCATAAAATTACAGATAAATAGCATATTGAAACTTGGAAAGGCCCTTAGAGTTCATATAATCCTATGCCCTAACTTAAGACTCCCAGTCTACTGATGACTTGTCTGAGACTGGTATGTTCACTTTGTTAGAGCACAATAGTAATGAAATAAGAATGGAAGGTTTGCTTCTCATGAATATTGTAAATTTCATTCTTTTTCCTGGTCATATAGCCCAAGTGGCAATTCGTGGAAACAGGAATTCTCATTTCCCTCCTCTACCTCAAGAGTTTCTAAGGGTCAGAGCCAAACTATTACACCTATAAGAAAATAAACCAAACTTCCAAGCCTATGCCTAAACAATGGTGGGTTAGCTGTGGAAATGCCAAATACATGATGATGTAGAGTCTAAGATGGAGGAAGAGGCAAGATTTTCTGCACTGTGAAGCCATTTTAAAAATCTATCCCCAGGTCCTTCCTAGAAAGGGGGACTCTTCCATCTTACTCAGATTCTGCTTTGAAAGGCTTTATGACTTCATTCTTCCAAATTGGGGAGCACAGTGCTGCTTCATGCAAACCAGGCAAGCCTCTTCTACCTTTGGACATGAAAGTGCCTCTTCGTATGTGACCATAAGATGTTTAGCAAAGATTTAGCTAACAACTGAAAAGGCCTTTCCAGAGATCCTATTGAAAGGCATATATTGCTCAGAAGAGTCAAAGGGAGGATGCTTGAATACAGTTAAATAGACTATTGATTTCCATCACTAAATTCCAATAAGATATTTCATCTACATAAATCAAATTTTAAAGAAATGTGTAATTATATCTGGGGAAAATCTTGAAGATGATGCTTAATTTGGGTGGCCTCATTTTCTCACCTTTCTATACCTCTGGAAATTCCCTATTTACTTTAGCACTCCTTGTCAATTCCTTTCCCTCTACCCTGAAGTGACTACACCCTTCCCCCAAAAGAGCTTCCTTTCCATCCATTCATCCTCTGGTTTCCCCCTCTTTCTCCAGTTATAAGATGGCAGGGACCTCAGAAATAATTTGATTTATACATGAGGAAATTAGGGCTCAAAGAGATCGAGTTGCCCAAGGTTACCCCTTAAATAAGGAACAGGTCTTCTAACTCTACATCTAATGTTCTCATCAAAAAGTACATGTGTGTGCTTGAACACACATAGTCTGAACCCTGCCAATGAGTTATCACCCCTTACCAGAAAATAAAGCTTTTAATTTGTAGAAAGATGATTAGAATGGCAGGAATTTCAGGCACCCTAGAAGGCCAATGGGTTAGATGTTAGGTCCTCTTGGGGTTCCTCAAATCACCCCACATATCTTATGGGCAGCTGCGTACTCTGTTCCATGTTAAGGTTGGTAAAAAATGCTAGACTAAAAATATGACTTACGCTGGACTAAAAATATGACTTTTCTTTGTAATTATACACTGACTTTTAAAAAATGCCCCCTTTGGAAACACTAACAAAACGTGGTATTGATTTAATAATCTATACAATGCCTGGTTAGCTGTCTGTCATAAAATTGATCACAGATATAATGACAATTTTTAATTTCCTTAGCTAAACTTTTGTGTTCCTGGTATTCTGCCAAGGCTGATCATTTAAATATTCACAGTAATGCTAAAATGATTGAAATCCTGAAATTAGAGATTTAATTGAATAGTGCATCAACCTCCAAATGAGATTAACTATTCCTATTTACTCAGAAGCCCTTAAAAGCTTCGAGTCTAGGAATTTGCACAGTTTTGCAGGCTTGAATTTTCCACCATGTTGCTGATGACAGATTTAAGATCAAATCCGACTTTCAGGGTTGTGGGTTGGTTTGGGTTTTTTTGTTGTTGTTGTTGTTTTGGCTTTAGCTTTAACCCTATACAATAAGAATAATCATCTTCCCTCAGATGGATTGTAGAAAGCCTCATTACAATATCCTTTTTCCCCAGGAAAATTTGTAAGAGAACAACAGCCTTAATCAGTATGAGCTATTCAGCATCATTATTTCTCAATATCAGTGGAAGAGCACATTTTTTAAAAAGAACAGGCACCACAGAAAGGAAATTAGGTCTCAAGTTTTGTTTTTTGTTTTTTTAAAGGGAGAAGGTTAATTAACTATAAATTATAAACAGCCCTTTGAACTACTGCTAAACACAACTGCATCAAATTACTAATTATGCTCCATTCCATTGTTCCAAGGGTGGGAATCTGCATTTCAATTTGCAGATACAAGCTGACAGCAGAGAAAGCCTTAGCTCTGCATAAGGGGATAAGGGGATAAGGGGAAATACCCCATTACCATGTGAATTACAAGCCAAGAACTCATCAGATATGCATAAGATGCTGCCACCCTGTTTCTAGGATGCAAATGGAAAATCCTGGAAATACATGAATGATGGGAAAGAAAAGGAAAACTCTGGAAAATAAAAACTGAACATTGTAGGTCCCCTGAAGCTGTCCCTAGAGGCAGACTGGTGTATTAGAGAGAGAACTGGACTAGGAAGAAGGTGACCTTGGTTTTGTCCTTCTTTTGCCACTAACCAGCTGTGTGACTTTGGGTGAGCTGTTTAACTTCCTTTAGTCTCAAATGATTCATCTGTGAGTACATTTCTTCTTTTAACTTTAGTGAATTCTTCTCTGTGGCATCTAGGTGGCACAAAGGAGAGAGAGCTCCTTCTGGAGTTAGGAATACCCGACTTCAAATCCAACTTCATTTTGGTAGTTGATGAAAGAAAAAAAAGGAAAGAAAGTTGGATTTGATCTTAAATCTGTCATCAGGGCAACATGGTGGACAATTCTAATGGGCAAAATTGCAAATTCATAGAGTTTATTGACTCTCTGGGCCTGAGTTTTCTCTTCTATAAAATATATGATCTAAGATGTCTTCTAGCTATAACATTTATGATTCTAAGTGATGAAGACCTGGAATAGGAGTGGAAAAGGAATGGAAAAAATTGATAGGAATTGGTGATAATCTAGATAAGGAGAATGAAAAAAGGATAACTCAACTATGACCCCTGTGGTATTAATGGAACCTGGATGATTGAAGTAACAGTGGCATTATGTATTAGGGATGTAAGATGAGGCAAGGTAATGAGGAAGATGTTAAGGATTCTGGTTCTGATATAATACAACATACACTGAGGTTTCTTCTAATGTCTTCCCAAAGGCTAAAACTGGCCACCATGGTCACTAAGAATTAGGGTTTTAGCATTCCTTTATTTTACATCATTGTGTTAATTGCATGTGCCCTTCTCCTTCTTTTGCTTTTTTCACTTGGCATTAGTTCATGGAAATCTTTCAACATTTCTCTGAGTTCCTCATATTTGCTGTTTCACAGTGCAGTCATATTCCACTGTATTCATATAGGTTTTTCCAACCTCTACTCTCTGGGCACCCATTTTGTTTCCAGTTTTTTTCCTTTAAAAAAAAAGTATTGCTACAAATATTTTGCTGCTTATAGTGCCTTTTGGCCATGTTAGGATATAGGCACAATTGTACCACACTTTCATTTTTAATAGATGAGGAAAATGAGCTGGAGAGAGAAGCAGTGACTTGCCCATGGTCACACAGCTTATTAGTGTATCAACCATGACATCTGTTTGTTGCTTGTAATATGTGAGGAGAGGATCATCCTAGAATACCATAGGCTCATGCTTTCCTGTCAATAAATGCTGAATCTAGTAGGAAGACCCCAGATCAACTCACTGCCTTTTATCTTGGGCACAATTGTCCCAATAAAATGAGAAGCAAAACAATGTCTTTTATCCCGAGGTGATTGAATCCTGAATGCTGATGCAAAACTTGGTAAAGGTCTCTTCCTGCATCCCTCCAGAAATTTCCTTGCCATGAGCTCTCAGCAGACACCTAAATGTGTTCAAACAATGCTGGTTTTATACAGCTACACCAATACTCTGACCGAGCTTTGTAACCCCACATTTTCTTAGCATGACTTTGAGATCAGCTGAAAACAAATGACCAAGACACCCTTCATCCCAACGGTGTAGAGTACACATTTATTTCTGTATATTAATCAGAAATGGGGTAATTTCATTAAAGTAAGTGTCTTGTAAAATTTAGAATACAATAAATGCTGAAAAACACCCTCTCTTTCTTCCTCAGCCAGACACAGGAGTCAGCTGTTTATCTTTTCCTTATTTTCAGCCATAATAAGTGTCCAAGCTTCCAGGAAGTAGCAATGAAACTTTTCCTTTTGAGGACTCCTCTCTCCAAAAATCTTCTGATGAAAAAAGGTTTATTTGTTTTAATTATTAGGTTAAACTTCAGGTCAGCTACTGATGAATTATTTTGATCAACCCTTCCCCCTACCTCTATTTATGGTCTTAAATGTTTATTCATAATTTATTTGTACATAGCACTAAACTAGTCACTGTGTAGAGACACTGTGTCCCAGAGAAAAGATTACTGGAATACATGGTAAAGATGAGCTTCTGGCCAAAGAAACACCAAATAATAAATTAAATGCTCATAGTGGCTCTAGATCACAAAGAAAATTGTATATTGTTACACCTTTGTATGTAGGTGATCAAGGGAACCCCCAATCCAGTGGACTGAGGTGCTCTCCCTCCCACAGCCAGGACAAAAATGCTCAACTCCCATGGGATTCAGAAGATTGCTCCTGTTACACTGTCATTGCAGAGCCAAACTAAAAAGAAATGAAAAGAAATTGACTAAAAGAAATTAATTTCTTACAAAGCTACCAATGGTACAAAGAGAAGTCTTGAGTTTGACAAATGCTCTGGAGTTCTCTCAGTCCAGGGGCACCCCCAAGAATCTACTGAGCTCAGGACACCAACGTGGTTTGGGGCATTTTGGAGGTAAGGCAAGGCTGACAGCATTGGCTCTGGTAAACAAGTCTGTGTGGGTCACATGGTGGGAAAGAACCAGATGGGCTAGAGTCCTTATGGCTATAGGGAGTCAATCTGGTCAGCACAGATGGCAGTGGAATAGGGCAAGGCAGGTTCCAATGTCAGAGAAGCCATGGTGAGTAAGGTTTCAGGAAGACAGAGAAGAGGAAGCCGGGGCCAGTTGCAAGATACCAAGAGCTTTGAGAGAACAGTTTCTCCAACAAAATTCTACTGTCCATTAGAAGTAGACGGTGGTAGAACCTAGAGACCCACTGGGGTGAGAGAGATGACAAAGAAGGTCTCAGCAGCAGCAGACAACATGAGGAAGTCCAGAAACATGGTGGGGAGGTGTTGGCATGAGAAAAGTCCATCACTGGACAACTGGTGGTGGATGTTGGCATCAGGGAAATCTGGCAGCATATACTGATGACTCAACTAGGAAAAAGTGAAGTGCCTTTTTTTTGTTTTTTGTTTGTTTTTTGAGGGGCAATGAGGGTTAAGTGACTTGCCCAGGATCACACAGCTAGTGTCAAAAATCTGAGGTCGGATTTGAACTCAGGTCCTCCTGAATGCACCTAGCTGCCCTGAAAAGTGAAGTTTCAAAGCAGGATTTCATTCTTTAGGAGAACTCAGGGGAACAAGGCAAAGCTGAAGTTTCTGAGAAAGCAGAGTCCCACATAAGGAAACAAGACATGGACTTGAAGAAAAGTGGACAATTCCTGGAATGAGGAAATAGGGTTGGTCCTAGGTCACAAGGCATAGGGCAAAACAACAACAACAAAACAAAACAAAACAAAACAAAACCCCTCAGATACTTAGAACTACCATATAAGGTTAGAACAGAATGAGCAGCAAAGCTCATTTAAGACACAGAGCTGGGAGAAACCAAAGACATGATCTGCTCCACCCCTCTCATTTTACAGAATTATTATTAACTATTAACTAATAGACCCAGAAGGTTACATAACCTGCTGAGGTTATAACAGGTAAACTGCACCCCTGTGTTCCTGACATCACAAATACTTAAGTGCCATGGAGAGCAGCAATTTCTGGCAAAAATAAATGTAGTGATGAAAAATAACATCATGGGGGGCAGCTAGGTGGCGCAGTGGATAGAGCACTGGCCCTGGAGTCAGGAGTACCTGAGTTCAAATCCGGCCTCAGACACTTAACACTTACTAGCTGTGTGACCCTGGGCAAGTTACGTAACCCCAATTGCCTCACTAAAAAAAATAAAATTAAATTAAAAAAAATAACATCAAAAGAAGCTTTTGTTGTAATCCAGTTTCCATTATACTCCAGGCAGCTTGCTTCCCTTGCCTATTTCTGGTCCTAGATGCAGTCAAAGTGGGTGCCCTCTGTATCAGTCATCTGGCATTTATCCTAGTCTGCCTAGCTAGACTCGAAGTCTTATATTTCTTTGTGGCCGAGGTAGGATTTGTCCTAAGGTCTTCTTGACTTCAAATCTGGCACTCTGTCCACTAGCTAAGCCATGCTGCCTCTGCATGCCCTGACCAGAGCAGATGCCCAATATGCACATCTCTGAATATCACCCCTTCGCATTTCCAGTCAAGTCCCTCTCCTATAATCCTCTCCAAATGAATGGACCAAGAAGACCAAGATGCCAGTCCCTAGGGGCCACATACGCTGCTCACTCATCAACAAATGAAAGTTTAATAAAAGAAAAATAAAACAATATCCTGTCCCCCTTCAAGTCCAAAGCCTTTCTTTTTTTTTTTTGTACCAAAGAATTTCTTGTAAAGAAACTTCTTCTATCAATAAACATCAGCAGCTGTTCTGACATTTCAGAGTCTTAGAGAGTTCCCTGGGGTCTTGAGAAGTCAAGTGATTTGCTTAGGGTGACACAGCCAGAAGCAAGTACTGAACCCAAATCTTACTGAATTTCTAGATGATTTTCTCTGAACCATACCTCTTAAATTCCCTTCAGGCTCTGCTAGTTTCCATGGATGGTGTAGTATTGGCTTGTTTGGAAGCATCTGTGATCCTCATCCTCTAAGTTACTCTCTTGTATTCAGATGGATGTTGATGAGCTTAAAAAGTAGTATATTAAGTTTTCAACTGCAGTCCTTCATGTGTGGAGGGGGAGGAGGGGAGTAATGGGCTGGGGAAAGGTTCTATTGTTTTTACCATTGAGTCATGAGCTGAGAGTGGTACAAGAAGGGTCACTGCCACCTACATTACCCCATTTATAAGCAGAGAGGGAAGCTTGAAGTCAGATAGCTGGATGTGAAGGTGTTGAAGCCCTTGTAAAAACAAAATATGTAGAAATCTAGGAATATTCTTAATGACTTCCATATGGTAAATTAGTTAATCACAGGAGCTTTGGCCACCCCCAAAGACCTAAGGTCACAAGGAAGATAACATTTTGAAGTGAGGTGAGGAAATAAAGAGGAGAGGAAGAGTGAATAGCATGAAGAAGTTCCATCTGGAAGGACTGATAGCCAGATGGTCCAGGGAGCAGCACAAGGGCACTGGTGAGTGAGAGACACTGTAAGGTCAGAGGCAAAGGGTTAAAAGGAGGATGGAGAGACAAGATTCTTGCTCTTAGTTTGGTGAAGGGCTGGCTCCTCATAGAAGCACATATCTCCTCCTCCTCTTCCATGATTGGCATGCATGGAATGCCATATTCCTGTGATAAAAGAAAAGGGACTGCTTTGCCAACCCACACAGTCAGCCAGTCTTTGCCTACCTCTGTTCACTTTTCCATGTGACCTGTCATTCAGCCCTGTGGTATTTTGTGAGCTCCTCACTACAGAGAAGCAAGATGAACTGTAACAAGCAGCCCTTGCCATACAACCACCCTGAGTGCCAGGCTCATGCTGAAAGAAAATTGATATTATGTCTACATTTCAATTACTCCCACTCCTTTTGTAGCAGAGTATTAGGTGTCATTGGAACAAGTAACCCCCACTGAAGTGAGCCGCCTTTGGCTGGGAAATGTTCAACCCTTACCCATGGACAGGGGCAGTCTGACTTTGGCAGCTTAGAGCATCCAGGTCCAGGGCTGGACATTGAATCTGTACCTACCAGGGCCCTCGGCTGTGACACATAGAGGAGGCATTGTAGAAAGAACACTGGATTAGGGTACCAGAGTTTTTGCCTCTAAGTCTACCATCAATGTTGGGCAAATGACCATAGTCTGCTTCAACCAATACTCAGCCCTTTAAAAATAATTTATAAAGTGCCTACTGTGTATGAACAGGTCCAGCGCTGAGCAGTGGGGATATTAAGAGAAAGCAAAAATAGTCAAGGAGCTTACACTGTAATGGGCAAAACAATACATGTATAAATAAACACACATACAAAATACATGCAGAGCAGATGGAAAGTGAGAATGATTCAAGTCTCTAATGCTGGGCATGGTAGAGAGGTGATTTCTATCATTTGTTTCAGTCCCCACCTCATTTCTATACCAGTCTACTAGTATGACTGAGGTTGGAATGAGGAAGGGAGGTTTGGGAATCAGAAGGTTGAAGAGCTGGGCATGCTAGAAATCTGGGGATCCTTTAGCTCTTCTAATAGAACTCTCCCTGTAACTGTGGCCCAAGACCCCCAAATCTATCCTTCCCACAGACTTTGTCATCCCTTTCCTGGAAGCATTCCCCATGACTGCCTCCTCTTTCTCTTCCTCTTCCTCCTCTAACTAGGAGACAGAATGGATGTCAAAGAGTTTCAGTTTTCATCCCTCCCATCTCCTGAAAAAAAAAAAAAGTATTCAATGTAGTTCAGTGGAAAGCATGCTGACTATGGAGTCAGTGGACTAACTTCTGAGAGAAAGCTGTTTTTTTTTTTTAATCTCTATGGACATCAGTTCCTGATCTATAAAATCAGAGGCTTGGACCCTGAAGTTCCCTTCCAACTCTAGGTCTCAAATTCTATAGCTCTCAGTTTAGGGTTAATAAATTAGGGTTAGGAAATAAGTGCATTAAAGTTGGAGTGAGATCTATATTTTTAATCTGAAAAAAAAGAAGACTACCAAGATGCCACTGTGAATTCATTCATACTAATTTGCACAAATAAGATATGTTATACTCATTTTCAGGATTTGTCTTATATGACAACTCCCAGAGTAAGTACCAGCTTCATTACTGTGACTACCAAAAGACTGATCTCTACTCGATCCATGTGGGAAACACTGAGGGACAGAAATGGGGACTGTTTCTTGCTTCCAGTAAGATCTTGGGGCCCATCAAGAGACATTATCAAATTTATAGATTTCAGAGGTAAGCTTTTTTTGCTGCCTTAAGTAGATCAGTTCCTGTGTCTGGGACATAGTTTCCTCATGTGTTAAATGAGGGGGTTGAACCAGATGGTCTTTAAGGTCCTTCCCAGCTCTTAAGTTGTATGGCTCCACTATTCTATCCCCAGTTTATAGAGTGCAATTAAAATATCCATGCCACCACCTAGATAGACCTGGCATGCAAATGAAGGTCTACTGATACAGGACCAATTAAAATTTTGGTCTTCAATGTAGCACCATGGAGAAATTAGCTTTTTACCCTTCCCAGAACAGACAGGATGAATGAGGTACTTCAGTTAAGGCTTAATGGCTCATTATGGGCTTGTAATGTCTCTGGGCCATTCTCCACACAGTTGGGCAAAGCCAAGATGTTTATTATCCCCTCTGCCACTGTCTTCCTGATTTCCTCACTCCTAAAAAGTCTGATCTGATCATTTTTATCATCAAGAACCAAGATCATGTGGTTTCCACTGTGCTATAATGGAAATACAAAAAAAAAAAAAAGATATTAGATATGCTTCCTGCCCTCAGGGTGCTTAAAATCTAGTTGAGCCACTTGAGGGCATAGATTCAGAGATGGAAGAGACCTCAGAGACCATTTAATCCAATCCTCTCATTTTACATATAGGAGAGAAGGGAAGAGTAGGGGAAGAGAATAATCATTTAGGTAGTACCTACTATGTGCCAGGAACTGTCTAAACACTTTTCATAAATGTCATCTCGCTTGCTCCTTATAATAACCCTAAAAGGTAGATGCCATTGTTACCCTCATTTTACACCTAAGGAAACTGAGGCAAATAGTGTTTGAGGTCATTCAGCTAGGAAGTGAGGCCAAATTTGAACTCAGCATGTCCTGACTCCAGACCCATCACCCTACCCACTACACCACCTATCAGCTGCATTATGGGGAAAACTAAGACCTAGGGAGATAAAGAGACTTACTTAAACTTGGATTTTAGGCACAACTGTATCTTATCTTGTTATGTAACCTTAAACAAATCACCTAGCCTGGTTTCCTTTAATGTAAAGTGACTGTTGCAGGCACAAAATAACTCATATTTATATAGTCCTTTAGGTTTAACAAAACATCCAGATTCTAGCCCCATGAGAAGTCAGGATGAGGAGAAGACAGGGACAGTCATAATTTTTTAAGCAAAGAGTTTAAAAATGAAGTTTATTTTTATTATAGTCATATAGTATGTGGGATTTTTTTCTTTCTTTTTGGGGGTGGTGGTGGTGGTGGTATCTTTTATCAACACGAGATTGGTTGCAAGTATGATCAGTCCTATTTTACAAATAAGGAGAGTGAGGCTCTGAGATAGGCAATCATTTTCCCAAGTCTGTATAGATAGTAAATATTCTTATTGGCAGTAACTCAGCTTCTTTTTACTCCAAGGTCCCTTCCATGTCAAAAAAAACAAAAAAACAAAACAGTGCTGGGTGCTAAGAGCTTACCCAAAGTCATAGCCAAAGTCTCCAGGAATCTCTGGGTTCAGTTTTCAAGGGTTGGTAGAAGGTATCCCCAAAAGAGACTGGATGCTCAGGATCACCTGGAGGGTGGCAGGGCTCTAATAACATGAATCTGGCCAGCCAGACTGTCCTTCAATTTGGCCCTGCTGAAATGCCTAGAAAAAGGAGTGGCATACTATCTTTCAGAAGTCACTACTCTTCATGACCCCATTTGGTGTTTTCTTGACAAAGATTACTGGAGTGGTTTGCCATTTCCTTCTCCAGAACACAGTTGGAACTTGATAAATGTTGGTTAATTAATTGTTTCCATAGTTGTGAATTTAGTGCATGGGACAGTCAGGTGGATAACTCAGCCCCCTTTTCAAGGAAAGAAGGGACAGGCTACAGTTACTTGTAGTCCACACTGCCAAGCGAACTGATTCACCTTTGCATTCATCAAGTCCCCTCATACTTCACCCCACCCAGGCCAACTTTATCAGGGGTTTTTAGCCTTTTTGGTGTCATGGATCCTCTTTGGCAGTCTAGTGAAGCCAATGGACCCTTTGTTAGATTAATTTTTATCTGTATAAAAGAAAATACATAGGTTTTTTAAATGAAAGCAATTATAATGGAACACAATTATCAAAAATATATTTTAAAAACAAGGTTATTGACCCTACATCAAGAATCCCCACAAGTCTAGACACTGAAATGCTAGAAATGCTCCACTCGATATCCCTACTCACCTTATCCATTTCTCTCTTTATCCTACACTTACAATTCTAGTCCTTGGAAATAAAAAAAAAAAATTGAGCCTGATGAACCTTTAGAGGTTTATCCAACTCCTTTGCTTTACTTATGAACCAGTTATGGCCCAGGATGTGTAAGTGATTTACCTCAGGCCACAAATTTGCCATTAAGTTTGGAAGGTTGGGATTTGAACACAGGTCTTTTGATATTTTGGGTCCAGTGCACTTTCCACTGTAGCAATTCTCCCCTTTGTGCTTTGTAAATCTTGGTAGGTATAATAATTCCTTATATTTGTATAATATTATGCATTTTAATTTCCTTAACTTCTAAGTCTTTCTATCCTCCCTGTGACTCAACTAAGGTGGTACAGTAGATAGAATGCTGGACCTGGAATTAGGAAAACCTTAATTTAAATCCAGCTTTAGACTTTTGTTTGTTTATTTGTGTGAGTCAATTGGGGTTAACTGACTTGCCCAGGGTCACACAGCTAGTAAGTTTCAAGTGTCTGAGGCCAGATTTGAACTCAGGTCCTCCTGAATCCAGGGATAATGCTCTATCTACTGTGCCACCTAGCTGCCCCCAGCTTTAGACTCTTAATAGGTGTGTAACCCTGGCTGAGCAAGTCACTTAACCTTTGTCTTGCTTCAGTTTCTTTAGATGTAAAAATGGGAATGATAATAATAGCACCTACCTCTGAAGGTTGTTGTGAGGATCAAATGAAATAATATTCATTAAGCACTTTGCTAAATAGCAGCTTTTGTTAGCTTTTATTATTAGCTATTATTGGGGCAGTGTAGTCGATGACTTGAGTTCAAATCCAGCCTCAGATACTTACAAGATGTGTCACCCTGGGCAAATCACTTAATCTTTATTTGTCTTGGTTTCCTCATCTGTAAAATGGGGATAAAAATAGTATCTACCTTCTAGGGTAGGATTAAGATAATAATTGTAAAGCACTTAACACACATCATAAGTGTTATTTAAATGTTGCTGTTAGAGTTTTAATTATCGACATTATTATATTGTTGTCCTCATTATTTACAAATGTGGAGAAAGATGCCTAGAGAGGTTAGTTGACTTGCTTAGGGTCACATTACAAATCAGAGATATAACCTAAAATAAAGTCAAGTATCTCTTCTGTAATTCAGCATTCTTTCCACTGAGCTATACCGTTATCTGTCTTGGTGGAGGCTCCTACTAATTCTCTCCTCTGTGTCATACTGGACTTTGCACCATCTGGGTATGTTTCAGAGAGAATATTTTATTAATTTAACTGTTTTAGCATAATTATTATTCCAAGTTGCTTTCCCTCATGAAGTAAGATAGAGAGCCAAACAGCATATATAATTTGAAAGGTTGTTTAGGGTTGTTTCTTTAAACAGGGGATTTATAGCATATCTGCTGGCATAAGTGCCTGAATGAAATGTGTCTCTACCCCAGAATTTCCCACTGAAACACATATAAATAGAAAAATACTTTATATATGTTTAAATGTATGTGAAAACATATATATGTGTATGTACATATACATATATGTATGTGTGTATATACATATGTATTATATTATTTTGTGTGTGTGTGTGTGAGGAGGAAATCTAACTTCACTTAAAAATCTTGGGGCTGGAAAATTGCAAAAGACATAACTTACATGCCTGATAGATATATACACAGAAATAAATGGCCTCATTCTAAATAAAGAAAATCCTATTTATCCCTTCCTGCATCTGCTCCCTTTTTTCTTCCACTAAATATTTTATCCAAGGTGCTGAAAGCAGAATTAAATGGGGAGTTAAAAAAGAAATCACCATACACCAAATCAGAAGGAAATTCTGAGCTTTTGCCTTACAAAACTCTCGGTCTGGCTCTCTAATCAGCGACAAAATGTATTTACATATTATACTCTGCTGGCAGGATTATTATCATTACAGAGATCGTCAAATTTTCCTAAATCAGCAAGAGAGGGAAGGGGGAGAAAGTAAGGTTGGAAACAACAGGAATGTGGGGCCCTCTCTCTTCCCTAAACGAATCATCTTGCCACAAGATGGCAACCTCCCTTCCAATTTCCCTGCGCTGAACAGGAGTTAGGATTTTGTTTTCCCATCTCATTAGCTCGTCCTCTTAGCCATGGGCATCCAGACGTTTTTGGTTTTGTTTTTGTTTTTTGTTTTTTTATCATAACCTTCCTGGCTGCTCATGTGCAATTCCTCCAAGAGCATTGATAGATTGTCCTCATCATTCTTCTTTCATTAGAAATAATTCAAACATTCCTCCATGTTCTTTGGAAGTAGAAACAGCTTCTGCTCAGGGTTCTCATGTCTTGGCCTCTTCACCCCAGGACGGAACAACTCCCAGTCCTTTCCAAGCTAAAGCTCTGGGTGCTTTCACCAAGGCCTGCCCAGTGATCTTGCCTATAACAGAAGCATGGATTTAGTTGGAAAGGACCTCTAGCCCTTATAAAATGTTTGGCCTCCAAAATGAAAATCCTTGCATTTCATAAGCCAGATTGGGAAGGCCTTTAAATACCAATCAGAGGAGTCTGTATTTGGTCCAAGAAAAGGGAATCATTGCAGCTTACTGAGTAGGACAATGATCAGGCCCTTAGCAACATCACTTCAGCTGTGTTGAATATTGATTGGTGAAAGCAGAGAGGACGCAGGGAGCTGGGTTCTGGTGAGGAATTTGAGATGGAGAGATCAGAAAAAGGACCACTAGAATAGAGACTTTCTTTTTTGACAGTCCAAGAGGCTCCCAAACACATACTTTCTAATCCCTTTTTAAACTTTTGGTGGGGCTTTTTTTTTTTTTTCAAACTGCTCTAAATGTTCCCAGAAACAAAAGTAATTACGTTGAAAACCTCCACAGATGAAAAGAGAATCTGCATCCCCGAGGACAGGCTGACAGACCCAAGTAGGGGAGGTAAAATATTAAATCAGCCAGATAGGGAAGCAATTGAACAAATTAGAGCTGATGGAAAAGGTCTCCTGTTCAACCTGTCATTCTGAAAATTTCACCTCCAACCATTCATGAGCATTTCTGTCTCCATTTATTTCCTTCTGCAGTGCATCCGGCAGAGCTGGGGTGAGCTCTCAGCTCCCCCACTTAGCATCCATGAGACCGGAGACAAGTCGCTGTCTTTGTGGGTGACTTGAGGTCTATAACTTGGGGATAACAAAATCTGCCCTCCCTACTCCACCGAGGCGTTGTGAGGAAACCGGAAAGCATCACATGAGTGTGAGCAGCAGGCTTAAGGGAAGGGCTTGTTTCATGTTTTGTCATCATGTCCCTACAACTTAGTAGTGCCTAGCAGATAGGTGGCAATTAGTAAGTGCTTGTGGTTTGGCTCATTTCCAGTACCAGTGAGAGCTTCCTTTATATAGCAGGAGCTTAATAAATCTTTGATCATTCTCTATGAAATAAGAACAAAACCTCTGGGGATTGGTAGGGTATCCCCTCCCCACCCATATTTGGAATGTATTGTTGAGAGTGAGAATTCTAACCTGCCATGCCTTTTACAGGTATCTTGAAAAGGGGATATAGACACATGTCAAATACTAGAGGATCCCTGGACAAATACTTCAGAGCCTCTCCCTTCCATCAAATGATCACCTCAGGGGAGAAAAGTGAAAGAGCAAAACTGGTGATCCATGTTGGAAGAGCGGTTGGATTGGGGCAGCTAGGTGGTGCAGGGGATATAGGGCCATCCTTGGAAGTCAGGAGGACCCGAGTTCAAATATGGCCTTAGACACTTACTAGCTGCGTGGCCCTGGGCAAGTCACTTAACCCCAATTGCTTCACCAAAAAAAAAAAGAGTTGATAGATTCCTACATGATATAATCTGAGGGGTATTTTAGGATTGCATTTATATAAAAATCTCTTTGCTACTATCCTACCAGGTTGTCCCAAATTCCATTATGCTCATTTTTTCGGGGTCAGATATTATTTATTCAATGCTTTTTACTAATTGGTGAGATTAGAAATCCACTGAGGCCCCCTCAGTTTCCTTATTTGCATGGTTCCTTCTATTTCTACAGCTATGACTAGATTCTTATAATTAAAGTAGTAATAGGGGGCAGCTAGGTGGCACAGTGGATAAAGCACCGGCCCTGGATTCAGGAGTACCTGAGTTCAAATCTGTCCTCAGACACTTGACACTTACTAGCTGTGTGACCCTGGGCAAGTCACTTAACCCCCATTGCCTTGCCAAAAAAAAAAATAAAGTAGTAATAAGTGACATTATTAGAGCATTTTGAGGTGGACAAAGTGCTTTCTATATCTTACCTCATTTGATTGTCTGGCAGCCTGGGGCAGGTCTGCAACTCACTTTAAACTTCATCTTTAAGATTTGCCTGGGACACTGACCAGACTTGTCCAGTGTTCTTTTCCCTACCAGCAATTCTAACCCCGGGTCCTTGAGCCTGATATTGTAATATTTTGATAATTTTATTTCAATGTAAATGGTTTCCTTGGTTATCCCTCCAGAGTCTATTTTGTGCATTTTAAATATTGATTGTGGTTAGGCATCCTTAGTCTTCACCAGATTTCCAGAGGGGTCTGTCACACAATAAGAGGGAAGGGACCACTGTTAAACAGTGAAGAAACTCCTTAAAAACATATGTCCTATTTATCTTTGTACCCTAAAGATTTGGCATAGTCTCTTGCACCCAATGCTTACCACAATGCCTGGCACTATTATCCTGAGTAAGTGCTGGATGATTTGTTAACTTTATTTCCACACTAATGGCATCCCATAATTATATGAATAAATAGGTTTGGGTGTTGGTCAGATCTCCCCAATTAGGTGACTAGATGGCACAGGGATTGAGTCCTGGCCCTGGAGTCAGGAAGACCTGAGTTAAAATCCTGATCCTGGGTATGTCACTTCATCTCTATCTTAGCTTCCTCAACTATGAAATGGGAATAAGAAGAGCACCTACCTCCCAGGGTTATTGTGAGGATCAAATGGGATAAAATGTGTAAAGCACTTAGCATAGTACCTGATACACAATATGTTGTTGTTGTTCAGTTATTTTAGTCTTGTCTGACTTTTTTTGACCCTATTTAGGCTTTCCTTGGCAATGACACTGGAATGATTTGCCATTTCCTTCTTCAGCTTATTTTACAGATGAAGAAACTGAGGCAAACAGGGTTAAGTGACTTGCCCAGGGTCACATAGCTAGTAAGTGTTTGAGGCCAGATTGGAACTCAGGAAGATGAGTCTTCCTGACTCCAGGGCCAGCAGTCTATCCACTACAACCACCTAGCTGCCCATAGTATTCAGTAGGGGTTAGGGATATCTTGCCACTGAATCCAAATGGTTCTGGAGGAGACAGTGAGATTGGTAACCTTGCACAGCCCTCCCTCACTTAAATCCAGTTCACTGCAAGTTATATCACCCAATGTCATGGTCCTCTTTGAGATTGAAGAAGAACAACAATACAGTAGGTACTTAATAAATACTTGTCCTCCCTTTTTTCCTTTTTTCCTTTTTTCCTTTTTTCCTTTTTTCCTTTTTTCCTTCCTTCCTTCCTTCCTTCCTTCCTTCCTTCCTTCCTTCCTTCCTTCCTTCCTCCCTTCCTCCCTTCCTTCCTCCCTTCCTTCCTTGCTTCTTTCTGTTTGTCCTTCTGTCCTTCCATCCTTCCATCCTCCCTCTCTCCCTCCCTTCCTTCTTTCCTCCATGGAGACAGACATTATGTCTTAAACACTACTTAACATTTAATTGTGCAATCTCACAGGACCTGTGACATGATACCCACAATACTGGGCACACAGGAGGCACTAAAAAATATCTGTTGAGCAATTTGCTCATAATCAGGCTATCAGGTGAGTCTTGAAAACATCTTTGCTGAAAGATTTTTATTGTAACCTAATTTTTCCTAATGAGATCTGACCTGCAAAACAGTACAGGTAATCTGAGGGGGAAGCCATGTGACTGTGAGTAAGCCTGAAGCTTTAAATGAAATTAGCAAGGGGAGAGAGAAGAAGGGAGGGGGAATTGATAGGGAATGGATGTGGACTTTGGTTAAAGAACAAAGAGCAGAGTGGGGAAGGGAGAAGAAATTTACATGAGAATTTTGTTGTATATTTGAAAGGAATAGCAAGTTGTGCATCGCAGATTTGCAGTTTCATGTGCAATCATCTTTTTTATTGCACTATATTATGGAAATGCTTATTTTATTCCATAAATTAAAAATAATAAAAAAGAGCCTCAATCAGCATGTTAAGTTGGGAAAGAGAACTCTCCAGAAAGGTCGAGATTTTTGTCCTAGGGGCTGGGATGAAAGAGTCCACTACCTGGCAGAAGTTGTATTCTAATTGGCTGAATCTGTACCACTTGAACAAACAAATCTATTTAAAATCAGAACACTTTATTGGCTTGGTGTCGACACAGCTGTTTGGCTTTTTCTTTTAATAAACTGACTGCCAGATGCACCGATCCCTACAAAGACAACAATGTGGCAGATGGGCACAGTTTTCCCACTGCCAGAAGTCCATCTTGTCTTTAGAGCATGCCCATATGCATATGTGTCTGTGTGGTGTGTGTATGTGGGGTTCTGTCTGTTGGGGAAGGGCATGGGGGTTCCAAGCCTAAAGGCTCCAGGGTGTGGGCAAGGGCCAGGGAGAGGGTTAAAACCTGATGTTTCTTTAGTGTAGGGAGAATCCAATGCAGAAACTCCTTCCACTATGACAGGTCAGCAACTCATCCATAAGTTATGGTCCTAGGGACATTAGGAGGTTTGAATCAGCTAGCCCTGTACAGCTTGTAGGTTCCAGAGGCAGTACTTGAAATGAATTCTTCCTGATGACAAGGTGGCTCCTAAGATTCCATAATTAATTAATTCTCTGTGACTTTAATATGACTCCAATTACAGCACTGGAGTAAGAAATGACCTCAGTGTAAGCACTGGGAGCACCTTTTAGGGCAGTGGCCCTGCCTGCCCTTAGAAATGCACTGAGGCTTGGCATCATGGGAATGTGTCTTGTCTGTTGGGGATCACTGCATATTAGGCCTTTAAGGCATCTTGGAAGCCATTCAGTCCAACTCCTTACCTAATTCAAGACTCTTTCTCCACTGTCTCTGAGATATGGCCCATCAGCCTCGGCTCCAACACTTTAATTACTGGAGAACTTAATAATTTCCCACAGCATCACATTCTAGCTAGAAGGTACCTTATGTATGGATCACTTACTCCTCCCTACTGCCTTCATTACACATAAATGAAGAAAATTAAGCTCATAAAGGTTAAGCGACTTTCCCAGTGTCAAACAGGGAACAACTTCCCTTTCTTCCTTCACCTACTTCAAACTTGAGAACAGGGGATGCTCCATTTTTATTTTAGCAGAGTGCCTGGCACACAGTGGGCATTTAATAAATGCTTATTGTTTTCTTTGACTTACTGAAGGTAGCTACAAAAAGCCTATTAGCATGTACAGGATGACTTGGGGAATTAGCATAATGCTTCTAATGCTTAGATAGCTCTAGTAGTTGGGAGTTCCTTCTTATGGCGAGCTGCAATCTGTCTCCTACTGACTTTTTTTCTCCTAAAGCAATGGTTTCCAAAGTTGGCACTTCAGAACTGTGGGATGATCCTAAGAGGTGGGTGATTAGTCAATCAGAGAACCAGAAGGGGTGTATATTCCTCCCCTTCTCCCATTATCAACCATGGGGTTTGTTTACAATTCTACTACCCTATTTCACCCAATGTCGCCCCCTCACACAACTGACCTTTGTTGGCTACATCAAGTGTCGTCCTCTCAAGGAAGATATAACCTAACCCAACCCCAAAACTTACAACTGCTGAGCAGACTGATTGCCTGCTTCAAGTCTCACCCTGCTCCAATCCATCCTCCACAAAGCTGAAAGAGTGATTTAGAAATAGCAACAATAATACTAGCTAGCATTTATGCTAGCATCTACTATGTGCCAGGCACTGGCTTTATAAATAATATTTCATTTGATCCTCACAACCACCCTGTGAGGTAGATGTTATTACCATTCCTATTTTTCGGATGAGGAAAACAAGGCAAACAGAGGTTAAATGATTTGATGAGGGTGACACTAAGTGTCTGAGGTTACATATGAACTCAGGTCTTCCTGACTCCAAGTGTGGAATTCTATTCACTGTGTCACTTAGTTGCCTCTGATTTTCCTAAAACCCTGATCTAACCATGTCACTCCCTTATTACATAAACCTCAATGACTCCCTACTGATTCTAGGACAGATACTATTTCATTTACTTTATCCTTTTAAAATCACAATTTCAACTTCAGTTTTATATGTACATAACTATTAGTACAGTAAAAAATATAATTTATAAATAAGTAAATACACATTGTTTGGGGATGAATACATCTCTTCCTGATAGGGATGTGTGATTTAAAAAGTTTTCAAACCACTGTTCCAGAGCTATGCAGAACCTCATCTATTTCCTCCTCCTCTTAATAGGGTATTCCCTATCACTGAATAAGTTGTCATTTCACTCACACACTCACCATCCCAGGATATCTGACAGCCCAAAACAAAACACTTCACAAAATAAAAAAAAAAAAACAGTGAGAAGAAAAGGCTGCTTTCTAAAATATGACCTATTCCATTCGACAAATACTTATTAAATATGTAACATACTGCCAATGTAAATGCCACTATTTTATTATAAATACAAATCTGCATCAAGTAACTGAAATCACTGTACAGTGTGGTTACAACACTAGCATTAAAGTCATAGAGCCTGAGGCTTGGAAGGGACTTTACAGATGATTTAGTCCAATTCTTCATCTTTGAGATGAAGAAATTGAAGTCCAGAGACATTTAGTAACTTGCTCAAGGTCACAAGCTAGCTAGGAGAGGGCTATGCTAGTACCAGAATCCAGATCCAGTCCATTAGTTTCCTCCTATGGTATGACTGCTGTTGTTGGACATTTACAGGGAATGAGTGGGAGAGGAACTTTAGAGGAAGTCAATCAGCAGGTGGCCCAGACTAAGACCCCATTTACTGACCACAAAGGCAATGTAATTAGGAAAGTTTGCTCACCTGACTCACCTGGATTAGAGAAAGAAAGAAAGCTTGCTAAAATGAGGATGAACTGGAGATCCTTGCAATCATTGCATAAATGAAGCTGAGAAAACTAGCATTGGGTATATAGGGATTTCCCAGTATATTGGCAGGTCAAACAGGGATCAAACATGGAGTCACTTTCATTAGCTAGGGCCTAGCAATAGGCCAATCCTCACCTGTAGTACCACAAAAACAAGTACTTTGGCAGTTAAGAGTATAATGGCAAGAACATTGGACTGGAAGTCAGAATAGAATCTCCTTGAGGCAGGGGCTACTTTGTCTGTGTATAGCACAGTACTTTGCAAATAGTAGGTGATTGATTAATAAATATTTTTGAAGCTCAGGGCTTGGTTCTGGCTCTTTTATTTTCTAGATATATAATCTTGGTGAAGGCACTTAACTTCCTTCCTTTTCTGTTAAATACTGGGGGTAGAAGAGATGAGTCCAGAGGCAGCTGAGTGACACAATGGATACTGCCAGGAGCCTGGAGTCAGGAAGACCAAAGTTCAAATCTAGCCTTATACACTTATTATTGTGTATGACCCAGGGCAAGTCATTTAACCTGTTTGCCTCAGTTTCTTCATCTGTAAGAGTGGGGATAATAATAGCACATACCTCAGGGTTGCTGTGAAGAAAAAATAAGATATTTGTAAAGTGCATTGCAAAACTTAAAATACTATATAAATGCTGGTGATGATGATGGTTGAAGATGATGATGGAATTCCTGAGGCTCTGTCCACAGATGTTATAGTTTTATGATGCCCTAAGTAGCCTATGTCGGACATAGACCTTTAGAAAAATGGATAACAAAGAAATAATACAGTTTACAAGTATAGAGTGCACCAGCTAAGAACACTTAATATATCGTGAAGACAACACCCATAAGCCTGCCTCCACGAAACATAGATATTCTTATCCTTTCTTTAACCATCGATCATTAGCACACAGCCATGCTAGAACACAGCCACTGTGTGTATAATGAGTAGAAATTTTATTGTACTTGTTCTCTTAGAATCAGGTAATTATTTTAGGAAAAATGCCTCGAGGTCACAGAATTGTTTGTGGAACTGAGCTCTTGGACTATTAGTTGTATTGGTTCCTATTTTTTGGTACCTTAGTAATTTCCTGATATACCCTGTTCAATTTCCCTCTCCACTGCAACTCTCTTGAAAAAAAAAAACGCCCTGCAAAACTGGACAATTTTGTAACTGCACCTGACCATTTATACATTTTGCACCTATGTGGCACCCCACCCATTACTGCCATTAAAGGATAGTTATTTTAAAGTGAAAAAAATCAAATAATCCAATTCTTTCAAGAGGGAGGAAGGTGGGGGGCAGGGAGGGGGAAATGTGTTTTGCCATCTATCTTAACTTCCAGACCAAGACTGTCATTGCATTGATCTGCATTTGGCTCTTTAGGGTTCTTTTCTTTCTTTTTTTCTTTTTGTTGTTGTTGTTGCTGTTTTTGGTGAGGCAATTGGGGTTAAGTCACACAGCTAGTAAGTGTTAAGTGTCTGAGGCCGGATTTGAACTCGGGTCCTCCTCACTCCAGGGCCGGTACTCTATCCACTGCACCACCTAGCTGCCCCCTATAGGGTTCTTTTCATGTATCTGGTTGTAGATTTTTTATTTTTTGCCATTTAGAGAAATTTTTCTTGGGGGGGGGGATGTTACCATTTCTGTTTTGCATTATTCTCCGTATATCCTTCTCTGGGCCTGAGTTAATTAAATAATAATTCTGATTCTAAAATATTGGGGGGTGGGGTGCTTGACAAGGACTTTTAAATATTTGTTGAGTTTTACTATGAGAAACATGCTAGGATGGAAGGAAAGAAAAAGTACTCAGTAGGGAACTACTATCTCCTAGGCACTGCTAAGTGCTTTACAAATACTACTTTGTTTGATCCTCACAGGTGCTATAATGATCACCATTTTAAAGTAAAGGAAACTGAGGCAAACTGAGATTAACTGACTTGTCCAGCACTGCATAGCTCATAAATGCCTGAGGCTGGATTTGAACTTAGGTTTTCTGATTCCTGGCCCAGGGTTCTATCCACTGAACCAGCTACATGTCGTTCCTGTTAGCAAAGAACGCTGGGAGTTCTGGGAGTCAAACACACAAAGTCTAAACCAGACTTTGTCACTAACTATGCCACCTTGGACAGCTCATTTTCCTATTCTGGATCTTAGTATTCTTACCTATCAAATGAAGGTTTCGGTTAAAAGCTTCCTGCAGTCCCTCTCAGTCACGGCTGTATGGTGTTCACTGAATGAGCTATAGAACCTGAATTGGGAACGTACATTTAGTTTGGTCCAAAGCCATCTATCACCACAACTCCTGATCAGATTTGATCAGGTTTGGAAATGATTCTCTTCCCATTGTACAATTAGAAAGATATCCAGATGGAAACACTGCCAATTCTGTAGAGAAAAACAAAGAGCTTCTAAAAGGAAAGATGCCGACCACAAGGTGGCATGTAGAATTCATAAATCTGTCTCAGAAAGCAGAGTCTAAGCCAGCAACACTGATTATGCCAGCCTCTTACAGGCAAGGTTCACTCATTCTCCCTAGACCGGTCATTTAGCATAAAAAGAGGAAAGTGGGTTTATGGTGATGAAGGATTGGAAATTCCAGCTCTTTCTTCCCACCTGCTATCTCAGTGTGAGTGAAATATCTATGTGCATGGATATACTCTCTTAAAATATGTATAAAATAGAGACAAAACAGATGCTAGTTCTACTTCAAATGCCAATATAGACTTGCTGTGTGACTTTGGACAAGTTATCTTAACCTATGTTCTTCCATCTATTCATGGGCAGACTAGATTTCAAAGTGGGATGCTAGGAAGATGAAATTAGGTTTTAAAAATAAGAAATATAGATCTCTTCAAAAGCTCTGGGATCTTTAGCAATAAGCATGATATTAATGCAAGCCCTTTATTTGGGTTATTTTATTATCTCCTTAACCATTCATAAGTATTTCTTAAGCATCTAACAGGTGCTGGGTACTGTGTGGGGATACAAAACCAAAATGAAGCCATCTCTGCACTCAAGTAGTTTATATTTTAATGGGGAAACAAGTCCAGATATAAACACATGATAACAGCTAGCATTCACCTAGTGCTTTAGAGTTTGCAAAGTGGTTAATATACGTTATCTCAATTGGGTTTGTATATAGAATAAATATGAAGAGAAAGATACAAGTAAATTCAAAGTTGTGAAACATAAAGTAGTTAGGATAGGAACACCCAAGAAGCCTGCAGGGCTGGGATATCAAGAATGGCTTGATGAAAAAGTGGTTTTGAGTTAAGTCTCGAAGGAAGAGAGGGATTCTATTAGGTTGAGTTGGATTGGCATTCTATTCTAAGAATGTAGACTAGACAGTGCAAGGGCATGGTGGTGGGAGATTTGAGTGTCATGTGTGAAGAACAGAGCAAAGGCCAATTTGGTAGGACTGCAGAGTATGGGAAGGAAAATAGGGAGTGGGAAGGTGGGAAAGTTAAGTTGGGGCCATGTGAAGGGCTTTAAATGTTAAACAGAGGAATTTAAGTTTTATCCTAGTGGCTTCAGGGAGTCACTAAAATTTGTTAAGTAGGAGAGCAACATGGTCAGATGTGCCTAAGGAAACCACTTTGGCAACTATGTGGACCACTAGATTGGAGCAGAGAGAAGCTTAAGGCAGTGAGACCCATGGGAGGATGTTGCAATAAGAACCTGAATTAAAGTGGTGGATGTGTCACTGTGGTGATGTCATAACTTGCACTGAATTGGATTTAAGTGAGAAGGGCTGTGCAAAGTCACCAACCTCACTCTCTCCTCCAGAGCCATCTGGGTCCAGTGGCAAGATATAGATCAGGATGACTGGAGATGGCCCTGGATGTTTTTTTAAGGCAACTGGGGTTAAGTGACCTGCCCAGGGTCACACAGCTAGTGTCTGAGGTGAAATATGAGTTCAGGTCCTCTTGACCCCAGGGCCAGTGTTTTATACACTTCGCTACCTAGCTGTCCCCATGAGTGTGTAAGTAAATGCAAAATGCAAAATATCTAGAAAGTAGCCCCAGGGATGATGGTGGGCATGGGGAGACTAACAGGGAGGAAGCACTTCCCAGGGAGGGAAGTGAGAAGGTGGAGCATTAATAGCATGGTCTCTATCCTACCCAAGGTACTGAGTTACTTAACCAAAGTGATCATAATATGAAAGAGAATATTTCTGAGAATTACTAGACCTTTTATTATTTTAATTCTAGAAAGGACTTTAAGATTGTCTAAGTCCAAATATCTTTTTACAAAAGAAGAAGAAACTGAGGCCCACGGACATGAAGGACCTAGGCTGAGGTCACAGCAACAGAGCCAGCCTTCAAATCTATGCCTCCTGAGCCCTGAGAAAGTATTCTTTATTCTACAAATAAACAGAAAGGTTAAAGAATTGCTCCCAATTGAAAAAACCCAACACATTTATGTTTTAAAAATTCATTTTAAAACCCACAAAGATATTCACCGAGAGGCAGTTATGGCTTTGGTATCAGGAAACTTTTCTGAATCCACAAACACTAAGCTGTGTGACTCTGGACATGTCACCCAATTTTTCAGCCTTCATTCTCTCATCTGTAAAATGGAAATGATAATAATACCTCCCCAAAGGGTTGCTGTGAGGCTCAAATGTGATCATGTATCTAAGTCACTTTGCATACCTTAAAGCTCAAAATCAATGCTGGCTATCATCAGTGGTTTACTTATAGTAAGTAGGCACCACTTCGGTAGAGGGTAGCTCCCTTAAATGGTTCCTTCACTGCTGACTCTGGTTTGATCGTACTGTCTGTCCAGGGGTTTGCTGCTGATTCCACCTTTGTAGCCCGGTAACACTGATCCTTGCTGTTTTGTACTTTGAGGAGGAAAAGGCTTTCTTTTTAGGTCTGGCTGCAGACTGTGAAGGCTTTTGTATTAGTGGTCTCGAGAGCTCCTCCTACCTGCTTCCCTAATAATTCACCATCTTGAAAGAGGGTGTTTACATCACAATGGAGTATTCTGCTTTTCCTGGCCTCAATTGTACCAGGAGTGTATGATCTGAGGGCAGATGATGGCTTTACTTTTGCTAGCTCGCCACCATCCTAAACTTATTGGATGGAAAATATTTTACCAAGTGGGGACTGTAGGTGGGGTGAAGGAGGAGTGGGGAGGGGGAAGCACAAAAGAGCTGGGTTACAAAGCTCAAATCACCATCCCTTGCCCACTTGGCTGCACCTGAAGTATTCTCATCAGTGGAGGGACTTTCCACCCTGGGAGTCCCTCCTGCCCATGACATCACAGGTTTGGTAACCACTCAAGTGATTATAACAACTGCATATGTACTCGTCTGCCTCATACAGTTGTTGAGAGGCAAGAAGCCCTATATAAATGGAAGCCTGGATGTCTGTCTCTGCTGTGCTGGGCATCCCAGGCTTTTTGACAGAAGCCTAAATCGCAGAATACGATATCATCTTTGCTTCATGGTGCTTTCTTACCTCCACTTCACTCGGATGATCTTGAGAGTCCGAAAGAACAAAGACTTTAGACAGAGGTAACTTTGAAAGTCTGTGCAATGCCCAGATGATGACTGGGAGGAAACAGTTATGAGGTACTTTAAAAATGCAGCTCTCTGCTTGAACGCCCCCCAGGGTGCAAATGCAATAAAATGTAACATTAATTAAATGCCAAAAAAACCAGCGGGGGCAATTAGTAAGGAGGTAAAGAATGTGGCAGAAAAACAATGAGAGAGGAGCAGAATTAAAGGAAAGATTAAAAGCCAGGAGGCCCTTTTCCCAGTCTGTCTCGTGGGGAAGATAAACACTCAGCCAACCAGGATTATGTCTTTTATGTTCTCATTGCTAGGCTTGCCACACCATGGAGCTTTCAACTGCTGTGTGTTGCTATGTATATAGGTCGACCTTTTAAGGTTGAAAAGAAAAAAGCTCCCATGCCGAGATGTGTTGGAAGTGGAGCCCTTCTCAGTTGGCTCCCAGTAGCCACAGCCATCAAGGCAAAATGGACTGAACATATAGCTGCTTGTAAGAATCTGCTTGGCTCCCTGACCTCTCTGCCTTGTAGCCTTCGTGGATTAGGTCACTTAACCTCCATTTAGAGGGTCAGCTCTGCTGGAACGTGGAACAATCTCATGTTCAGGCAAGGGAAATATAAATGGGGGTCTTAGCTCCCAGATGCTAGTGAGCCATGACATTTAGAAATGTAAGAGTCCTTTGAAAAAAGGAAGGAAGGATAGAAGGATGGAAGGAACAAAGGGAGGAAAGGAGGAAGGGAAGGAGGAAGGGAGGAAGGAAAAAAGGAAGGAGGGAGGCAAGGAGAGAAGGAAGGAGGGAGGGAGAGGAGGAAGGAAAGAAGGAAAGGAAGGGAAGAAGAAGAGAGAAAATGAAGAAAGGGAGGAAGGAAGGAAGGAAGTGAGGGAGGCAAGGAGAGAAGGAAGGAGGGAGGGAGAGGAGGAAGAAAGGAAGGAGGGAGGGAAAGAGGGAAGCAGGAAGGAAAGAAGGAAAGGAAGGGAAGAAGAGAGACAGAGAATGGAGAAAGGAAGAAAGGAAGGAAAGAAACAAGTATTTATTAAGCATCTATATGTCAGGCATTGAGCTAAATGACTTATAAATATCTCATTTGATCCTGATAACAACCCAGGGAGGTAGGTGCTATCATGATTCTCCTTTTATAATTGAAAAAACTGAGGTAGACAGCAGTTAAGTGACTTTACTAGGTTCACACTGCTAGTGTTTGGGACAAGAATTGAAAGCAGGTCTTCCTGACTGCAGGTATAACACTTTGTTTTGTTTTGTTTTGTTTTGTTTTTTTGTGGGGCAATGGGTGTTAAGTGACTTGCCCAGGGTCACACAGCTAGTAAGTGTCAAGTGTCTGAGTTCAGATTTGAACTCAGGTACTCCTGAATCCAGGGCTGGTGCTTAATCCACTGCGCCACCTAGCTGCCCCCCGGTATAACACTTTTAATGGTTTTTTTTGTTTGGTTGTTTGTTTTTTATGGGGCAATGAGGGTTAAGTGACTTGCCCTAGTAAGTGTCAAGTGTCTGAGTTCAAATTTGAACTCAGGTCTTCCTGAATCCAGCATCGGTGCTTGACGGACTGATTGATGCAAAAGTGCCCCCTATGGGACAATTTTATATTGCATTATTATGGTTTAACTTTACCCTCAAAGCCTTTCCAGTGTCCTGAATCCTGCCCCTGAATTCTAATCCTCATGACCAGGTCCTTGGAACCAGCTGCTGGTATCTTCTCTTTTATTTCCCCATTTATTTAAAATTTATTTTCCCCTAATTACATGTAAAAACTATTTTTAACATCCATTTTTAAAACTTTGTATTCCAAATTTTCTTCCTCCCTCCTTCCCCACCACCTCCTTAAGAACTCAAGCAATTCAATATAAGTTATACATATGTAGTCATGGCATCTTCTCAATACTGCCCATTGGTTAACGGACCTCTGTATATTATCTACTAATGTTCCATTCTGCTCCTGAAGTGTTATTTGCTTGAGAGTCTGCATCTGCAGGCATCCACCTATTGCCTAGTGCAAGAGAACTCTTATACTGACTGGCTACCTATCTGAATTCTCCCTGGGATTCTTTCTGGCCTCTGGATTCTGGTTATCCCTAGCCTGTTGCAGGGTTGACTGAATACTGATGATGACACAACCAAAGAAAAGTTAATCAGCAGCTGTCTCCACAGTTGGCTATGTCAGAAAGAGAGATCACCTATATCTGGAATACAGATCCAAAGCTGAATGTCTATATAGGAAAATTCACATTAGCCTATCTAAGTATGATGTATGGTATGCTATGTTAACTAGCCTATAGGCTAGATCTATTTAACTCTGAAGGTCGCTAGGTGGCGCCATAGTGCACAGAGCACCAGGCCGGGAGTCAGGAAGATTCTACCTGAACTCCAGTCTGGCCTTAGATGCTTACTAGCTGGGAGAGTCACTTAACCCTGTTTGCCTCAGTTTCCTCATCTGTAAAATGAGCTGGAGAAGGAAATGGCAAACCACTCCAGTGTCTTTGCCCAGAAAACCTCAAATGGGGTCATGAAAAGTTAGATGTGATTGAAATGACTGAACCTCAAATTTAACTCTGGGTCCAGCAGCAAGAAGGCTGTTTTTTGTTTTGTTTTGTTTTGTTTTGTTTTGTTTTGATTTGTTTTGTTTTGAGGTGCAATTGGGGTTAAGTGACTTGCCCATGGTTACACAGCTAGTAAGTGTTAAGTGTCTGAGGCCAGATTTGAACTCAGGTCCTCCTGAATCCAGGGCTGGTGCTCTATCCACTGTGCCACCTAGCTGCCCCAAGAAGGCTGTTTTTGACACCACTGACACTACCCTCCTACCTCTATCAAAGCTAGGAAGAAGTTTAAACTAAGAGTTAGATGACTATCTATGATTATGCACTGACTTCAGCCATCAGAACTGTATTCTCTTCCCTTCCCCCTGTATCCCAAGTAATGGGAGTGGCAACAAAAAAGGAGATGAGGTAGAAATCAATGAAGCTCCAAAATAAATCAGCTCAGGGCATGGCCCGGCACCCAAAATTCTCTCAGGGAGTACTTACTGGGCATTTTTGTTGTACCTAGATTGTGCTGAAATGGGTAGGGAGTACAGAGAGAGACCAAAGGTCCTGCCCTCAAGAGTAATTGGGTACTAAACTGTGAGGTACATTCAGTAAGTGCCATAAAAATTTAGAAGACTTGAGGATCCGTGGAGAATGAAGATGGAAGGCTACCTGGAGGTCCATGGAGGTCAAGTCCTAAAAGGTAGGGCTTGGGAGGTACTGACCCTTATAGGATAGGCAGCATCCAAAAGCATGAAGGCAATGAGCACATGCCAAAGCACTGAACTGGGGAAGAACTTGTCACGAGAAGGGGAGAGTGAAGACACTGACTTGACCAGAGTAGAAGGTACATTCAGGGGAAGTCATGGATATGTTTTACTATGTAAGACAAGACCAGATTACAGAAGGCCCCCAAAGTCTGGGATTTAGATGGGCGTGCCCCACTGTGCCACGTGTATCCAATGCATATGATTCCTGTGTTAGATTGCTGCCCCTAAAGAGATAGAGCTGCAGAGAGATTTCAGGACTCAAAGCATTTTCTTACCAAATCAGAAGAAACATAAAGGATGAATGGAACCTATCAGGTCATCTCGTCAGTCATTCCCTTTGTTAATACCAAACTGCTCCCTGCTGAGCCTTTGAGAGAGGAATCTTACTTCATGTCTGTCTACTAAGTAAAATTTACATGCCATCCAAGTCAAGGTTATTAATACTTTATGGGATTGGAGTCCAGTCTAGGCAGGTAAAATTCTCATTTCAGTTACATTAAATAAGAAAGCATTAAGCACACTGCTTGAAATGATTGCTATTTGATTCAGCAGATAACCCACTGCACCACACCTCCAAGAAGCAGCCAATCTGTCCCATTGAAGCTTTGCCAGACACTGATTGAATTATGGATACTTTCATCATTACATTTACTTTCAAAATCCTCTTTTGGAAATCAGAGATGAGGTTGAATATCATTTTTTAAAAACCCACTTATTTCTATAAAAGATCTTGTGGTATCATTTGCAGTTACAAGATGCTTGGTGCTCCAGGGCAAACCATTTTTTTTTCTCCCCACCAGGTGTCAGTGTAAAGTAAGAGGATTGTAGGTTGTATTAGCAATGACAAAAGTCACAATGGACACCCAAATAGGATCCTCTGTGTCCAGTTTGCAAACAAGTCAGGTTTACAGAGGTTATTCATTGGTGGGTTGTTTAGAATTTGGAATGCAATTTCCCAGAGAATCAATGTTATCAGTGTTCCTAGACTAGTCTGAAATCCTGATTAACCCAAAATATTGCTGAATTTAAGTAAAGGCATTCTGTCCCCATTTTTTAAAAAAACACAGTGGATTCCTGGGTACTGTCTGATAAAGCAGATGGCTATAAAGTGACTTTTATTTTTGCACAAGAACAATGTCATAATTAGAGGTTGCATTCCTGGCCAAGAACTTGACATTACAGAAATTATAAGTATGGCCAACAATATGTCATAAAAGAAAGGACCCAATAACTATAAACCTGCAGAATAATTTAAAAGAGTAATATTATGCTTTAAGTCTTACAAAGGGCATAAATGCTCTGCAGACTTTGATTTTACAAGGTGTCCAAAAGTACTTTAGCCCAGACATATAGCACATAAACACAATTCTACTCTATTATAAATTTTACCTACACTATGCTGGCAAGAATAAACATCTATTTTGCACTGTATTGATATTCTTTGAATTTTAAAGAATTTTCTGAGAATGATTTGGATTACCTAAGGAACTTTTGAGTTTATGCTTCATTTTTTTTTCAATAAATTTACCCACAGCAAGCTGAGGCATTCATAATCACTGCATTGGTCTTCAAGCTGCATTTAAAAGAGGGAGGTGTTACCACAGAATTTCAAAACTGGACAAAAGTTCAGAGATCATTTAGGTCAACTTCCTTGTTTTATTTTATAGGTGGGGAAACAGATACAGAGAGGTTTTAAATACCTTTCTGAAGGCCATGAGGCAGCTTAGGTAGCTCAGTGGATAGAACACTGGCCCTGGAATCCAGAAGCCTTGAGTTCAAATTCAGATTCAACACTTACATGACGTGAGATTCTGGGCAAGTCACTTGATCTTGGCTTGCCTTAGTTTTCTTGTCTGTTAAACGGGGCTAATAACAGCACTGATCTCCTAGGGTTGTTGTGAGGATCAAATAAGGGAAGATCTCTGAAGTATTTAACATAAGGATGTCATTTTGGTCCTCTTCAAGGACAACAACCAACTAACCAACTAACCAGCACAGAGCCTGGCACATAGTAGGTGCTTAATCAATACTTGTTCCCTTTCCCCCAAAACCCCCTTGACGTTGGGAATAGAACCTAGGTTTCCAGACTCTAAGGCCAGCATCCTTTCTCACAACACTCATTGATTATGTTTCTCTGTTTGAATAAAAATGATGACCATTATTTTCTCCTTTATTTGCTCAATTTGTTAGTTTATAAAAATCCCTAATTGATAGCAGCTAGTCAATATCAACCCAAATAAAGGTCACCTGGAAACAAGTGCTATTAGTCACTTTCTCATCCTTCAGTGCCACAGAGGCTACTTAATACCAGTAGCCAAATTTCACTTTTTAAAAAAAAAATCCATAAAAGCAATTATTAAATCATTAGCATGAACTTTTTTTTTATTTTAGCAACAAACATTTATTTTATTTTTTCCAGTTACATGTAAGGGTAGTTTTCAACATTCATTTTCATAAGATTTAGAGTTCTAAGTTTTTCTCCCTCCCTCTCTTTCCTCCCTGCTCCACAAGGCAGCAACCAGGTTATATATGTACAATTTACAAGTGCTCTTTTTTTTTTTTTTGATGAGGCAAATGGGGTTAAGTGACTTGCCCAGGGTCACACAGCTAGTAAGTGTTAAGTGTCTGGGTTCAGATTTGAACTCAGATTCTCCTGATTCCAGGGCCGGTGCTCTATCCACTGCACCACCTAGCTGCCCCTACAAGTACTCTTTTTATCAGTTCTTTCTATGGGGGTGGATAGTAAGCTTCCTCATTAGTCCCTTAGCATTATTTTGGATCATTGCATTGCTGAGAGTAGTTAAGTCATTCACAATTGCTCATTGAACAATACTGCTGTCACTATGTACAATGTCCTCCCAGCTCTGCTCACTTCACTATACATTGATGTTCATTAGTCTTTCCAGGTTTTTCTGGGATCATCCTGTTTGTCATTTCCTATAGCACAAGACCATTCCACCATAATCATATACCACAGCTTCTTCCATCATTTCTCATTTGATGGACATTCCCTTGATTCTCGGTTCTTAGCCACCACAAAGAGTTGCTATAAATATTTTTTGTACAATTTTACCCCTTTTCTCTTTTTCATTATTACTATTGTTAACTGTTTCCCTTCCATCCTATTCCCTTCCCCATGATATTTATTCTATTATCCATCTTCTTTCATCCTATCCCTCTTCAAAAGAGATTTGCTTCTGTCTGTTCCCTTCCCCAATCTGCCCTTCCTTCTTTTGCCCCTCTCTCTTTATCCCCTTCCCCTCTTATTTTCCTGCAGGGTTAGAGAGATTACTCCACCCAATTGAGTGTGTATGTTATTCCCTCCTTGAGCCAATTCTGATGAGACTGAGGTCTTTGAGCCAATTCTGATGAGTGTTAGGCTCATTTACAGCCCAGATTAAATAGATTACCCCACCCAATTGGGTGTGCGTGTTAATCTCTCTTGAGGCAACTCTGATGAGTTTAAGGTCTTTGAGCCTTTTCTGAGTGTAAAATTCATTTACTGCCCTGCTCCTCCCCCATCTCTTCCCCCACTGCATAAGCCTTTTCCTGTTTCTTTCCTGTAGGATTTCACCTCTGCCCTTCCCCCTCCCCCAGTGCATTCCCCTCACCCCTCAATTTAACCCTAAAGATGAAACATTCCACTTTTTTTTTTTTTTGGTGAGGCAATTGGAGTTAAGTGACTTGCTCAGGGTCACACAGCTATTGTCAAGTGTCTGAGGCTGGATTTGAACTGAGGTCCTCCTGAATCCAGGGTCTGTGCTTTATCCACTGTGCCACCTAGCGGCCCCCACATACCACTTTGAAACAGCTGTAATCATCAGAGTCTTCCTGATGTCTAGACTAAATCTGACTTTTCACAACTTGAGCCTGCGCTCCCAGTTCTTTCCTCTGGTGCCAAACAGAAGACAGCTAATCCTTTTTCCATCTCACAATTCTTCAGATATTTGAAATCAGAGATCATGTCTATCCTGAGTCTTCTCCAGGCTAAACATTTCTAGTTCCTTCAAGGGATCCTTATGTGGCCCACGCTTAAGGCTCTTTATCATCCCAGCTGATTTCCTCTGAACATTCTCTGGTTTAGGAACATTCTTCCTGAACCAGGCCCCTAACCACACACAACACTCTAAATGCTGTCTGAAAAGGGCAGCAGTGGGCTAGGAGGACTACCATCACTTCCTGGTTCCTAAACCGACAATTCTATTAATTCACCCCAAGATCTCATCGGCTTATTTGCCCTTTTTTTTTTTTTAAATTAAATTAAATTAAATTTTTTTGGTGAGGCAATTGGGGTTAAATGACTTGTCCAGGGTCACACAGCTAGTAAGCGTTAAGTGTCTGAGGTCACATTTGAACTCAGGTCCTCCTGAATCCAGGGCTGGTGCTCTATCCATTGTGCCACCTAGCTGCCCCCTGCCCTTTATTTTTAATCACCCTGCTGACTCACATTGAACTTTCACTCCACAGATCCCTCCCAACCTCTTTCCCCCCCACCCCCACTGGCTTTTTCCAGAATTAGTACTGACTGACTCCTTCTTGTACTAGTGAAGGTGATTTTTAGGTACCTGGGTATAAGGCTTTTTATTTATCCCCATTAAATTCCATATTATTAGCCCCAAGATTCTAGACTGTCAAGATCTTTCTAGATCCTGACTCTGGCATCTATAATTCTCACTAAATTGCTTAGGTTGGGATGGTCAGTCTTGTGACTATGCATACAGTGGGTACATGCAGTTAGAATGCAAAGACAATGAGATGGGAGGAGGCCGGTGGCATAACCATGTGAAGTAAGAGAAGTACTACAGAACTTTGCAACCTTTTATAACACTGTCTTTGGGAAATGTAGTCTGAGTTCCAATTCAGGATGGGAGGAAAATATCTCTGAGATCTCTGTCTCCTTTCTCATCACCCAGCATTGAGAGTTAGATACTTAGCAATGTTGCCATCACAATAGAGACTTTGGGAATGACATTCTAGATTTTATAGGGGTTTATATGTGGGTAGAAACTATACATAGCCATTCCAGGAGACATCTCAAAAATCATGAATAATGTAGGATGTCTCAAAAGTCTTAGTGCAGTTGTAAACTTCAATAACTTCTTAAGATTTAATGCTACAAGCTTAGCAAAACACCATCTGGAAGTTCAATTACTTATGTTTCTTTTCTGTTTATTTAGTTTTGTGAATTTTGAATTTTTGTTGTTTATCATTTTCAGTTGTGGCTGACTCTCCATGATCTCATTTGAATGGGGTTTTCTGGCAAAGATAATGGAGTGGTTTGCTATTTCCTTCTCCAGCTCATTTTACAAATGAGGAAACTGAGGCAAACAGGGTTAAGTGACTTTCCCGGGGTCACAGAGCTAGTAAGTATCTGAGGTCAGATTTGAACACCAGGTCTGGTACTCTATCCTTTGTGCCATCCACCTGCCCATGAATTTTGAATACTCATTTTCAAAATTTAATTTCTATAGGACTGGGTACCCCAGTCTTTATGCATTGTGTTTGCTATAGTTTCTCCATATTTCTGAATTTATTAAAAATGAAAACTTTACAAAGAGGGAAGGAACAAGCTTTTATTAAACATCATCTCTATGCCAGTCACTGTGCTAGGTGCTTTACAAACATTATTTCATTTGATCCTCACAGCTCCGTGAAGTAGCTGCTATTATTTTCTCCACTTTACATTTGAGGAAACTGAGGGAGCCAGAGGTTAAATGACTTGGCCAGGCTCCCATGGCTACGAAGTGTCTGAGGCCACATTTAAACTCAGGTCTTCCTGACCCATCAAAGACTTCTGTGATATCCTAAGCACCTCCACCTTCAATATTACAGAATGTGGAGTACATAGGTAATTTTGAGCAGTGGCTATTTACAGTTAATTTGGGAAAGGTCTTGTTTGTGGAGTGAACTTAGTCGTCCAGAGAGGCCTGAGGTAGCTCAAATCTCTTCAGTTTATTCACTTGAATATCTGTTGACTCCTCTGGCTTTTGTTCAGGCTGAATCTGGCCCTGTTTTAAACTCCTGTCTCCCAAATAAATCAATAGTCTAGCAGTATAGTTTCCAATACACACTTCTAGGAGGCCCATCTCCGTCTGTAATAGCTTTGAGGATTGTTTTCTTATCCTAGTTTTGCAACTATTTAAAGGGCCCAGAATTGAAAAGGTTAAGCCTCAGAAGAAAATGTCTTCAATGCTTATCTTCCTATTATAAAAACCAACACCACAGCAGGATTCCCTGAGGCTCCCAAGATATAATAATTTATGTATCAGTCTATAAATTTCCAGGGAAAACCACTAAGTAGATTAAGCTGCTACATCAGCTCTGATTGATTTAAATGGGGGGGGGGGGAGGAAGGGGGCTAGATTATCAAGTCAACAATTCAGTGTAAATACCTCAAAGAAAAGTTTCCTTTCAAAAGACTGAACAAAGTAAAGTCTTAAGTTGAATGGCAATGAACTTTCACATTTCATGTGAAAGAGCCTTCAAAATCCATTTTAAATCTCCTCCTTATGGATTTTTATTTTTGAAGCAAAAGAAGATTAATCCTAGGAAGAATTGAAGCAACTGGAACCAAATCCTTGGAGTGCCCTTTAGACAGTAATCTAGGAACCAGCTAATTTTAAACACCAAATGCCTATCTATATTTCCTCTTCCTACTCAGGTAGAATGATCACCACCTACCAGCATCACACCTGAGAGCCTGGCTCATAGCACTCCTTCCTGACTAACTGAATGAAAACAGATCTTGTTTCCAAGGAAGTCTTCTTAAAAATAATGGGTCAGGGCAATGGAATGGGAGAGGTAGAGACAAATAGCAAAGGTACACATGTAGCATGTATTTTGGAGCTACTTTTCAAACCTCCACTTACAGTAGAAGGTTGGGTCTTCAGAGGTGTGCTACTAAGTAAGGGTCTAGGGGTAATCTTGAGGAGTTGTGGATGATTTTTTTCTGGTGCTATTCTTCACCAGCCCCCACTGGTATACTTCTTCCCATGATTATCACTTGTTATCAATTAGTAAGCTAGACTTAGCTTTTAGAAAAGGGCATCTACTAAGGTGATATAGTTGGTACAAAATATTCCCCCAAAGTCTGCTTTATACTTTTCCACAGCTAAAGAGATTTTCATAGTAGAGGGGAAAGTGAACTCCAGTTTAGAGAATGCATATAACAAAGTAATAACTCATAGCTCCTGGTTGCCAGAAATCCCTTTATCCTCTTCATGGAGGTACTTATGAATTTCTCCCTAAGTACAGTGGAGCTTTTCTGCTGGGCTCCTTGGGGAACCTTGAATCTGCCTTCCTTTATCATGCCTAGTTTATTTTTGGCTCCCAGTGAAGACACTGCTGCCAGCCAATAATGTTCTGGAGATGTTGCAAGAATCATGACCAAAATCCAAATTCTTTGAACTTTCAAGTTCACAATATCCTTCTCTGGTCAGGGTCTGGGGTAGGAAGTGGGGGGAGATAGAGGCCAAAGGCCAAGCATCCTCCTCTCTTTCATGCCCAAGTGATTTCTTTTTAGGAACTTGGCTGGAAGTTTTTGTCCCAACCTACCAGATATTTGGATCTCTCATCTTATTAACGTATTATTATTATCATCTTATCAACTTATTATCTTATTAATTGTTACCCTGGTTTTATAAAAAGCCCCACATGAAATATTTTGCATGACTGCTTATGTATAGCTTATATTGAATTGCTTGAGTTCTTAGGAGGGAGGGAGGAAGGAAGAGAATTTGGAACACAAAGTTTTAAAAAAATTGATGTCAAAATTTGTATTTACAGGTAATTTGGGAAAATAAAACTATGGGAGAAAAAAAAAAGGAATGACAAGCAGGCAGATTTCAGAAAAACATGGAAAGACTTAAGTGGACTGATGTTGAGTGAAGTGGGCAGAACCAGGAGAACATTGTAAAAAGTAATAGTAACATCGTATGATGATTAATTGTGATAGACTTGGCTCTTCTCAGCAGTGTAATAATCCAAGACAATTCTAAAGAACTCATGATAAAAAATGTTCTCCACATCCAGAAAAAAGAACTGTGGATTCTGAATGCAGATTGAACCATACTGTTTCTACTTTTTGGCTGGTTTTTTTTTTTTTTGAGGTTTTTTCCTTGTGTTCTGATTCTTCTTCCACAATATGACTAACACAGAAATATGTTTAATGTGATTGTACATATATAACCTATATCATATTCCTTTCTGTCTTGGGGAGGGGAAATAGAAGGGAGGGAGGGAGAAAAACTTGGACATAAAAATCCTATGAAAACAAATGTTGAAAACTATCTTTACAAGTGACTAGAAAATAATAAAATACTATTATTATAAAAATAAAATTAAAAGCCCCACATGGGATTACCAAGCCACTCTACCTACTTGAACAGACTTCCTGTAGAACCTTCAGTGAGGCTTAGTTTATACCTCAGATTTTCTGATTCTGCTGAGATGCCTTCTCACAGGACGATGATGTCAAAATGCAGATTCTAATTAGTTACTATAAGTAGGACAGGGTGATTTAATTGATTTATTCACCGAACCTCACCTCTGAATAAAGGAAGAGAAAAGAAATGCCAAAGAGAAATCTAGGCACAAATGCCATGAGAAACGTGAATAGGAAGATATTATTTTTCTTCATTCCTTATCACAGGGGATACCATGGGGCAATGTAGATGGTTCTGTAGGCAGGTGACTTGAGTACTTGAATCCAAACTCTGCCACTTATGCTATTTAACTTTTCTGGATTTCAGTTTCTACATCTGTTAAATGATGAGCTAAGCTATTCACTGGAAGGTCACATACTGAAGATGAACCTTAAATACTTTGGGCACCTGATAAGAAGATGGGACACATTAGAAAAGACCCCAATGCTGAGAAAGACTGAAAGGAAAAGGAGAAGGGGACAACAGAGGATGAGATGGATAGATAGTGTCATGGAAACAAGGAACATGAACTTGGACAGGCTTTGAGAGATAGTAGAGGATAGAAGGATGTGGCATGCTATGGTCCATGGGGTCATGAAGAGTCGGACATGACTGAACAAGAAGGATCTGATGACCTCTAATTTCTCTTTCAGCTCTAAATCTATGATTTTATCTATGTTAATGTCCCATTAAGGGAACTTTTCAAGGAATTAAAGGAATAATGCAGCACTATTGATATCTATGTTGATGCCTATGTGACTACTTGGAAGGAAGAATAACACATTTAGATGGATAAGTTCTGGCATATTTATTGAAAAGTCAATTAATTTTATCACCAGTGAGTCAACCAGGATTTATTAGGCACTTACTGTATGCCAGGCACTGTGATAATGCTGGAGATATAAAAAAGACTAATACAGTCCCTGCCCTTGAGGATATTACATTTTAATAGGGGAGATAACATGTAAATAACTAGATACATACAAGAGTAGATGGAAGGGGATCTAAAAGGGAAAGGCACTAGAGGCTGGTAGAATTGGGAAAGGACTTCTGAAGAAGGTGGGACTTCAGCTGTCATCAAGGAGACCAGGTGAAGTGAATGGGCAGAGTACTTCAAGCATGGAGAACAGCTTGTGCAAAGGTATGGACATGGGAGGTGAACTCTTGTGTTTAGAGAATTGCAAGTAAGCTAGTGTCAGTAGGCCTTAAAGAAGGTTGGTAACGAAGGAAGGGGCCAGGTCATGCATGATGAGTGGCATGAAATCACTTCTGTCTAAAACCTTTTAGTATTTAAAATGCTGAAAGTTATTGGGATGTAGAGATTGAACATGAATAATTCATGAAACTTTGTTCTGTCTCACTCTAAATGATTTATCAGAGTTTTGTATTATGGTTCTTAATCGATTATCATGGTCTCTGTCTTATCTTCTTACTAGATTAGAAGCTTTATGAAGTCAAGAATCATGCCTTATATCAACTTTTCATCTCTCCCAATGTCTAAGATGTCATTCTACACAAATACCAACTTAATATATATTTGTTGGATGAATTGGAACTGACATTTAATAAAATAACAACAAGAATAAGCAGATTGGCTTGACACTCCCCTCAGCATCCTCTTACCTTTCCCTTGGAGCTTTATCATCAAGATGGATATTTTTGTCACCATCTGGTCTGAGGCACAGAGTCTGAGAAGAGCTTAAGCTATTTATTAATAAAATGTCATTGGTAATAGGCATACTTGACCCATATACCCAGGAGGAGAAAAGTAATATGAATTGCGATTTTTCGATGACATTCTCAAATAAAGATTTCTCAACATCCAATGAGGCACAGTGATTGATTTCAAGTGTTTTAAAAGGAAAGCTTAACTAATAAGTACTTAATTATTCCATAGTACTGTACATGTCTGCCAATCACAAATGTATCACAAACAGAGGTAAAATGTATTCACCAAAAGAAAATGTCCAGCAAGGTGCTGGTGCTCAGAAGAGAAAATCACCCAGGTATTTTCTTCATGGCAATTCTTATGTTCTTCCCTTGATATATCATAGTACTCTGGGAAAATCAAACCTTTGTCTAGTTGGAGCTATGCCTATAGTTGCAATAATGAGTGTTGCCAGGCATCAAGGCCTAATAAAACAAGTCTGTTCATTCAAATATTTCCAAAGAAAAAAAGAGTGTTGGAAAACATGGCTGGTCAAGTTTGACATTCCTCTCCCACTGGGGCATACCAGGCAAGGAATCCCTATTATAATATAGAAGGGACAGCATAAAGCTCCCCCAAATCCTTTTATTTCCCCTTCAACTGAATAGACACCTGAGAATCAGCAGTTTTATCTATGTTCCAATTCAAATGATAGTAAAGCCCCTTTTTATTTGTCTCTGAGTTGAGATCTCTTACCTTCATATAGCCAGTCACTGAGACCATTGTAAATGACACCTTCTTTCCCTGTAGAGACCACCCGGATTGCTTGTTTCCCGACGTGTGCACAGTAGTAGATGTTATTCTCAAAGATAAATATCTAATTTGGAAGGAAAAAAAGGAACGTGATTAGCCAGGGAGGCCCTAACAAAACAACTGTAGACTACTTTTCACAGCAATCTGAAACACTGCTACTTGGCCTGATGCTAAGTAATAGAACTATTTTAGTATAACGTTTTGAGGGCTGCTTGGGATTTTTTTCTCCCTTCATTCATGATCATTGCAATCCAACACAATGGTGCAGGACTCGAGTAGTGATGAAGTAATTCATTTTGGTCATTAATGCTGAATGAAACAATTGCAATAGCCATTTATGGTCTAGGAATTTTGGTCACACAATCAAGTCAGTCCACTCTTATTTATAAACATTTTTCTTATTACTTTTAAGTTCTTTGAGAGACAGCTAAGAGGCTCATTGGATAGAGCTCCTGGGCTGGAATCAGGAAGACTGATCTTCTTGAGTTCAAATCCAGTCTCAGACACTTACTACCTGTATGACCCTGGGCAAGTCACTTAACCCTGTTTGCCTTGATTTCCTCATTTGTAAAATGAGTTGGAGAAGGAAATGACAAACTACTTCAGTATCTTTGCTAAGAAAAGCACAAATGGGGTCATGATTAGTTGGGCTCACCTGAAAAAAAAAATGACTGAACAACAAAGCTTTTTAAGACAAGGACCACGCAACTGAAAAAAAAAAATGACCAAGCAACAAAGCTTTTTGAAGACAAAGACCTTGCCATTTACCATCTTTGTATCCTCAATACCAAGTACAGAGTTTTGCACAAAGTAGTAATTTTTAAAAATTTGTCAAACTGAATTTCTTTGATATTATAAGTAGTGGACTCAAAGTCAGGAAGCCTAGGTTATAGTCTTAATTATGTCATTAACTAGTTAGGTGAACATGGGCAAATTATTTCATGATCTGGGTCCTTAGTTTCCCCATCCTTGAAATGAAGGGGTTGGACTAAATGATTTCTGGATTTGAACTCAGGAATTCCTGACTCCAAACCCAACATTCTATGTATTGCACTATCAAGCAGCCAAATGGGTTTGTCATTTGTACATACGAGATCAGGTGCTTAGTCCTGAGTTTTCCATATTTCAATTTTCAGGGAAATAGCCATTTGAAAACATTACACCAGGAATACTACTGTCATACCTTCTTGCTAGCAGTCCAGAGGCATAAAGGCCCAGAAGAGTAACAAAACCAGTCATTTGTATACTCAAAGATCCATACCATCAGTGATATTTACCAAAATATAGAGATTGAGTATTTACATTGTGCAGACATTGGGGCAAATGTTAAATATGTTTTCCGAAAATACAAGAAAGCAATTTCCCCATATCATGCTTGTGATAAGAGGGACCTCAAAATACTATAGAATAGTGGCTTTCTGCTCAGGTCTTTCAGACTCTTAAAGTATGCACTTCAACCAGAAATGACTTGGCAAACTTCCAGAAGAAAGTATACATCCTAATTTAATTCCAGTAGCTGTTTGGGTAAGTTTGCCTAAGGGTAAGATTCATGATTGAAATTTTAACTTGCTTCATACTTTCTAAGCTTTTTAAGCTAAGAGTGTTATAACCAATTAATAGATTCTGAAATTAAAAATCTTCTGTTCAGCATTACATTCACTCTTTTAACCCTCTTTATTTTTAATAAACCAAGATAAAAATGAGGCAAGGGGGTAAGCTTCTGAAAAAGAGGATATTTGGTTTTGGTGATATTTTCTGGGTTTTGTTTTGTTCTGTTTGGAGAAGGGGTTTTATCCATTTAAATTTTAATTTTTTTTAATATTTAGCAGGGCAATAGGGGTTAAGTGACTTGCCCAGGGTCACACGGCTAGTAATTGTCAAGTGCCTGAGGTTGGATTTGAACACAGGTCCTCCTGCATCCAGGGCCAGTGCTCTATCCACTGCACCACCTAGCTGTCCCGGACCATTTAAGTTTTAATAGAGGCTGGACAAAGTTTAAAGTTAATCTTTGCCTACCTGTGTCCAAAAATCTAGATGAGGGGAAGCTCTAACTGAAGTTGTCATATTTTACTCAGATGTTAGGGAATAATTTAGTTACAACCTTTGATCTTTCAAATGAAAACATGTTCTTTTCACCTGCTGAATTAACACATCTATCAAATAGGAGAAGAGTCTCTATCTTATAGGGAGGGAGACTGGATTTGTGATTTTCCTGCTACAGGGAACAGTAAGAGGAGGAACAAACACAATAACAAGGATTTATTAAGGGCTAACTATGTGCCAGGGACTGTGATAATGGTCCCAAGAAAAGCAGGCAGTATCATCTGACCTGACAGCCAGGAAGACTGCATTTAATGTCAACCTCTGAGGCAAATCACTTAACCTCTTACTGTTCTGGGCACATCTCTAAGAATAGAAGTTAAAGAAAAAATTCTGCCCTGGATGGCGATGATGGTGATGGTGATGATATGATGATGACGGCAATAGTAGTAGCTAATATTTGCAAAGTGCTTCCTATGTGCCAGGCACTATACTAAATACTTTACAATTATTATCTTCTTTGATCTTCACAACAACCCTTAGAAGGAGGTTCTGGTAACCTCCCCACTGCTCTCTATCCACCATGCCACCTACCTGTGTCTATTACGTTAAGAGATGGAAGGGGCAATATCTTTGCAATGAAAAAAGAATCTGTGTCATGACTATAAAAAATCAGTGCAATCTCCATACACCTATGGGAGTGGGCAGCATTCCCTAAGCCTTCCCCTTAGCCTCTGGTTCCTAGCTCTCTTTTCCATTTTCAAACCCTTTATCAAGCTGTGGAATTTGGGAAAGTGGCTGGAGCACAGATGACCCTAAATCTTCCCTTTTTTCCCAGGGGGTTTGGAGAAACTTGCTTATCTCCTGCTGGTGACTTAGAGATGTGCCTTCAAGGGCTATGTCCTCCTTGACTTTACCTGACAAGGGACCATCTCACCACCTTTGATTTCTTTCCCCTTCAGAGCATCCTGATCCTATCACCAGATTAATTATCCTAAAAACAAAATTTTCTTTCTTTCTCAAATACTTGATGACTTCCCACCATCTACAGAAGAAAATTTCAACTCAGTCTGAAATTCAAGACTCTTCACAATAGGCTTAATTTACCTGTGTCACATTATCTCTCAACTCTTGGCCAAATTGATCTAGTCATTGTTTCCTAAACACACATTGACTTTGCTGATGTTCTCTTCACTCCCATCTCTGACTTTAAAAATTCTATCTGTTCTACAACAACCAAATAAAATATACATTCTTTGTTTCAAGGCATTTATGATGTGTTAAGTGCCTTGTATGCAAATATAAAGGGGAAAGGGAATAAGCATTTATATAGTGACTATAATGTACCAGGCCCTGAATTAAGTGATTTTTACAAATATTATCTCATATGGCATTCACAACAACCCCTTGAGGTAGGTCCTAATATTACTACTCTCCGTCCTCCTTTTACCATTGAGGAAACTGAGGTAGAGAGGAGTTAAATAATTTGCCCAGGGTCATGCAGCTAGTGTCTTCAATAATTTGAGACCTGTCTTCCTGACTGCAGGAATAACCTTGTTTTTGCAAATGTAAGCAAAAAGACCATTCCTGTCCTCAAGGATCTTACCTTCTTTTTTGGGGGTGGGGTGGGGTGGGGTAGGTGGATGTATATAAAAGAAAACTGAAATGAAAAGAAAGGCTGGGGCGGGGGAAGAAATGGAGGTGATGAAGTCTAGAGTCAGAAGTAGAGCTAGGAGAAAAATGCAGGATGACTGGTCTGGAACTGTCCTCAGAATGATGTCTTTACTGGGACATGAGTCCACTATTAGTGGAGTTGTGAATGGATTCAACCATTTTGGGAGAGCAATTTGGAACTATGCTCGAAGAGCTAGAAGACTCAATACCACTTGTAGGTTTATATCTCAAAGACATCCCCCAAAAGAGAAAAAGACCTCTTTTTAAAAAAATAATAAACATTTTTATTTATAGTTTTGTGTTCCAATTTTTATCCCTTCTTCCCTCCCTGACCTCTCCCCTCCCTGAGTTGTTAAGCAATCAGATATAGGTTATACATGTACAATTATGTAAAACATTACCATATTAGTCATTTTGTACAAGAAAACTTGAATAAAAGAAAAAAATGAAAGAAAGTGAAAAATAGCATGCTTCAGTCTATGTTCCATTGATATCAGTTCTTTCTTTGGAGGTGGAGAGTATGCTTCATCAATAGTCTTTTGGGATTGTCTTGGATCATAATATTGTTGAGAATAGTTAAGTCATTTTTTTCCTATTTTTAAATAGAATTTTATTTTCCAAAATATATGTAAAAACAAATTTTAACATCAATTTTTAAAAACTTTGTGGTCCAACTTCATAAAGCAATATTCTGTCTCTGTGTACAATATTCTCTTAGTTCTGCTCACTTCCCTATACATTAGTTAAAGATTTATTTTTACAAAATTATTTATAGCAGCTTTTTTTTGTGTGTGTGTGGTGTCTAAGAATTGGAAATGAAAGGAATGCCCATCAATTTGGGAATGGCTAAACATGCTGCGGCCTGTGATTGTGATGGAATATTATTGTGCTATAAGAAATGACAAGCAGGACAATTTCAGAAAGGCCAGAAAGACTTATATGAACTGATGTATAGTGAAGTGAGCAGAACCAGGAGAACACTACACAGTGATAGCAATTTTGTTTGATGAAGAACAGTGAATGACTTAGCAATAAAATGATCCAAGACAATCCCAAAGGACTAATGATGAAGCATACTATCTACCTTCAAAGAAAGAACTAATATTGATGGAACACAGACTGAAACATGCTATTTTTCACTTTCTTTAATTTTTTCTTTTATTCAAGTTTCCTTATACAAAATGGCTAATATGGTAATATTTTACATAATTGCACATGTATAACCTATATGATTGCTTCCTGCCTCATGGAGTGGGGAGGGGAGGGAGGGAAGGAGGGACAGAATTTGGAACTCAAAACTTTAAATAATAATTTTTATTTTTTCAGGGCAATTGGGGTTAAGTGACTTGCCCAGGGTCACACAGCTAGTGTTAAGTGTCTGAGGCCAGATTTGAACTCATGTCCTTCTGAATCCAGGGCCAGTCTCTATTCACTGTGCCACCTAGCTGCCCCAATAATAATGTTTATTATCAGAAAAGGAGACTAAGGAAGACTAGAAGTCTGATGATAGTCATAGTTTTATTTTCAGTCTTCCCAGAGGACTACTGCAATCCGAATGCTGATAATTAAAGCTTAGGCAAACAGCAATAGCCAAAAAGATGCTGTACCTTGTATCGTCATGAATAAACGTTTGTGGGTTTTTTCCTAATGAAAAACACATGGTAGTTTCGGGAGGGCCTTGCCAGTGTGAGAAGGGGAACTATAGATGTGTTAGGGTGAGAAAGCAGCTGCAAGTGATAACATCCTCTATCAGAACTCTCAGTTCTTAGCATCTCTACTGTTCACCTGGCATTGACTGTGTACTAGTTCATTTCATTCTTATGTGTATGTTTGCACCGGCTCCTCAAAGAGATCATTATAGCTCTTGGAGGTGAAGAAATACATCTTCTACTTGGAGTAATAATTTCGTTGGATGACGTGGGCTTTGCCCTGGGGCACCCCAAATTTAAAAAGTTAACGCAGCTCTCTTTCAGCATTAATGTTACTATAGTAACTAATTCTGCTCCTTTCCCATCCTCTGCTCAAGTGAATTTGTCTTAATTTCTTTCTATATTATTTTCAAACCGTGAATTACAAAGTTGATTTGAGGCCATACATTTCATGCTCTTTGCCCTAGGTACCAAAATTGGTAATTCAAATTCTGCTTATACTTTGAATTAACAGTAAAACCTAGAAGAGTGCCCCACGCATAGCAAGGGCTCAATAAATACTGGTTAAGTAGATGAAAAGGAATCAACAGGCACCTTATGAACTCAGTATGCCTCAGTAGAAGAAGCACTGGAGAAAGGCAAGGGAAGGGAATGAAGAGAAAGGGGTGGGGGAGGGAAACAAGCATTTATTAAGTGACTACTATATGCCAGGCACTATGCTAAGTGCTTTACAAATATTATTACATTTGATCCTAATGACAAGGCTGCTAGGTAAGTGCTATTATTATGCCCACTTTACAGTTGAGAAAACTGAGGGAAGACTGGTTAAGCGACTTGCCTAGGGTAATAGATAGTGAATGTCTGTGGCCATATTTGAACTCAGGTCTTCCAGTACTCTATTCCCTGCACCACTCAGCAAAAGAATTGGTTTGACTATGGTTCCGCAACTTTACACCTTTGTATCTGTGGACAAAGCCCGCAGTTAACCTTTCTATTCCCTATTTCCTCTTTTATAAAATCGGTATAATGGTATTTGAAGGATCAGCCTCACAAGATTATTGTGAGAATCTTAAGGTTCTGTCTAGGGCTTTGTGGATGACCTTTGACTCATCTCTTATATAGAGCCTGTTATCATTCTCTCAATTTTACCTCCTCAATACATCTTAAATATGTCTTTCTTGATTTCCATGGCTACCATAATATGGCTCCCATAATCTCTCACTTGAACTATAATGACATCCTTCTAACACTTCTGTCTCCAATCTCTACCCTTTCTAAATCTATCCTCTGTACCACAAGTTCTTAACCTGGGGTCTATGAACTTTAAGCATATATATATATATATATATATATACACACACACACACACACACACACACACACACACACACACACACACACATATATATATACATATGTATGTATATATATAGCTATTTAAATATAATAGGGTTTCTTTGTATTTCTATTTATATTATGATCTAAAAACATTATTCTTTTTTTTTTGAACAATGATTAAAATTTTTTTTTCCAGTTACATGTAAGGGTAATTTTCAACATTCATTTTCACAAGATTTAGAATTCCAAATTTTTCTCCCTCCCTCCCTTTCCTCCCCCCTCCACAAGACAGCAACCAGGTTATATATGTACAATTCACAAGTGTTCTTTTTATCAGTTCTTTCTATGGGGGTGGATAGTAAGCTTCCTCATTAGTCCCTTGGGGTTGTCTTGGATCATTGCATTGCTGAGAGTAGTTGTCATTCACAATTGCTCATTGAACAATACTGCTGTCACTATGCACAATGTCCTCCCAGCTCTGCTCACTTCACTATACATCAGTTCATGAGTCTTTCCAGGTTTTTCTGAGATCATCCTATTTGTCATTTCCTGTAGCACAATACCATTCAAGTACAATCATATACCACAGCTCCTTCCATCATTCCTCAATTGATGGACATTCCCCTGATTCTCAATTCTTAGCCACCACAAAAAGTTGCTATATTGTTTTGTACTATTTTCCCCCTTTTCTCTTTTTCATTATTACTATTGTTAAGTGTTTCCCTTCCATCCTATTCCCTTCCCCATGATATTTATTCTATTATCCATCTTCTTTCATCCTATCCCTCTTCAAATAAAAACATTATTCTAAGAAGATATTCACAGGCTTCACCAGATTGCCAAAGAGGGTCATCACAATAAAGAGCTTAAGAATCTCTGATCGGGGCAGCTAGGTGGCACAGTGGATAGAGCACCGGCCCTGGAGTCAGGAGTACCTGAGTTCAAATCCGGCCTCAGACACTTAACACTTACTAGGTGTGTAACCCTGGGCAAGTCACTTAACCCCAATTGCCTCACTTAAAAAAAAAAAAAAAGAATCTCTGTTCTATGTTATGAACATAGAGAAAATCCAACTATGGGATTGTCCTCCACCACCACTGTGGGTAACCCAAGACTTAGACAAATCCTAGAGTTGCCTGAGGTAAATAGAAGTTAAGTGACTTTCTCAGGGTCACATAAGTAGGAGCAGATTTGAGATCCGAACCCAACTCTCCCTGAACCCAAGTCCAACATTATTCTCACTCTATCACATTGCCTTTATTTTCTCTATATTACTACCAGGTTCTTCTTTTTCCATGTAACTTGTAAACTTAAAAATCTTTAGTGGCTCCTAATGCCTTTCAAAACTTGTTGAACTGGTATTCCAGATGCCCTAAAATCTGGTTCTGTTCTAGCTTTTAAGCCTTATATCATAAATATCACACCACATACTTTCTGCTCCAATTAAAGTAGAACATCCTCTCTTCCTTTAACATGCCTCCTCTTCCCCCTCCCTCCTCCATTACTACCACCACCACCTAACATTTATATAGGTTTACAACATTCTAAGTACTTTGTAAGTATTTTTTCCTTTGATCCTTACAACAAATTGAGGGAGGAGGTGCTATTATTATCTCCATTTTACAGATGAGGAAACTGAGATGAAGGGGTCAAGTCATTTGCCCAAGGTCACAGCTAGCATCTGAGGGCACATTTGAACTCATATATTACAGACTACAGGAGCAGTATACTATCCACTATACGACCTAGCTGTCAGTTCCCTTTGCTCATGTCATTCCCTGTAGCTGGCTTTCTCTCTTGGATGTTGAATTTTTCACCATTCTTTAAAGTCAGTTTCAAATGTCACTCCTTCTATAAATCCTTCTCTGATTTCAACCATTTATGATGACTTTACCTAACTCATACCTCATATAGTACTTTGTAAAGAATTCATTTGCTGAAGTTATGCATTATTTTGAATTTTACTTATTTGAACAAGTGTTCACTTGCTGATGGTTGTCCATGAAGGGAGAAAATGATTCTTGTCAAAACTCTATACTTCTCCCAGGGTCACCAGAATCCTTTACATAAAACAGGAGCTTGGTAAACTTTTCTGGAGTCCAACTGAAAACAGGCATGAACTATTACAATGAGTATTTTAGCCACTGACAGTATCAATGGTTATAGATTTCCATCTGGCAAGTACCTTTAAATAGCCAATGGAAGAGGTTGTCTTTGCATCCTGGGCACTGGGTACTGAAGATATATCCAGTCTATGAAAGAGGATCAACCAGTTAATATGTGGGGACTCAATATCTATTAGGAGCCTAGAACAGAGGACTACCTAAGAAGAATAGGCATGGAAGAATGGCAGTATATCTCTGAATTGCTGTTGTTGTTTGTCCTTCGTTCTCGAAGAGGACCATGACATTGGGGTGATGTCATGACTTGCAGTGAATTGGATTTAAGTGACAGAGTGTTGTGCAAGGTGATCCCTCACTCTCTCCTCCAGAGCTATCTGGGTCCAGTGGCAAGATATACATCAGGACCACTAGAGATGGCCCCGGATATTTGAGGCAACTGGGGTTAAGTGACTTGTCCAGGGTCACATAGCTAGTGTCAAGTGTCTGAGGCCAGACTGCAGGGCCAGTGCTCTATCCACTGTGCTGTCTAGCTGCCCTCCTAAAATATGACATCCAGGGCAAAACACAATTTTACATATGTGATCTTACTAAATATGGATTATTGAGTCCATATTCCTGGAATCTATACCTCTCTTACTGCAGCAAAAGTTGTATTCAATTTCTTGCTTATAATAACAAAAGGTTGACTCACAGTGACCATAGTCAAAGCACCTGACCATTCAATATTTCCAGTTTCATAATTAATAAAATGAATGGACTGAATCATATTCTCCCTAAGCCCTCCACAGACTCTCACACTTCTGGTAATCTAGGATTCTTCATCCTGACTCCCATCTCTCTATATTTGCTTTGGTTAAGAGAACTCCTAACTCCATATAATGCAATAGCTGTTTTTATAAATAAGCTCAATGTAACCCTGCAGCTGCAGAAGGATGCTACATCTGTGATCTCTTCAGATGGATCAGGGGTTCAGGCTATTTATATTTAGTTTGTGGAAATACTGTTGAAATAGCAAAGCCTTTAATCTCGACTGTTCCACTCCCAGCATGCGGCACTGTATATACACCAGTGAACAGAGCAAATTGGAGGCACAGAAAACTTTGCTCTTCACCACCTGTCCCTAGTTACTTTAGTCTTCTTCCTGAAAATGCTTTTTACCTTTTCTCAGATTCCCACTCAGAGACCCAGATGAATCAGACAAATAAGGCTGTAACCAATTTTGGGATCCACCCTTGTCCCTACAGAGGAACCCACCTGGGTATATTGGGTGTGCCAAATTCTGCAGCCTGCAAAGACAAGAGACATGATCTCCCTCCCTAGGAACCTATGGAAGATCCTACAATCTGGGATGCTCTCTCTCCTCACCTTCACCACCTGGTTTCCCTTGCCTCTTTAAAGACTCAGCTCAAATCTTACTTTGTGTAGAAGGTCTTTCCTGGGTCATTGCTACTGTTTAGTGCCCTCCCTCTGAGATGACCTTCCATTTATGCTGTATATATCTTATATGGACAAAGTTATTGGTATGTTGTCTCTTTCATTGGCAAACTCAGTCCAGGGACTATGTTTTTACCTTTCTTTGTATCCCCAACACTTAGCACAGTGCCAGACAGAAAGCAAGCACTTAATAAACACTTGCTGACTAGCTCATTATGTATAAGTATATACACATACATGTATTCAATGTTGTCTATTTTTTTCAAACATATTAAACTGTACCTGGCACAGAGTAGTTGCCATATGAATGCTTTTCCCCTCCTTCCCTCTCTTCCTTCCTTCCTTCCTTCCTCAATTTGATTTTTTCAGGGGTTGATAACTTAATTGTGAATTACCTAGGCACCTAACAATCTTTTCCTCTGCCCTCTCATTTTGGCTATTTGGCTGTTATATGTTTCCTTTAATGAATCAATGAACCAATCAATAAACCAACAAGAATTGATTAAGGTCCTATGTGCTGAATGGTGTCTTAGGCACTGGGGAAATAAACACAAAGAATGAAGCAATCCTTGCTGTAAAAGAGTTTCCAGTCTAATGAGAAATGAACAAGGAGAACTGAAATCCACAATGGACAGTTCTGAAAGTCAGTTATATTCGGGGAAAGTTTAGTGAATGAGACATTTGTAACCCCTGGCCAAAATGAGCTTTTAAAATTACTTGGGGATCTGAAGTATCCTTGCCCTCATCACCCCTGTTGCTACAAATTATAAGGAGTTGGCTGTATTTTTATATCTGGGAAATAACCAAGCCTGGATAGGAACATTCAAATCAAATTTCTGGCAAAAGAAAGTCTCAGAACTCAAAACAATCAACCAAGGACCATTTCTCTCTCTCCAGGCTTCCTGGAAGCAATTCAGATACAAAATGTGTATTGTGTAACCTGAAATTGTTCTATGTGAATATTTCATGACTTTGTACAATGTGACAAACTTCAAAATGGTCTAGTTTAGGGTGGAGAAAGCTTTCTTTAAAAAAGGAAATAAACTAACTGAAACCAGTTCATAGGAAAAATCTGTGGAGGGCTGCATACTTTTACAAATGTATTTATTTTATTTGTTTAAATTGTATTATTATTATTTTTTTTGCGGGGCAATGAGGGTTAAGTGACTTGCCCAGGGTCACACAGCCAGTAAGTGTCAAGTGTCTAAGGCTGGATTTTAACTCAGGTCCTCCTGAATCCAGGGCTGGTGCTTTATCTACTGTGACATCTAGCTGCCCCCAACATTCAGTTTTTCAAAAGGGTTCCCCATCCTTACTGACAGAGCACTGGGGTTAGAAATCAGAAAACTTGGACTCTAGTCCTGGATTGCCTACAAACCAGTAAGGTCACTTAGGGCTAATTACTCAATCACTTGAGGCCTCAGTTTCCTTAATTTGGAAAATGGACAAAATCATACTTGTCATATCTATTTTCCTTGCTGTGACTTGACAAGACTATCTTCTCTGCCTCAAATGATCTTCTTGTTCACCTTTACCTCTTATAATCCTCAGGTCCTTTCACGTGTCAGCCCAAGTGTTACCTTCTACAAGAAGTCTTTTCATATTTCCCCAGTGGTTAATGCTCCAGACCCAGAAATTAACTTGTAGATATTTTGAATTTATTTATATGTACAAATGTTGTTTTTTCCAATAGAATGCAGGTTGTTTGAGAGAAAGGATTATTTCATTTCTGTCTCTGTAACCCAGGTGTATAACAATATTCCTGGCAAGTAGTAAGGACTTAATCAATGTTTGAATGTTTGAATTCAATTGAATCCATGTTACAGGACTGTTGAATGTGTTTTATAAAGCATAAAGGGCTACATTAGTGAATCACAATACTATCAACCTGTCTAATCACTTGCTGCACACAGTGGTTACCAATATCAGCCCTGTCTTGTATCCCTCACTTCTCACTGGTCTCCTTCCATGCCCTTCACTTCAAAAATCGGTGTACATATTACATTAAATTTCCGCACAGGCAAATTAATACAGGCTTTAATACCAAAGGGCATGGGCTGAAGCCACATAAGCTGAAGCCTCATAGAGAATTTAAAATTACTCTTCTTACCAGAGAGTCCTTGTACAATTCATCCCTTGAAAATGTCAACCAGAATAGAGATGAAACATCTTAGGCAAAACAATAAGTGCTTCCCCAGTGGCACAGCTTTTAAATGTTAAAGGAAAAGCTTCGCTTTCAAAATCACCCACCCAAAGAGATCTCTTCAAATTCCCCTTACACTCTGTGAACCCATATGCTAACTTGGGCTACTCTGGTGTGACATGACTACTTTTCAAAAAAGATGTGTTTTCTTCAAATGTAAGCAAGTTTCTGGAAGTTTGTCACCATGAGAGAAGAGCTCATGATGACACCATTTTGTTCAAAATTTCTGTGGCTAAGAGAATTTGTGGTTGCCCAGTAAATTCTACCTTGGTTATAAATAGGAGCACCTACATCACAGGGCTGTTGTGAGGATCAGGTGAGATGATATTTAAAAAAAATATATCCTATCCGGGTGAGGCAAGCAAAGCTAAACTGTTGGTACATACAAATATTTTTGCTCTTCAGTTTTTTCTTTTGGTGATCAAATGAGTGGCTATATGTCTATCATTGAAGGTGCACGATGAAATAAAAATAGCTCTGACAATTCTCCCTTGGGTAGGTTAATCTAGGTCATAAGTTTACATAAGGTTGGAGTAAAGCAGTATAGGAAACAGATCACTGGAATTGAAGTCAGACACATTGGGTTCAAATCTCAATTCTGTTACTTATTACTTGTGACTTTAGTAACCTAAATTGTAAAATGATGTTGTTGGACTAGATGATCTTTAAAGTACCTTTCAGCTCTAAATCCTATGATCTTACCAATGGGGAGGTTTCTATTTTGAGCTCAAAGGATAAGCTTATTGAACAGGAGTTACTCTATTTATTCTAAAATTCAAGTCAGCTCTGAGCAAAAAGATGGTAGAGTTTGTCTCTGAAACCCTCCTACTACCCTTTCTGCTTCCCTTTCTTCCAAACTAGTACTTGTGGCTTAGAAAATTTTCTAGTTGCCCAATAACCTGTACCTAGGCTAATGAGAAGCCCTGTCTAGCTGAGGCAGGTGTTGTAAGAGTTTCTCAGCCTGGGTTCAATGAGAGCCAAGGGCGAATCTCATCCATCATGAGATCTATAAGACTAGGTCATCAAGAAATGAGTGGCTAGATTTAAGGGAAAATAAATTTATTAGTGCATTATGGAAGACCATGTGGGTTAGGAGTGGCTTTAGCTTCTTAGGATACAGATAAGGTTTTTAAAGCTTTTTAGGCCTTTGTAGAGTATATAGCCAATAAGCAGTAGATGGGAGAAATATGCAAGAATTAGGGTCACAGTTAATGCTAAAAGGTCAGGTTTGTTCCTGTGGAAAATCTCTAAGAGGATAGAGGTCGCCTTCAAAAAAGAATCATTCATCTTCATCCTGTTATTGCAAGGAGAGAAACTGAGGGTCTCAATGCTTATCCGTTCCTTTGTTCCCAACTATCACCTTATCTGAGGAAAACATGTTTCCTCAAAATTCACAATATTCATGTCCATGCTCCACACAAATACATACATTTAGTGCATACAAATTTATTTGCTCCTCAGTTATCTATGTAGGGACCAAATAAGTGGTATGGATAGATATAGTGCCAGCCCTGAAATACCTGAGCAGTTTTCCAGTAGTTGAAGGAACCAGAGATGTTCAGCCTGGAGAAGTCAAAACTCAGGGAGGACATGACAGTAGCTTTTAAATATCTGAAGGTTTGTCATGTGGAACATGGATGACATGTGCTCCGTGTCCTAAATATTGTTTTTAATTATCACAAAGTATGGAAATCATAACTCATTTTACTCCTTGAAATATTATCTAAGCCATTACATGGTACCTCACGATAAGAGAAAGACATGGAGCAATAGAGAAGACCAAGGAACAGTGTTCTTGTGGCCGCTGGCTTGAGGATATATCTTTTAGTTCAGCTCAGTCAAGGCCAATGAGAAAAGAAACGAAGGGGAGAACACCAGGAATATGATGGAAAGAGCTGAAGGAGAAGATTATTTGGGGATGACCACTCCTGCTAAAAACAGCAGAAAGTGTCCAAGATTCCGAGGTTCTAAACTTGTGGTCCTAGCTTAAAGGATTTGGCGCCCACCTACGACAGTGGGTGAAAGAGGTAATTTCTTAATCAAGGGACTTTCTATCAGTAGGAGGATTTATTTCCGGTAAAGTAACTGAGAATAGAAAGTATTGATTGAAGGTGAGAAAAAAGTGAACTTTGAGATCTTTAGAGGAGAGTGAAGAAGACAGAAGGCCTTAATTAAGTCCAGGGGGAGATAGTTTGGAAAACTAGAAAGTCTGGGAGATGGAAACTTCAAATAATTCTGTCGACCAAATCCACCAGCTAAAGACCTAAAGTTGAACTAACATCAAGGATAAGTTTTGGCAGAATAAGGTTAGATAGGAAGGAAGAGAGGATTAAGAAAAGAATAAGATCCATTTCCCAAATGGTTGCCAAATAGGACTTGGTTTATCTCATATGAATCTTTGTAACTTGTGTACTTTATCTTCTCTATCAGTTACTGTATTTCCCCCTCTCTCTCCTGTATGGTTGCCCTGTCTCTGCTTTGAGGTAAAGTCCTTATATGGCATCCAGGGGGGCTGATCTGGTTTCTTTTGAGGAGTAAGGGAAGGAGAGAAAAAAAGATGAAAAACTAAATGAGGTTCAGGGAGGATTTTTGATAAATTCACAGGTAAGAGAGTCTTAGTTTTCTTGGGTTAAGGGATGTTGAGAATATCAGGAAAAAAAAACCTCTTAACTCTGAGGCTGATATCAAGAAGATCAATAAAGCCTTTCTCTAGGCATCCCAAATGCAAGCCCAACTTACTGCTTTAGGCAGAGTGGAAAATCATGGCCAGTCCAGCCCCATTGGGCTTTAAGTCTATTCAACACTCCTATGTGCTGACCAGCTGATCACATTTTGGCTTTTTTCACTCCGGATTTCAGTCTTTGCCATCTGCTTGTTTTCCTGGTTCACAGATTCTTGCTTCAGTTATGGCCCATGTCCCTTCTTCAGTCCTGTGGTGGACACTCCTCATCTACCTGGCTTGTCATTTGGTGCTCTGTTTTACAGACATCCTCCAGACCCCATTTGCTTCCCTGGTTTTCTGACCTTCTTTCCTTACTGATAATATCTCTGTCACTTCCCTCCTTACTGTTTGTTTCTCTGATTGCAACCAGAGATGTTTTTGTCTTTCAATTCCTGGGGCCCTTTGAGCCTAGTTACAACTTTGATGGATGCCCAGCCTCTCTTTCTATTGGTTCCAGCCTGGCAGAGCACTGGGACAAGACAGCCTCCTCACTATGTGTTGCTGGGCTGTCAGAGACAAAATACTGTGCTGGATGGACCACAGGCCTAATGCCATGCGGCCCTGCTACTGTTCTCATCCAGCTCAAGCTAGAAGGGGGGAAGAGGAAAAAAAAGAAGTTGCTTCTCCCTAACAAATGAGCTTCCAAAGGAACAGATGCCCCATTGCATCGAAATGGGCAGTAGAGCAGATATTCAGATGAAGTAATTCATAGTTTAAATGTTGTTACATAGGCTTGCCTCCCTAATGCAACTCTGGAGGGCTTTGAAGAAGTGCTGTAAAACAGATGTTCCTGAGACAAGAGCCAGAGAGCAAGAGAGGTGGAGGCGCCAAGCCAGGGCCCAGTTCCTGCTCTTTATCCCACTTTTAGTGCCTGTTTTCTTGAGCATCCTCACCTAAGAATTAAAAAATTCATTCATGTTATGGGTAAGAGATGGGATGACTATGAGGGAGAGCAAAGAGGAGGAGGAAAAAAATTAGAGGAGGTGGAAAAAGGAGGAAGGTTGGTTAATTACTCTTGCTGAGCCAATCCATCAACAAGCATTTATTAGGTGCCTACTATGTGTCAGGCCCTATGCTAAATGCTGGGGATACCAAGGGTCAGAGTCTGGTCTAATATTCTGAAGATTCAAAAACTCAGATGTTACCATTTTATTCGGGTGACTGGGTTCTAAGAAACCAAATTGTGAAAAATCAAGCACCTGGTGTTTAAGCCAAAATGTGAAAATTAAAAATTTAATGTTGTATATGAGACCTTTCTAGTGAGTAGAAGTCTAATGTTTTCTGCCTATTCAGAGCAACCCTTTTGTAGCATCACTATATTGGAAAACGTGCTTGGAGAGCATGCAGTCAATTGCAGTCTCAGTTTTCTAAATGTAAAAGACAAGGAAGAACTTGATGGAATCTGAGGTTCCTTCAGCTCTAAATCTATGATCCAATGAGTTGGAGCATGTTATGGAAGAATCTGGAGAACTACCTCTGGATCATTACATAGTATCCTAATAAGAGATAGTACCATGTACTGAAAACAGCAGTGGGTTCAGGAGGGTTGCCCGCTCAATAATCTTTGACCATGGGAGAGTCTCTCCAAGAAATCAAGAAACTAATGAGGATTTTTAAAGTATCTTCTATATTCCAGACACCATTCTAGGTGCTGCAGACACAAAGGCAGAAACAGAAACATCTCTTCCCTCAAAGAGGTCATATTCTACTGCGGCAAATAACAGATACTCACATGAGTGAATCCAAAATATAGACAAAGTAATTCCAAATTAGTTCAAGGGGACGCTAGCAGCTTGGGAGATTGATGAAAGAACTCCTTTAGGAGGGAGCACTTGAGCTAATCATGGAAGGGAACCAGGGATGCTCAGAGTCAGAACTGAGTGGGGAGTGGACTCTAGGCTTGTCGGACAGTCTGCACAAAGAAAATAGGATGTCATAGAGCAGCAACAGCAGCAGCAGCAGCAAGCAGGTCAGTTGGACTGAGATATAGAGTGCATGAAGGGGAGGAATGAGTAATACACCTGGAAAAGTATAGACAAGGGCCAGATTTCAAAGGGCTTTAAGTGGTGAATAGAAGGGTTTGCATTGGAATTAGGAGTAATAGGCAACCCCCTGGTGCTTAGCGGGGAGTGACATGGTCAGACCTGAGCTTTACTCATATCATTTTGGCAGTCCTGGAGGATGGACGAGAAGAGTGACAGAGGAGGCAGAGAGCCCAATTACAAGGCGATTGCAATAATCCAAGCAAAACGTAGTGCAGGCTTGAACCAGGATGGCGGCCATGTGAGATGAGGGAACTAAGCTCTTTGGGCCTCAGTTTCCTCCTCTCTAAAATAAGGGGGGGTTAAACTAGATGACCTCCAAAGAAGATTCTCTTTACAACTCCAAACCCTATGATCACAGCCATTTTCTACAATGCATCTAATTTACACTACAATGAATAGATTCTGTTTGAAAATGGATGCACCTCTGATTAATTTAGAACCATCCATTTATTTCACCCATGGCTCAGCAATGGATATAGCAGAATCTCTCTAAGGATTTAATAAGCGCTAGTGCCACTGTTTGATAATCGTCCATGAAACGTGGTCTGGGTGAGCAGAGGCATCTTTCTAAGCTCTGTGCTTAGCAGGGACTATGTGATAAAACTCTTTTAGTATGCATCCTACCTTCTGCTGTGAACTTGGTAATTACCACTTCTAGAGAATCAAAGCACTCTAAAATTACAGCAAAATGAAAATGTTAATTAATAAAGTTAAATTTCAAACCCCATCATAATATCAGGAGGAATCCAAGCTGCATAATACCACTTTGTGTTATAAAAATGTGACTTTGAGCTGGTTTAATGGCCTCAGCATCAGTAAGGCCTGAATGAGGCTCTTCCAATGTGGCCACTTCAGGGTCTAATTTTCCCCTATTAGAGTTTAGCACGTATGACAATTATCATAGGACAGTTACAACAATTCACATTAAGTTTAGAGGCTACTACTGTTTTATGAAAATTTCTTCTAGAGGAGCCAAATTACCTTCCTTTTGCCCTTACAGGTCCTCTTAAAAAGGCAGGATGTAAATGACAACAGAAGAAAAAAAATGGAGCAATGATAATAGGCTAACTAAATGCATCACATAGGGGAAAACTTGGTCATTTTTGAACAAATTTATTTTCTGACACTTGACATTTTTGATTAATGAAATGGTCTCATCCTTGTTTATAATCTGGAGATGAATTTAAAGAGAAGAATAAAACGTGAGGGGGGATTTGAAGTATTTGAACCCTAACAGCAGCTGTCCACAAATAGATAGGTGGTGTGATTGCTAGAGGTCAGACCTAGAGGCAGGAAATTTGAGTTCTTCCTCTGACAATAATAAGTGTATGGTTTTGGGGAAGTCACTTAACATGGCTGTGACTCAGTTTCCTCATCTGTAAAATGAGGGGCTTGGACTTGATGGCCTCTAAAATCTTTTCCATCTCAAAATCTAAGATCTCATGATGCTACTATTTTTGCACACATTTTCATATATATTACACTGCTGTCTCCTTGCATACCTCTAGAATCATGGTCAGAACATGGTGGAATGTTAGCACTGGAAAGTACCTTAAAGATCATCAAGTCTTTCCCCTTCATTGTAAAGATGAGGAAAGTCAGGCCTGGAAAAGGGAAGAAACTTTATGCAAGGTTATATGGCCAGTGAGTGGCAGGACTGGAACTAGAGGAGGGAATGAAGATTTTATTTTTGACAGGAGAGAACACTAGAAAAATACAGTTCTATCAATGGACAAGGTTAAATTTCTATAGATGGAAAATGATGGCAATTTCACAATCTGCAGCCGGAGTGATAGCTGCCATTTGTCTGGTTCAAAGTAAAGATGTTGGAGAGTCCTTCAGGCTCTATGTGAGTGAGAGAAGAAATTCTTACATTAGGGGTTGACTGTCTAAACATAAGGAGAATGTCCTTAGGGAAGCACTTCAATGCCTGGAATGAATCTTCTAAACTCACTTTCACAAGAAAAAACAATGAACATTTTTTGGCTTAAAAAAGATAGGGTTTTTTGAAAGTTGAAACTAAGGCCAAGGAAATGACACATGATGCTATGCTTCCCATCCTTGTTTGACCCATTCATTGTGATTCACTTTAGCATCCCCAAGGAATACAGTTAATGCTTCATGCCAAGATACCGGCATTCAAGTGTAGGGACATCCTTACAGAATGAGGAATTAGGAAAAGTCATAGCGTGTGCTTCCCAGAATCCTTAGCAACTTTAGGAAATCGAACTAAAATGGTCACCCTTAAACTAGAAAAACAAATCACAACAGGAGGTGGGGTCTAGTGGCCTGGGATTTACAATTCACTTGTCCTAGTTCATGGGGAAGAAAATAACAACTTATGGATTGTCTTTCTATATTATGAGGTGAGGCAAAACCAAAGATGAATCATCAGTGATAACTTAGCTCGCTTATATGACGCTTTATGATAGAACACTATGTGATTCTGGGCGAGTCACTTAACCTACCTACCTCAGTTTTTTCAGCAGTAACATAGGGTTAATCATAACTCCTATCCCCCAAATTGTTGTGAGAATCAAATGAGATAACATTTGTAAAGCTCTTACACAAAGCCTGGCGCATTTTTGTTCAGTTGTTTCAGTTGTGTCTGATACTTTGTGACACCATTTGGGGTTATCTTGGTAGAGATGCTGGAGTGGTTTGCCATTTCCTTCTCTAGCTCATTTTACGGATGAGGAAACTGAGGCAAACAGGGTTAAGTGACTTGCCCAGGGTCACTCAGCTAGTAAGTGTCTGAGGCCAGACTATAAGTAAAAAAAAAGAGTCTTCCTGACTCTAGGCCACTGCACCACCTAGCTGCCCCTTTGCCAAAAGTGACATTGGGTGATAAATGTCAGAATAAGACATGTCCATCAACAGCTGGAAGGACTATTTTCTGATTCCCAGTGGTTAGTTCATTGAATTGTAGTGTAACACCTTGGTTTCAGGAAGGTGTAGCTTCCCAAAGTATAGGCCCAGCAAGAAGACTTGAGCCTGCAGATTAACAGTTAGACCCCATAATGAATTTAAGTTTTACCTCCATCAAATATTCCTCATTTTTTTTCTCAAAATTGGAAAAAAATGGAAAGATGATAGCTATTTAAGAACCATTTTTGAATACTTCCATTGTTTGATGAGTTCTCAGAATTTCTCTTCCAGTCTGGTATATCTTTTTCCTCTGGTTTTATTAATTAAAAAATCTGTTTTTTATCATTCATCTGATTTTTATTTGTATGTAGGAGGTCAATATTGTTCTCAATTCAACTGACAATTATGGCAAGCTTATCATTTCTTCAGAGAACAAAAAAACAATCCTACCATTTGCTTCTTTTGAAAAGCCTGAGGCCTAACGATCCTGTCTTTTACAGAGAGGCAAAATATTTCCCAATTGAGTTTTTATGTCTATTGGGCTCTTCTCCATGTTGACAGCTCACTTTTAGGAAGAGCAAAGATTTTAGATTAAAACATCAGTTAGGTGAATATTGAGTTTTTTTCTTGTACCCTCAGGGAGAGCCAAGTGAGAAAAATAAGGACACGACATTAATAAGAGCTGAGGATAAACATCAAGAGACACACTATTGCTATGGGACGATTGTGCATGTGAAAAACGTAGAAACACATCTCTAAGATGATTTGATACTTTCAACGAACTTTTATAAAGTAATATAATCACCAAAGAAAACCCGTGAGATTTGACAAATACAATTATTCCTCCTGTACAGATGTGGTGCTTGAGGGCCAAAAAGAATATACATATACCTAGTCCATTCAGGTAGTTCCAAGATAGAACCACAATTCTGTTCTTCCCATTATTCCAATTCTGTTTTTCTAGCAGTTTATACTTTTCTTATCTTCTAGGTAGTTTACTGTGGCAGTTGACAGCAAGAACAGCAGAAAACTGAGCGACTCAATTTCAGCAAGTGTAAAAGATGAGCATTATAATAACTTATATTTGTAATATTTGTAAAACATTTACATGACAACAACCTTGCTAGGTAAATAGTGTAAGTGTTATCATCCCAGTTTATAATTGGGGAAATTGAGGCTCAGGGAATAAATAAATGATTTGCATAGACAGTACATATCATAGACAGGGTGAGAGCTCAGCTCTCTCAGATAATCTCCCCAGTATACCAGGCCACCCCAAAATATCTTCGTGGCTCAAAGAGATTGGGCTATATTTATTTTATTGAAATATTAAATGCATGTATACAAATGAAAAAGCCAATTTTTGGAGAGCTTCGGGAAGATCTATAAATAGACAAAGTAAAATCTGTCCCTCTCACCTTTTTTTTTAACCTATTGATATATTTGGTTTCATTTTGTTAAAGTTATGTAAAACTTTATTCTTTATCTTGTTTGCTTATTTCTGTTGACACTTTATTTTCAGTGATCATTTAAAAATTATAGAAGTCCTAGGCAAGAAACTGAACAGTGTAGGAATGGAGGAAGAAATTTTGTTATTTTTATTTTGAAATCATTGCTGCCAACTGAAGGTAGGGGTGTTAGAAGAGAAAGGAGGACTGGGGCAGCTAGGTTACACAGTGGATAGAGCACCGGCCCTGGAGTCAGGAGAACCTGAGTTCAAATCTGGCCTCAGACACTTGATACTTACTAGCTTTGTGACCCTGGGCAAGTCACTTAACCCCAATTGGGGTTAACCCCCCCCCAAAAAAAAAGAAGAGAAAGGAGGATTTGAGAAGTGACCAATACTTAAGAGGATATTGCTAGACATAAATATTTGCACTTCTGGACTAGGTCTTAAGATATGGAGATGATAGGCCTTTGGTCAGGGATGGAATACAATTTATGAGGTCCAAAAAGAACATATCTGTTAATGATTTACAGACCTAAACCAGGATGGTTTAAATTGAAAATAAAAGGGGAAGGAAAAACTACACAAATTCCCCTAAGACAGATAACACAGAATGTAGTTAGCACAACATGGGGAAAAGAATAACAGTGGAATTATCCTGTAATTAACAAGAAGCTATAATACTCAGAGACCCAGAGTCTATACAGAAATACACAGAGCAAAAACAAACAAAAAAAACTTGGTGATAATCATATGAGGAGGCCAATTTTCTAACTTCTGGAAAAACTGTCAGAATTGTGTGGTATACCAGAAGCCTGGACATGGGAAAATATCTCTACTCTGAAAAAATAAGATGCATTCTTTAAACTATAGTTTGGTGAGCTTGATTTTGGTTCCTGATAAACTTCTAGAATATATTATTATTATTATTATTATTATTATTATTATTTAGTGAGGCAATCGGGGTTAAGTGACTTGCCCAGGGTCACACAGCTAGTAAGTATTAAGTGTCTGAGGCCGAATTTGAACTCAGGTCCTCCTGAATCCAGGGCCGGTGCTCTATCCACTGTGCCACCTAGCTGCCCCTAGAATATATTATTAATGGAATAATTTGTGAGCAAGCAGAAAGAGAAGCAGTGACTACTGTGGGCCAGTATAGGTTCATCCAGGGGAAAAATTATACCAGATTAATCTAATGTCCTTTTTTGAGAGGGTTATGAACTGGCAGATCAGAGAAATATTACAAATATAGCACACCTGATTTCAGCAAGTCGTCTGTCAAAATCATCATCACAGTAACATTCATGTAGCACTTACAATGTGTCAGGCACTGTGTTAAACACATTACAATGATTATTTCACAGTAACGCTAGGGGTATGTCCTATTGTTTCTCCCATTTTACAGAAGAAGAAATGGAGACAACAGAGGGTAAGTAACTTCCCCAGGTCACACAGCTAGTAGTCTCTATAGCCATATTTTACCTCAGGTCTTCCTGACTATTGGTCCTCTATCCAGTGTGCCACCTGTCCATCACCTGAGTATTCTGTGGTATGCTTGTAGATAAGATAGAAAGATGTATAGTGTGTAACAATATGTGTAGATGGAGTCAAAATAGGTTAAACACATGGACTCAAAGAGCGGCGATGCATGCATCAATGTCAACATGGAGAAAAGTCCCTAGTGGGATGATGTATTGGCTTCTATGAAACCTATTCTCAAACATATGAAGGGATAGAGAGCATGCTCATTCAATCTGTAGATAACACAAAACTGGAAGCACCAGCTAAGATATCGCTTCACTGAAAACCAAGGCATACAGAGATTGCTCAAAAGGACCATGCCAGGGGGCAGCTAGGTGGTGCAGTGGATAGAGCACTGGCCCTGGAGTCAGGAGTACCTGAGTTCAAATCCGACCTCAGACACTTAACACTTACCAGCTGTGTGACCCTGGGCAAGTCACTTAACCCCAATTGCCTCACTAAAAAAAAAAAAAAAAAAGGACCATGCCAGTTTAGTACTTGAAAAGCCATCCTAGGGAAAGGGACTAGACTTGTTCTAACTTGATGACAGAAGGTGGAATAAGAAGTAATGGCTTAACCCACTGCAGAGGCATATTTAAGGTGTCTCAAAAGCCTTTAGTGCAATTTTAAGATTGAAATCTTAAGTTTGCACCATGACTTTTGGAATACTCTGTGTCTCTTGGATACTAAAAAACCAAAATCAAGCAAGAAAACAAACAAACAAAAAACCAAAAAGCAAATAAAAAGAAAAAGTCTTTCAGATTTAGTGCTCCCTCAAAGCAGAACTGGCCATCTAGTTCCCCTATCAATGGATTTTCTCAAACAGAAGATTGCACCAAGAGTTGGGGATAATGTAGTTGTGCTGCCTGTTTGGGTAGTAACTGGGCTACATGACTTCTGAAGTCTCTTTCCAGCTATAAGATAAAATTAGATATCTGATTTCTGGGGAAATCAAACTAAAGCATTAATACTAAATTAAGCATTTCCTGGGGTTGCTTGCATGTTTGCGATGAGAAACATTAAAGAAGGGGGTATCCTATTTCATTGGTTTAATCTTCAATGGCTTCTCTACATAGAAGAAGGATTGTAGAAGCTATGAAATACTAGCTACTCTGATAGGGTACCACCAAATCCAAGTGCTAGAACAGCATTTTATAGCTCTTCAACATCACTCATGAATTATTTTGTTTTACAATTGATGGAATTTTTTTTTTTTTTACTATTCATTTCTTTTTGGTTGGGAAATTTTGTCATTAACTAATCCTGTAATACAACATCACACAGGAAATTTCAAAGAAAGCAAAGGCGAAACATGTTCTCAATGCACCGTGTCTTTTAGTGATTAGATTTATAGGAAAGAGCAAGCAGAATGCTTTAGAGGGCATTTCAATGATTCAGGATCTTTTCAATGTTCATGTGCCTCAGTTGAGTGAAGAGAACAGACTGAGCTTTTTCTTGTTACAGTGGAAATTATCTTAATTAAATCAATACATGCTCATGCCACTCTAACATTTCCTTTCTACTATTGTTTTGTTCCTTAGCTTATGGTTGAATGTGATGTCACAAGCATTATTTGATTGTCTGAAATTCAAGGGGGAGAGAATAATAATAATAGTTTATCTTCCTTTTTTCCTTCCCTCCTTCCTTCCTGCCTCCCTTCCTTCCTTCACTAATAGATCTTTCCTCATGATCAAAACAGTGTACTAGGGAGCTTCCTTATGTAGCAGTACAATAGATTTGAGAGAGGATAGAATGGAGACAAGACCAATTAGGAGATTATTGCAATGGTCCAAGTCAGACAGAAGAAAGGCAATGAGGACATGAATTAGGAAGGCTGAAAGCTGATGATGGAAGTGAGGAATATGGTTAGATGTGCAACAGAAGGAAGATTCAAAGAGAATACTGAGGTTTTTTTAAGCCTGGATGATTGAGCAAATGATGATTCCATGAACAAAAATAGAGAAATTAGGGGAATGGATAAGTTTTGGGAGAGAGTTGATATGTTTCTATGGTAGTATGCTGTATTCATTAACCAGGATGTATCAGAATATAGCAAAACTATTTACAATTCTACATCATTATTTTATATATTCTTCTTCTTCATGTAGTCTAATATCTATCCCTCTGGCTATAATAATAATTAACATTTATAGAGCACTTTGTTGTTGGTCAGTTGTTTCAGTTGTATTTGACTCTTTGTGACCCCATTTGGGGTTTTCTTGGCAAAGATAACAGAGAAGTTTGTAATTTTCTTCTCCGGATCACTTTATAGATTAGAAAACTGAGGCAAACAGGGTTAAGTGACTACCCCAAGGTCACACAGCTAGTGTCTGGCCAGATTAGAGCTCAGGAATATGCATTTTTATGACTTGAGGACTGGCACTCTAACCACTGTACCACCTAGCTGCCCCTATAGAGCACTTTATAGCTTTCAAAAGCAATTTTTTCACAACAGCCCTGCATCGAGATAACATTATCATTAGCACAATTTTACAGATGAGAAGACCGAGGTTCTGAATTCATCATGATCACATAGTATCTGAGCTGGTATTCCAACTCTTTTTTCCTGATTGTCCTTGCAGCTCTCTATGCACTATGCCAAGCTGCTTTCCTCCTTCCCTCCTTCTCTGTCTCCCTTTGTCCTTTCTCTTTCACTTTAAGCATTAGAATAGGTCAGTTTCCTTTGATTCTGGATGGTTCATCCTTAAATATGGCATTTAATTTTACTCTTACTTCTAGCTTTCATCTTTTCAAAAAGATATATTGAGTGCCTATTCTCTGCCTACCACTGTGTGTTATAGAGGAACATAAAAAGGAAGTAATAACATATTTGAAGAGTGCTTTACAGCTTTAAAAACACTCTGTTGCATTTGAATCTCATGGATCTTTTTTTTTCTCATGGGTCTTGAAGGCAAAAAAGACTTGGGTTCAAGTCTTTTCTCTTATACTCATTAGCTACAAGACCCAGAGCAAGTCACTTAACCTCTCAATGCTTTAGACAGCTCTCTAAGATTAAAGTTCATAGAAGGTGTCAATCTGTGCTAATGTAGGGAATTTCCTCATCCTGGAGTTCCTTTTAGCAGTAAAGTCACAGGCCCACTTTCTACCTCTATTCCCATGACTGTGAAATTGTCATGCTAGTCTTCTAAACTAAGACTCAACAGAGCCACATGACTGCTCCTCCTTCCATTTTGTTACTGTTGTCCCATATGGTAAATTTTATAGGATTTCAGAACAAAAAGAGAACATGAGTTTTCATTGTTTTCATTATATATGATAAATATGAACCACAGAATCACCAAGTATTTGCTTGTAATATTTTAAGCCCTTAAAACGTATTCTCTCTGATCAGGCTGCTAAGAATACTATTCAGAGGATCAGGTGAATTATTTTCTAATTCTCCTTGAAAAATGCCCAAAGGGCTCAGACCACTGGACGAATGCCCAACCATCCGATGAAGCAGTCCAACAAGCCTCTGTCCAGAACTGAAGATAATGATTTTGCCTGAGGCTATAAATGTAACTGTGGTCCGTTCTTTTCTGTCCTGATGTCTAATATGGTTATTTTAATTTATTGCTGCCTTGCTATATTATCTAAAGAATTTATCAGTAAACGGAGCCTTTCTTAATGTAGAACTCTGAGTGTGCTTTTAAATTCCACATGATGGATTATCTGGAAATTCGCTAACCCAATATTGCCAAAGCTTATGTAGGGCATCCTTAGAAATAAGACTCTTTATTAGAAATAATAGACTGTTTCAATCACAATTGCATTAAAGAATCTCTGATGAGGAAGGAGTATTATTTCATGGGCCATTCAGGCAACTAGTTTTAAGACTCCTGGGTCAGACCTGTTTTCAACTTGGTTTCTAGCTTTTTCTGAGTTTTTCCATAGTGGCAAAGTTGGAAACAGAAAATATTATAACTTAAAGGGGATTGATAGTAGCTAGTTAACAATTTGAAATCAGAGTTGAAGGACTTTTGAAGTTCTGGAAACCATCTCACCCCAAAATGATCTAAGGATCATTTTCTAGAAATGAGGGTTCCTCTCATTTCTGTAAGGTAACAGAGGTAAGTCATTGGAATAACAGGATTTTTAACTAGTTGTTTCCCCCATTTCCTTCCTCTTTAGGGCTAAGCATCACACAGAGAGGTGATAAACTTAAGATAGCGAATCAGACATACATTTTTGTACAAGGCCAATATGGGAATTTGTTTTGTGTGACTGGGCATATTTGTTACAAGGTTTTGTGTTTTTCTTTTCCCAGTAGTGTGGGGGTAGAAGGGAGGGAAATTAATTAATTGAAAAATCTAATCAAGTAACTTTTAAAAAATAGCATCATGGGGAAAGCATTGGTCTTCTCAAAAGAACTAAGGGTTAATTCTGGCACATTCTGCCTGAGACCCTTGTCCAATCATTTAGTTTCTCTGTGTTTCCTTCAATTTCCTTATTTGTAAAATGGGAACAATAATATTGCTGTGTTAGTGTGAAGGGCTTTATAAAACTAAAACTGCTATGTAAAATTGTAACTTTGCTCTTCCTCTCTGAAACCAGTATGTTTTCAAAGGGCTTTGTATTAGGAAGCACTCCCATATTCCTTGTTCAGTTATGTTAGTCATTTGCTAGTGATCTTTAGGCTATGACTAATCCAGATTAATTCATTCAGTCAACCAATAAACATTTATTAAGCACTTATTGTGTACTAGACACTGTACTGAGCTCAATGTATTTACTTGGATCTAAGTGAATACTGAAGTGATTTAGGCTTACAGGTTCATGAAGTGATACCATATTGCATTAAATGTCTTCAATTTGAAGAATACACTTGGTAGAGCTATTAAATCATGCACTAATATGACTCAATCTATTATTTGGGTATATATAAGGGGATTTTCCAGTCCCGGAATATTAATTTCTTGGCTAACATCAGCCGTCAGAACCCATGATGAATGTTCTTACAATGAATACCAAATTAACCCTAACTAATTAGATGCTTTTATAAGTTATTAATGGGGTGTCATTTTGGTCTGATCCTCTCCATGTATATGGTGTTCCATGAAAGAATCTACTTGTTCTGGAAACAGATCAATCTGCCTCCCATATTTGGATCTGTCAACTTCAGCGAAATGCTCCCCCAGACCCTTTGTTCCTGGTAGACAGAATGAGGTAAATGCCCTTGAAAAATGGCTTGATATATGAGGAGTGAGCAGTCCTTCCCCCCTCCCCAATTCCTTGCTGGTAATTGGAGGGAAAAATTCGTTGGCCAGCTAGAGGCAGCCTACTCATGGGCAGACTGGTTGATGGACAGCATAAGGGCAGAAGATACACAGCCTGCTAATAAGGGGCATATTCCCTGCATTTAGAAGACAATTTATGGGAAGACATCATGCTAATGACATTTGCTGAATGATGAAAAGAGAAAAGGATTAAGGGGCAAGCAATTAACTCTAAGTGTCTTAAGGAAAGCTCATTTAAGAGTTTACATACTACTAATAAAATACTTTTATTTTTAAAAAAAGGGTTTACATACTGCTGCTACCTGAATAAAACCCATTCTTCAAGGAGGGAGCAAAGATTTAAATTAGACAAAATATGGCTCAATTGAAGCGGGGAGGGGAAACCCACTCCTGTGTCCTGGAGACTTTGGTTCTGAATCTTGGTTTATCCTTCTTTGAAAAGGAACCCAAAGTTATCCCCTGACTCCCACACAAGACAACCACATGGCACAATAGTCACTATCTTAGTGCTTTGCATTATGGGGAAGGCTAGATTTCAAAATTTGAAATTCCTAATAATTAGAGCCATCCCAAAGTGGAATGGAATGTCTTGAAGGGTAATAGGTTCCCCCTCACTGAAGATCTTCAGGCAGAGGTTAGATAAGGCCTTGTTGGATATGTTGCATTGGGGATTCCTTTCAGCTGTGGCATGGGTTAAATCCCAGCTTCTTAAACTGTGGTTTGCAACCCTATATGGGGTCCCATAACTGAACCTGGGGGTCACAAAAATGGCGACAGTTAAGAAGCTTTGTTATATACCTATATATCTGGGGTTGTGAAAAACTTCTTGGGTGAAAAGGGGTCACAAGAGGAAAAAAATTTAATAAGCCCTGGGTTAGATGGCGACTGAGATTGCTCCCAAAATTTTGTGATTCTCTAAATTCAAAATATGGTTGCCTTCACTACTGTCACTGAATAACCTTCCCTTTCACCATTGACTTTAACATGGTATCAGGCTGGCTAAAAGCAGGTAGGACCTTCCTGCCCCTGCTCCTGGCCCAGCAGCACCTCACCATACGGACCTGCAAGATTTCAGAGCTTCCTCTGACTCTGGGGTGCCCTTCCAACCCACAGTCTACCTCTGAGCTGAATTCTGAGTTCTGTGGCACTCCGCATCTTTAGAAAAGTGAAAATATACATCACTCATCACATCTATTTTCTATTTCCCTTTGCCCAAGCATGTTGGCTTCTCAGAAATAATATCTCCATCATTACCCTACGTCAAATTATTAGTATTTTCATCCCTACTTCATAGGTACACAGAGTTTTTGTATTCTCTGTTCTACTCCTTTAAAAAGAAATCTAAAGATTTCTCTTCAGTTAATACAACTTTCACATTATACTTATTCTCATTTTACAAGATGAGGAAATTGCAGCTCAGTATATCTACATGACAGCTGATAAGTGTCAGGGCCAAGATTCAGATCCAGGTCTTCTGACCAAGTCTATCACTCTTTCCACTTAAATGAGGCTTTTCTGAACCAGAAAATTGACTCCAAAGAAGCATGATTAAGTATCACCTTTGGTGTCAGAAATATGAGACTCACATAGCAGCTAACAATACAGGGAGATATAAAATTTGGGCCCCATCATTCTTTGGCTAAGGAATTACTAGACAGAAAAAAATTCAGCATCCAAGTAAATAAATGTTCTTTATATTTTACAGAAGTCCTGTTGGTAAGAACTTCTGCCAAATCACTGGTAAGATGAGGGGTGTGTGTGTGTGTGTGTGTGTAGGGGAGAAGGTGGACTTCAAAACCACTTTCAGTAGGATTGATTCATTCAATAAAGAAAGTCAACATCTGTAACTCTTAACATAACCATCAAGCCAAACTAAAATAAGCCCCTTCAAATTACTCTTCTACCTGACTGCTTTGGACATCCCTTCAAGAGATATCAGATAACAAGGGTGCAAAAAGTCACTGACACAGAAAGAAGGCTGCTGTACTTGAAACAAAAATCTTTTTGTTGTAGCTCCAGCCTAACCATACATTCGGGGCCAGAGGGGATCAAGAATGATAACAGATGATCAGGTTAGTCCCAGAAACAAGAGTCTGGACTCTCGGCTATCCATTCAGCCCTCCTGCCTGGACCTGAATTGGCCTGACAGCCATGACTTCAAGTGAGCAAGGGATGGCTAATTAGGGGAGTTGTGCTTGTCAGGTTGTGTTAGTTCCAGGTGGCATCACTTTGCTGTGATTTTAAGATTGAAAAGTCTTCCTTAAGGGAAAAAAGGGCAACAACATGAAGAATTAAACTTAGCACTCAAAGTTCCTGAATTCATTTTGGGTAGAACCTGTTGTAGCTAGGAAACTAAGCAAGAACAATGGAGGGTTAACTGGCATTCCACTGCTGTTGAAGTGGTGTGACAACTTCTAGTTGTAAGGAGTTAAAGACCTAGAGAGAGGAAACTGGAAGGGGCAGGACAAGTGAAGGAAAAACTGATGCTAAGACCAAGTTATCTTAAATACAATTGCAAAAATAAAACAAACTTGCTGCTCTAAACAGAAACTGCAACTGATCCAATAACTAAAAGATCAAAATGGTGCTGAGCTTTTGTGTCACATCTTTTTAAACAAGTGGGATTGATGCTTTTGATTTTGTATCACGATCTTTTTTTAGATCTATATCTATCCAACCAGTGAGTTTTCCTTATAATAAAGAATAAAAGTTAATGACTCGTTTTGACACAAATGACCAAATCTGACAAGGCTATGCAACCTTCCACAGATGGAGTTTACCACCCATCCAAAAAAAAAAAAGGTTCATTTCCTTATATTACTTTGTAGCCAACAGGAGTCATTACAATAGTGCCCTTATTTACCTTCCTGTGATCATTGTGCATATTGTTTTTCTTTCTTCACACTACTTCTATTCAGTGATTTCCTGTGTTTCTCTCAATTCTTCATAGTCATAATTTCTTATTGGGCAATAATATCCCACTACACTTCTGTATCATTGTTTGTTCATCTATTCTCCACTGTGTTAACAGATTTCTTGTGCCACAAAATGTTCTACAATGAATACATGTAGGCAGCTAGGTATAGGCATTGTGGCTAAAGCATGGGACCTGGGGTCAGGAAGACAGGTTCAAATCAAGCTTCAAACTGTGACCTTGAGCAAGACAATTGATCTGTGCCATGGTTTCTTTGGAAAAAGGGGTTCATCATAGCACTAACCTTCAAGTGTTGTTGCGAGGATCAAAGGAAATGATATTTGCCAAGCACTTAGCAAACCTCAAAGCACTACATAAATGTTAGTAGTTATTGTTATTATTAAATAGGAACTCTTCTTTCTTTCCTTAGGCATATTTCCAGCAATGAGATTTCTAAGTCATAACATATAAATAGCTTAACAAGTATTATATCTTCTTGGTAATTATTGGCTACATACAACTGGTACATTTCCTACAACAGAATCTTAGAGTTGGAAGAGATCATAGCGTCATAGGACTGAGAGATAAAAATCCTTTATTTTGGCTCCTACTTGAATCATGAATCTCCTGTGGCACCTCTGCCCCTACAAAGCAGAGATCAAACCAGCAATAGCCAGGACAAACAAGAACAATATATGTTCTCACATAAAATTTCCAAGTCAAATGATGTTGGAGTACCTAATCTTGTATATATTTGTTTGCATGTTGTCTTCCCTATTATATTATAAACTCCTTGAATGCAGGGACTGTCTTGTATCCCCAATGCTTAGCACCATGCCTGGCATGTGATAGCCATTTAATAAAAGTTTTTTGATTGATTGATTGATTGAGAGAAATCTTAGACTTCAAAACACAAGGTCCTGGGTCAGCTAGGTGGCACAGTGGATAGAGCACTGGCCCTGGAGTCAGGAGGACCTGAGATCAAATCCGGCCTCAGACACTTAACACATACTAGCTGTGCGACCCTGGGCAAGTCACTTAACCCCAATTGCCTCACCAAAAAACAAAAAACAAAACAAAACAAAACACAAGGTCCCAAGGAAAGGAGAAGCTAGCATACCTTGTAGCCACTTTTAGGAAGCCATCAAAGCTGTCAGTGAGGAAACAAGAGACAGGCTAGGAGGCTCTCTTCTGGGGTGTAAGCAGGGACTACCATCCAACTGCTTGATTCCCATTTTATCCAAATGTTCTTGATAAATAAGGTCTATTCTCAGTTGTTACTATGGGCTGAAAGAGTATAAGTATTATCAGCAGCTTCTAAATTTTGGAGCTTGAAGAAAAGCTCTTGTTGCCATGTTTCCTCTCCTCAGAGATAGCTCTGACAAGAAATAGTCATCTAACCTCTTCCTGATGACTTCTGACTGACAGGTCCTCATGAGGTATCACCTTCCATTCCTGGGAAGCTTTAATGGTGTTGTGTTATAAGTTTCACTTAATGGTTTTAGCTCTGTCCTCTGGGGACCAACAGAATAAAACCTAATCCCTCTTTCATATAAGGACCCTACAAAATATTTGAAGACATCAGTCATCCTCCTTAAGCATTTTCTTCTTCAGGCTAAATGTCTTCAATTTTTTTCAACTAATTTCAGTTCAGTAATAGCTCAATTGACCAATGATATGATTTATGTGAGTAATCCCTCATCAGTTCAATTCACAGCCTATCTATGCCTTCCTATCTCTGGTTCTTGGTGTCCAAGTCTTCTTATATACCCTTGATACCCCGGGTCTTATGAAATTCTGAGTATACTGATATAGTGCCCTGGGGATACATCTGTTATCTCTCACTCTCAAGTGATGGCTGACCCACCTACTGAATTAGAATCCTGCCTTGGATACTTAATAGTTGTTTACCATGGGGCAAGTCATTCTAACCTCTCTGAGACTTGAGTTTCCTCATCTTGTAAAATGAGACCCCTGGAATGTCCCTTCCAGCTCTAAATCTAGGATCCTACCATTACTACTTGTTGAATAGGCATCAGAGTCATAACTAGGGTAGGAAGACTGGGCTTTGGCTCTAGGACATCAACATTTAGAGAATTCCAACAGCATTTACACTCCTTAAATAGCAAAGAAAGAATTCAGCTTAGTATTTGTGGAACCATGATAATTGAAAAGGAAGCTACCAGGTAGCATGCTTCTTTCTGCCTGGTCTTCCCCACGGCCACTCATGAGCTGAGGTCCTTCCAAACCATTCCCTGTACTCTCCCCTCCTCACTGATTTTTATCCTAAAATGTTGATTGGAGGGTGCATTTTATATTACTTGCCTTTGGCAGTAAAGTTGCTGATGAAGGTTCTAGCTGGCAGCCTACAGGCACCAAAAGGGGCACTAGTCACATAGGAAGGACATCAAAAAAGTCAGCACCAGGATACAAATGTCACTTATTTCCCAAGGCTGCCTAGGACTGGCCCTTAGCAAAAGTGGTGGATCAGACCAACTAAACTCAATTAAGTGGACTGCCTGATGACCAACCTACAGATTGTCGACTCAAATCTGTTTTCTACCCTACTCCCTTTTTTTTGTTTGTTTTTGTTTTTTGATTTTTGTTTGTTTGGGTTTTTTTTACAAGGCAATTGGGGTTAAGTGACTTGCCCAGGGTCACACAGATAGTGTTAAGTGTCTGAGGTCGAATTTGAACTCAGGTCCTCCTGAATCCAGGGCTGATGCTCTATCCACTGTGCCACTTAGCTGTCCCTCTACCCTACTCCCAAACTTATAAAGCCATTTGGTTACTGAAGGTGCTTAAGCCTCACTGACATAAACCCAAAGAATCAATATTTGCAGTACTAGACCCAATGTTAAACAGTGCAGTTGACATCCCAAATTTTTCTTGAAGGATTGCACTTGGGAAAAAAATTAAATTATTCCACATCTGTTATTTTTTTACAATAAAAAACCCTAACAACTTTACACTTTCAAATATTTCATGCTTCAGCACAGAAATGATCATAAGACCAAGTAAAACCATTTCTATTTTGACACTCTTGGCCACCTGCACTGCTTTAAGTCTACTATATTTTTTAAAGCTTTGTTTCATCTCAAAAGAAATATATCACATTGTTTGGGCATTGCTTCCATTTTTAAACTAAAACAATATAACAGAAGCCAAGAGCAATAAAATTCCCTCAAAGAAATCACTATCTTCTGTGGTCCATCTTAGCTTCTATAGTTATTAAAGACGTAGAAAAACTTCAGCTCAGAAATCCATCTCTTTCCCCAATGTGTAATAATAACTTGAATTGCTATAGGACTTTGAAATAGAGAAAGAACCTTCTTTACAATCACCCTGTGAGGTAGGAAGTTGGGTAGAAGGTGTAAGGTTCATAGGTCAAGAATCAGAAGGGACCTTAGAGGCTCTCCCCTCTGCTCCCACTCTTGTTTAAAGATGAGGAAACTGGCCCAGGGAAATGAAGTGATTTGTCTAAGGCAACACAGGCAAGTAAGCATCAGAGAAGAGATGTGAAGCTGTATCCTTATCCCCATTTTATCAATGAGGAAAAGGAAGTCTAGGGAGTCAAAGCAACTTGCCCATGGGCACACAGGAGAGAAAGCAGAAGAGAAGAGGGAAAGCTTAGGTGGAAAAGGCAGTACTAAAAGGGCTAAGTGGAAGATACCCAAGATGAACTCAGTTGGTTTTGCTCAGGGTTGACCTTAAAACAATGAGGGGAAGATTAGCCCACCCTGGGACTCTACTATATTATGACTTTAAATATACATGCTGGCCACTGCTAGCAAGCAGAGTCCTTTGAAGCTCTTTTTGGTGTTATGATTCTGGGGTGACAGCCCAACATTTAATGTGAGATTTATCTGTTATAGAACAGATTGATTCTTGGAGATTTCATAATGACTGTTACAGCTGTGACCCCCTCATCTGCCAGAAGGTAGTCTGCTTCAGAGAGGTGAAGGAGATCAGGTAAATTGAGGCTGAGTGGGAAGGTACGTGGAGAGCCAAACTCGCCATCAAATTCCTGCTACCTTGTCAAATCACTGCCTGAAGCTAATCATCATTTTTCTGAGCAAGGTCTTCTTTTCTCTGTTATTTTCCTGATGCTGACTACCATGGTTCTCCTTAACTTTTGAAAAATTGCCTGAAAACTCATACAATATTTTTCCACCTAGCCCATGAGTCTGATAACTCAATCACTAATAATTCCAGCTTTGATTTGGGGGTTGCTAGTAGCCAGCCACAATGGTCCCATCTTTTCCTGTCCTGTTGACCTTCTCACACACCGCAGGCTGAGCCTCATCCCTGCTAATCACAGCTGCCAATTCCTGGGCACAAACTATCCCTGCTCCAGCCCTGTATTAACTAACAGGACAAAACACTGAGAACTGTCACTACTTCATAAGTAAACTAGGTGACTTTATGTGGGCTACCTTCAAGTCTTCATCAGGCTATGTGTCTGCTCAGTGTTATTTATTCTTTTATATCTTCTTCTGTGGCCTATAATCCACACTTCTCAATTCATCCATTTCTATTTATTTCCCAGTAAATGACTCCCTCCCACTTCTCTCTCATTCCTTCAAATTCAATGCAATAAACACAATTACAAAACAGTTTTCGCCTCTTTGATCTCCCTTTGCATTTGGAATGCTTTCTTAAAAGTCTACCTACTTCAGCTTTATATTTCCTTTAAATTTTCAGATTCTAAAAGGCAGAGACTAAGTGTCCTCTTTATGTGTTAATATTGGTATAGTTTTAAAGATGGCAGCCGCTAGGTGGCATGGTGGACAGAGTGCTGGGCTTGGAGTTGGGAAGATATCTTCCTGAGTTCCAATCTGGCCTCAGACATTTACTAGCTGGGTGATTCAGGGTAAATCACTTAACCCTGTTTGCCTCAGTTTCCTCATCTGTAAAATGAGTTGGAGAAGTAAATGGCAAGCCACTCTGATACTTGTGCCAAGAAAACTCCAAATGGAGGCATGAAGAGTCTAAAAACACTGAACAACAATGACAAAAGATCTGTGAACATGGAGACGAAATAAATACTTTGAAAGTGATTATTCAGGGGCAGCTAGGTGGTGCAGTGGATAAAGCACTGGCCCTGGATTCAGGAGGACCTGAGTTCAAATCCAGCCTCAGACACTTGACACTAGCTGTGTGATGCTGGGCAAGTCACTTAACCCTAATTGCCCTGCAAAAAAAAAATGTTATAGAAAGTGACTATAATTCTACTGATACAGAAGAGAGCAGAAGGGCCAAATATTAGTAGTATACGGTACAGTGAGTAATACTACAGAGGGAGGGAGGGAAGAAGAGAGGGAGAGAGGGACAGAAGGAGAGGAGAGGGGGAGAGGGAAAGAAGGGGAGAAAGAGAGGGGAGAGAGAGGGGGAGAAGGAAAGATGGGGAGGGAGAAAAGGGGGGAGAAAGGGAAGGAGGGGGAAAGGAGAGGAGAGGAGGAGGGGAGAGAGAGAGGGAGAGGGAAGGAGAGAGGAAAAGAGGGAGAGCGAGAGCAAGAGAGAGAGAGCGAGAGAGAGCGAGAGAGAGCGAGAGAGAGCGAGAGAGAGAGAGAGAGAGAGAGAGAGAGAGAGAGGTATGCAAGCTACTGACCTCAAAGTCAAGAGGATCTGAATTCAAATCCTGTGACTGACATACCCAGGTTATGTGACCCTGGCCAAGTAGCCTAATTTTCAGTGCTCACGGTAACTCTCCAAGATTATAACTTACAGAGAAGGTGCTGATTTACAATGACAAAGGGAGTATCTTATAGCAATGAAATCACATGTTCAGACCCTATCCCTGTGCTTCTTTTGTTATTGTCAAAGAAATAAAAATGTCTAATCACTATGTCATATTTCATTCTCCTACACAACAAAGTCAAGTAATATTATAGAATGCGATGGTCTAATGGGTCTTATGCTATATGGGGACATGTCAGTCAGTCAATATTAATGAAACAGAGTAACTAAGTATTTATTACTCACCTATTACATGCCAGATACTGTTAAGTGTTGGATAAGATGAAGATGTGGATTGAAAGAGGGAGGATTGATTTGTTGGACACTGGGAAGGCTGTTCCTACCCCAAATATCCCTTCCTCTACTAGAACTCAATGAATTTCACTTTTAGATATTAATTCTCTTGAACCTTAAAGGATTTTAGATATTTAAGAGTCTTCTAGTAAAGCATAATTATTTGCATGAGTAATAGAGCCCCAGGGGGACTGATTAACTTAGCTGTGTTGATGGATGCATAGTTCTGCTTCAATTCCTCTCCAGACTTAGGCTATATATTCAGTCCTTTTCCTCTGTGACATGACGTGACTATTATAATTTCCAAGCAGTTGTCTTGGATCCCCAAGCTTGTGGGGCGGTTAGATTGTAGTAAAAGCTCAAATGGCTTCGAGGCATATACAAATCTCCTGTTTCTCTGAAATGACCCTAGAATATGGGGTTTATCCAGTACTAGAGAAACAGGGATAGCATTAAATAAGACAATTTAATTCCCAAAGATACTTGACAGCCCAACTTAACATGTCCCCATCAGTAGGCCTTTCAGAAATGATCAATTCTGTGCTATTTCAGGAACAGAAAGGTTGAGAAATTCAACTTTATTTGATCAGCTTTTAAAGGTGCAGAAGCATAGAATGGTGGTGGGATATTACAAAGGTGTTCCCATATGCTCATCAGACTCCTAGTTTTGCAGAATTAGTAAGATTTCTTGAGGTGGAATTATAGGATGAGACAGGACTTCTGAAGCGCTTGTCTGAATCATAGCTGGGGCTGAGAGATAATCTACTGGACTCTAATGGGTAAGAATTCACCCAGTCACAAAATCCACCAACTCAGCAGGTTCCTTGATGTGGACCAGAAACTCCCCTGACTTCCAGCCTTTCTACTGAAGTATGCTTAGCTTTGGCAGTATTTGACCAACCTCTTTCCGTGATTCCTTAAGCCAATCCTTTCTGACATCTGTGAAGTGAAATTCCCCCACCTCCCTTAGTAGCCCATTCTACTGGAGGTGCATTTCAGTGAGGTCTATATTGGTTACATAGAGAAACATTGGACACCATGGTCAGACTGTCTTTCAATTCAATTCAGATCTCATAAAAAATCATTCAAGCCCACAAACTCTGCCCTAATAGCCTGTTTACTTGACCTTTTAAATTTTAGGTCCCTTAGTGGAATTGAAATTTAACCATTACTAGTGAGCTCTATTGTAAGAAGTCTTGCAGGGGAGGGGAGGGGAAATCACAAAATGATTGCTTATATTACAAGATAATTTTCTTTTTCTTTCACTTTTGTGGGGCAATGAGGATTAAATGACTTACCTAGGGTCATACAGCTAGTGTCTGAGGCTGGATCTGAACTCAGTTCCTCCAGAATCCAGGACTGTTGCTTTATCCACTGTACCACCTAGCTGCCCCTATTTTGTAAGGAGTCTTTTTAAGGTTCTTATAAATTTTCGAGTATGTGTGTGTATTTATTTTGGCTGTAGTAAAGGTTCAGATTTGTGATTTTTGTTAGTGTAGGCAACTTTAAACATGAAAATTCTTTTCACCAATATAGATCAGTAACTCATTTATATTTATTGTTGTACAGAATTGTCTGGGGGCACCGAGAAATTAAGTGACCTGCTTATCGTCACAAAGCTATGTCAAAAGTAGGATGTAAACCCAAGTCTTCCTGACACCTAAGGCTGCCTATTTATTCCACATGCTACACTGTCAATCCTGCTTAAAATAAGATTTACTTAAAATTATTTATTGGTGATTTAGTAAGCTGATTATATAAAGTGAGATGAATTTGCAACACAAAATGCTATTTTTCCTGAAATTAGAGAGATATCCTCAAGATCCATCATTAAGTCCTTCCCCAATTCCCACATAAATACAAACTAAATGAAAACATCATCATTTTACTTCATTTTTTGCTTACCAACTGTTGACCTTTAGGGCCCCACCCTGCATACTGGAGTTTTGCATTGCTGACTTCTGGAGGATCCAAACTTTGAGGATCTCTGAAAAGAAACACATTGAGAAAAATCAGTGGAACTCAAGGATTTTACATGTTTGGACTTCATTTTTCTGCCCACATCCACAGTCCTTTCCCTTCCCTGTGCACCAATTACAAGGAGTTCTGTCTGATTAGTATACAAGATATCTCACTCAATTTCCATTATAATTCCTTGCATGTGTAAAATATACAAAGAACTGAAAGGAGTCCATCACTGCCTAGTCCAAATGGTAAATATTCATCAAAAGAAAAGAGAAAGCAAGCAAGAATGGCACACTGATCAAATTTTAAACTATCCAGAACAGTCAAGATGAAAAATTGAAGTATATAGCAACACTCCTAAGTCCATGATATTTCCATCCCCATCTTTGACATTCCAAGCAAATGCTCCTAAACACACTGCAAGGTCAATTTAACTCCAGTTAAGTCTTTATAAATTCTAAATTCATGATTCAAGAGTAACAGGGGCTTTGCTGAATGTTCAGATCATCTAACATGGAGGTGAGGTGGGTGAAAGATGAAATAACTGAGGAAACAAATGTTCAAGCTTCCAAGCATATTAATTTATTAAGCGATGCCTGCCAATTGCATAACAAATCAGGATGAGACCTCCTCAGCTTTGGCACTGAACCCTGAAAAGAGGGAAAGAGAGATTTTTATACATCAAAAGATAACAATTAACAGCATAAAAACCAGGATATAGAAATAGGCAATCTGATTTCTAACTGGAGGAAAGATTAGGGGCTTTCCAAGTTGGGAAGAAGAGAGAAAAAAGGTACAATTCCCTGAAATCAGAAAAAGAGGTACCCCACTCCAACTCAAGTGTCTGTATTCAAACCAAAGAGCAAAGAAATAGTAACTAATTGACCAATATGGGACCAGTTTTCAGATTTTATATATATATATATATATAAAATATATATACACATATATATATATACACGCACACACACACATACACATACACACATACACACTGTAATAATTGGAATGACACCACCTGCTGGAGACTTACTGTAGAAGAGTTCCGCCCATGAAGCGAAGGTCTTTGAGGGCAAGACCAGGAGTCTTTTCTTTCGCGTCAGGAAGTGACACGGGCTAGTGGGAGGAGGAAGGAAGAGACTGGCGCTCAGTCTCAGGCTCTTTCCTCTGGACTCTGGTGGAGAGCGGAGCTAGAAATGTGCTCTCCCTTTAATAGATAGGAATCTAGGCCTTTCTCTCTCTCTTTACCAAATTCTTATTCTCCTTAATAAATGCTTAAAAGTCTAACTCTTGCTAAAGCTTATAATTTATTGGCAACCACTCAGATATTTTAGACAGTTTAGCTAGAATTTTAAATCTCAAAGTTTGGCGACCCTTAACAACACACATATATATGTGTGTGTATTATATGCATGGATAATATATGTAGAATATGGAATATATACATACACATACATAATACACACACACATATATCTTGAGATGCATAATTGTGACAAAACTCCTTGCATCAAACTTTGGATCTGACTGGGTTTCTGGTGAGTATAACCTATAGGTCCTTACCAACAGGTAGAAGTGGTACAGCTTCCCAGTCATGCAGGGCTAGGTTCAAAGAATACAATAAAGTTTTCCCACAAAGTCTGTCTTATAAGACAGACAATTGTACTAAACCCATAACTGAATGAAGAAGGAAACTAAGCTATCTCCAAAACTGAGTCAAAAGATGGAGTCAGTGTGGTTCACTCAATCCTACAGTTCCCTCAGAAGCATCCTGCTTCTGGGAGAAGACATCCTTTATTCTCTCACCACATAGATGGCAACAGCCTGTTAAAGGACTAAAATTCTAGCTAAACTGTCAAAAATATCTAATGAGTGGCCACCAATAAATTATAAGCTTTAGCAAGAGTTAGACTTTTAAGCATTTATTAAGGAGAATAAGAATTTGGTAAAGAGAGAGAGAAAGGCCTACATTCATCTTTCTATTAAAGGGAAAGCGCATTTCTAGCTCTGCTCTCCGCCAGATTCCACAGGAAAGAGCGAGAGTCAGACTGCCAGGCTCCCCCCTTCTTCCTCCCACAAGCAAACGTCACTTCCTGACACCAAAGAAAAGACTCCTGGTCTTGCCCTCAAAGACCTTCACTTCATGGCGGAGCTTTTCTACAGTATGTCTCCAGCAGGGGGCATCATTCCAATTGTTGCAAGCCTCTTTCCATTGGCTATGCAGCTAGGAGAGGCCGCATCTTTATAATTATGGGATGAGGACAGTTATATTCTCTTTTATATGTATCTAGAAAGGGAAAGGTACTGATCACCCAAAGCTTGGGAGCCATGAACTGCTTGAGTGGGAAAAATAGCTATTATCCCAAGGTGTGCAAAAAAATAGTATCTCCATCATGATTTTCTTCTACAATAAATATCAAATCTCTGTCTAGAACCTGCTTTTCTTTGTATCACTAGTATTCAGCACAGTGCTGGGCACATGGTAAGTACTTACTAAATGCTTTCTGAAAAGTATAGAATAACAATAATAGTCTAAAGGCAAATGAATTTGAAAGGTATAATTATGATCAATGCAATGACTGTCCAGGATTCCAGAGGACTGATGATAAAATAAGCTATTCATTATAGAGAGGTGATTTATTTAGGATGCAGAATGAAGTATATATTTTTCTATACAGCTACTGAGGGGATTTATTTTGCAGGATGATTTTTTTTTTTACAAAGAGGATTGTTTTTATTTTCTTAAAAAATGAGTTGAGAGTGGGAATAAGAAAATATAAATTTCTTTTCATTTTTCTTTAAAATAAAATAGAGGGGACAGCTAGGTGGCATAGTAGATAAAGCACTGGCCCTGGATTCAGGAGTACCTGAGTTTAAATCCAGCCTCAGACACTTGACACTTACTAGCTGTGTGACCCTAGGAAAGTCCCTTAATCCTCACTGACCCACAAAAATTTTAAAAAAATAGAGAGATAGGGTAACTACAAATATGAAATGTTACATGCATTTTCAGATAAAGTCACTGGATTATTAGTTTTACTTAACTGTCTTACTCTATTACAAGAGAACTTTCAAAAAGTAGGAGTGATCTGTAAATGTTTATAATGTTAAAACAAAACAGATCAACATAACTTTAAAAAACGTTTGTTTAGGGGCAGCTAGGTGGCACACTGGACAGAGCACTGGCCCTTGAGTCAGGAGGACCTGAGTTCAAATCTGGCCTTAGACACTTGACACTTACTAGCTGTGTGACCCTGGGCAAGTCACTTAACACCAACTGCCTCTCAAAAAAAAAACAACCTGTCTGTTGACCTGACATAGTTTGCCAAGTGATAAGGCTATTGAGTATAATATACCATAGATTGGAGATATGCATCTATTAAAGGGTCTAGGTTGAGTTATGGGAGATGCCAATTGGAAAGGACTCCCAACATTCTCTGTTATTAGTTAAGGATAGTGCTTTTGAAAGAAGTTGAATTTTATGTGCAGTGAACTGAGAAGGGCATTCTAGGTACTATATGTGGTTCAGGAGAAGTCTTAGAAGCACAGGTGTTTAAAACGCACAAAGATGTTTATAATTGAACCCGTATTTTTTTCTTTTTTGGGCAGAAGTAGAATAGATAAGTTTGGGAGCAGATGAGAATGAGAAATGTGTGATAGTCCAGGGTACCCTGGTGAAAGATACTGAGGAGATAAAGACCCTGATACTTCTCTGTTGGTAAACTGGTAACCATGTGACATGTTAAGAAGAGGAAAATGGCACAATCAAAATAACAGATGACAAAATCAAGTGGGTGGTGCCAGAGGTGAAGAGTTTCAGTAAAAAGAGTTTGTAATGGTCGAGTATAACATTGTGAAAAGGGCAATAAAGTGGAAATCAGTATTTATAAGCCAGCTCTGCCACTAACTTGCTGGGTAACCTCAGGCATTTCTCTCTAAGCCTCAACAGTCAGTCATCGTGCATTCATTAAGCACTGACTATCTTAGAGAAAAGTTAGGGGGTATAGTGGATAGAGCACCAAACCAGGATAGATCTTTCTGAGTTCAAATTTAGCCTCAGACACTATATGACCCTGGGCAAGTCACTTAACCCTGTTTGCCTCAGTTTTTTCATCTGTAAAATGAGCTGGAGAAGGAAATGGCAAACCACTCCAATATTTATGCCAAGAAAACCCCAAATGAGATTGCAAAGAGTCAGAAATAACTGTAAATGATGGAACAACAACAAATCCCAGGCATGAGGGGTAAAAATACAAAAGCGGGACAGTATCTCCTCTTATTCCATATTCTACATTCAACTTACCCACATGGTTTGGTGGAAAGAACAGTGAGTACGGAGTCAAAGGACCTGGCTCTGCCACCCACTACCTAAGTGATATGGGGCACGTCACTGCCTCCTTTCAAGACTCACTTTCCTCATCTGTAAAAGGAGACTGTTGGAATAAATAGTCTGCTAGAGTCTCTTTTAGCCCTAATGTTATACCAGTATATACAGTACCTCCAAGGCAATTCAACAAATATTTATTAAGAATCTATTATGTACAAGGGATGCAAAGACAATCACAAAACAATTCTTGACCTCAAGGAATGTAGACTGAGACCTCCCAGACACACATTATTACAAAGGAGAAGTTTGGGACTGGTTGGAAACAGAAAGAGAAACAGAATGACAACATGGAAAGAACAGTAGAGATACGTTTTAATCCTGCCTTCAAAGCCTTGTACATCTGGGACCTTGGATAGTTCACTTAGTCTCCTTGGCCTTTAGTTTCCTCATTTGTAACACAAATGGGTTGGACTAGGTGACCCATAAAGTTCCTTCCAGCTCTAGATTGGCAGTCTTGTAAAGTCGATATTCCCTGATATTCAGAGTATATTTTCACTTTTCTAAAGGTTCCCACATTTATTACCTCCTTTCAGTCTTACATGGTTGTATTAGCCCCATTTGACAGATGAGGAAATCAACGAGGATTAACCTACTCCCTTCATCATGACCTAGATCTTGTTCACACCCATGATTTCAGTCAGGAACTGTTCTAAAAACACTGGGCAAGATGAACAAACATAGTGAATCAGACCAGTCTGGGTTTCTTTGGAATTTTGTCAGGCACAAAAGACTGGAAAGCAGATTAGAGAGAAATGCTGTTTAAATTCTGTAACCTTATTTGATTTTGAAATTCATTTTGTTAGCTTGTGCTTTCCAAATAGGTGCCTAAGTTATTCAGGAACAACAGGGGATTAACCTCTTTCTAATTTAACAACTGTAAAAATGTTAACTGAAAAGGGTATCACTGAGTGGATAATGTGCCTCCCAAGATTACAAAAACAGCAGTTGCAATATGCCAAGGTTATACATGCATTTAAATTTCTATTAGCATTTTCTCATTCATGCAATGGGAGACCTTTACTACTTTTGTCAAGTTGAAAGAAATTCATCCCTACTTGCCAACACATTTGACGCATCTATAAACAGTGGGAACGCATCCTAGCATGAGGAAATAGCACTAGGAGTTCAAAGACTTATAGTACCAGATCTACCACTTACTGGCTATTCAATTTGGAGTAAATCATAACTTCTCTTAGACTTGCTTTCCCCAGATGTGAAATGGGGACCATAGGATCGTTGATTCAAACCTAGAAGAAATTTCAGATATCCTCATTCAATAATGCCCTTAAGTTTACAGATGTGCCTAGGAAGGTCATCAGACTACAAATTCAGAACCTAAAGGGACACTAGAAATCATCTTATCTTACTCTTATTTTGTTGGTCAGGAAGCTAGGCCCAGAGAGAAATCCCTTGGGCAAAAATCACACGGATAGAGCTGGCACTGAAAGTCAGATCTATGGAGTTTACAGTCTGAATTCTTTCTACTGCTAAAAATATAGGCCATGTCTGCACCTTACAGGTTTATGAAAGGATCAGATAAGAAAATTGGATTAGCTGTGCTCATTTCACAATTTGTAAAGCATCATTCATTAATTTAATAACTTACTGAATACCATTTCTGTGCAAAGCACTGTGCTTGGCTCTATGAGGAGATGTAAAATTAATGAGATACTATATGGATGTAAGGCATTATTATTGATCAGTGAATAACTATCTCTGTGTAGATGATAGACAAGCAAATGACTTCATAAGGCCATGAGTGAACTATTGGGGTAGCAATGTCTTGGCCTTTGTCAAGTCGCTGGGGTTATATCCAAGTTCATCCTTTTACAGTGAGATACTGTATGATTCCTATTACCTATTCAATTATCCTATCTCGGGGAAATGCCAAACAAACAATTCTATTAGAGTGGTTTTCTATAGGGAATGAGATCAAATAAATTACTTCAGAGACCCAGGAGTGAGTCACTGGGCTACAACAGACTCAGCCAAAGAGATGGGGCTGATCCCAAACTAATCATTCACAATTTATAGGATTTTAGGTCAGAAGAGACCTTAGATATATCATCTAATCCAAACCTTTCATTCTAAGGATGAGGTAACTGAGACCCAGAGAAGTTTAGGGACCTGTCAGGGAAGGGAGTGGCAGGGGTGGCTTTGAGACGTGCTGGGTCTTCTGACTTCGTGTCTAGTGTTCTATAATGGAATGAAGAATTCTAATGGGGTGAGTTTCTAGAAAAGATGAGAGAATGACTTTAGGTGATCTTTTTAAAGATTCTCCAATTCCAATGCAATCAGTATCAGGACAATTCAAATAATTTCATGCTATTACAATATTACTGACTTGGAAGAGATCTTTGATCAAGCACCTTCCCAATGCAGGGATGCATCCTGCAGTTCTCCTGGTAGATGCTCATGTACCTTGAACAATGTTCATAATGTGAAGAACATTACTTCCAAAAAATCACTCCTTTTCATTGTTGGAAAGCTTCATATAGTCATAAAGATCTTTGTACTGAATCAAAAATGAACTCTCTTTGACATTATTCATTCTCATTCTGCTTTGTAGGTACACCTAGAACAAGTATGTTTTTGGTATGACACCCCTTTCAAATATTTTGAAAACTACAATTCTGTACCCCTTAAGTCTTCTCCATATTAAACATTCTGTGCCCCTTAATGAGAATGTTTAATGACCTCTCACCATCCTGTTTGCTCCCTATTTGGTGAATATCCTTGAAGTGCTGTGCCTAAGAGTGCAGTTAGTACCAGACATGTGTGAATTTCTGTAGATTAAAACTCAGTGATACTTTTATCTCCTTTGCTCTGGACACTTTAATGCAGTTATACAACCTAAGGCTGTATTAGCTTCTTTTTCCCCCAGTAGTTCATCATATTACTAGATTATAATGGGGAAGGAAGGAAAGGAAATAAGCGTGTATCTTGTGTCTTCTGTGGGGCACTTAGGTGGCACAGTGGATGGTATTTAGGCTTGGAGTCAGTAACACCCATCTTCCTGAGTTAAAATCTGACCTCAGCCATTTACTAGCTGTGTGACCTTGGGCAAGTCACTTAACCCTGTTTGACTCAGTTTCCTCATATATAAAATGAGCTAGAAGAGGAAATGGCAAACTACCCCACTATCTTTGCCAACAAAACCCCAAATGGGGTCATGAAGAGTTGGACACTACTGAAACAAATGAAGAACAACAATTGTACCTTCTATGTCCCATGCACTATATTAAATATTTTCTATAAACATTAACTCATTTAATCTTTATAACAACCTTGAAAGGTAAATCATGCTATTATTCCCATTTTATAGTTAAGAAAACTGAGGCAAAAAGAGGTTAAGTGACTTGTCCAGGGTGACACAACTAGTAAGTATCTGAGGTTAGATGTGAACTCAGGTATTCTTGACTCCAAGATCACTATCCTATCCAAGCTTTATTATCAATTTAAAACACTAGATCTTTTTCTCATTAAGTACAAAATATATTTTTTAAAATCTAGATGGAAGAGTTTATATTTACTCATATTAAATTCCATCTTACAGGTTTGGAGCCATCACTATAGCCTAATTTTGAATCCTCATTCTGACATACTAGAAATCACAGTTGCTATCTATCCCAGAATTACGATATATTCAATTCACTATTTAAAATGTTTAGAAGATCATAGATTTGGGGGCAGCTAGGTGGAGCAGTGGATAAAGCACCAGCCCTGGATTCAGAAAGACCTGAGTTCAAATCCAGCCTCAGAGACTTGGCACTTACTAGCTGTGTGACTCTGTGCAAGTTGCTTAACCCTGATTGCCCTGCGCAAAAAAAATAAAATAAAATAAAAATAAAAAATCATAGATTTAGAGCTGGTAATTTTCTTAGAGGTCCTCTAGTCTAACCCCTTAATTTTAAATATAACACAACTGGGGCAGCTAGATGGCACAGTAGATAAAGCACCAGCCCTGGATTCAGGAGGACCTGAGTTCAAATCTGACCTCAGACACTCACTAGTTGTGTGACCCTGGGCAAGTCACTTAACCCTCATTGCCTCACAAAAACAAACAAACCCCCCCCAAACAGACAAATAAATAAACAAATAAATAAATATAATGCAACTGAGGTCCTTAGAGATAAGGGGACTTATACAAGGTTGTACAAGAAATAAATGATAGTGATAGAATTAGAACACAAATACAGGGCTCTTTCTACATTACCATCCTACACAGATATAACTTTGACATATGAAAGGGAGATAACTTGTTGGAAGTCAGCCTTTAAGGCTGCATTTGCTCTACTCAATAAAAAGGTTCTGTGTGCGGGAGTGTGTGTTCACACATGGTCAAGTGTTTAAGTAATCAACAAGTAATAAACACAAAGGGATGGTACATCCTTTCTCTCTTTTAGTCAACTGTACTCTGTTAAGCAGGATGAAGCCAAGGACAAAACTCTGTAGCTCCTCTATTTTTTTTTATTCTCTCAGTTCTTTTGTACTGTTTAGCTTTCTATTCTATCCTTTTAACTGAAATTTGAGATGAAGGTTATAGGTCTATGGTTTCAGGAAAACACTTTTCTTCCTTTTTGAAAACAAGATGGGCCCATTTTCAGTCTCCTGGTACCCTTGCCTTTCTCCATGACTTCTCAAGGGGTGATGATAGTAATTCTATTATTACTTCTGCAGTATAAGTTGTGTAAAGAGCAATGATCTTGTATTTAGAAAGCTTTAACTGCCCTCAGCCTTTGTTTCCTCATTCCTCAAATGGAGATAACAACATCACTTATAGGGTAGCTATGAAAAATAACTGGAATAATATAGTCAAAAGGCTTTGCAAACATTAAATGTGCCGTATGAATATTAACTATTACTATAATGAATGCTTTCCTATCAATTCATTATAATCATCATAATCATCATTATTGCGTTTATTCCTTAGAGGATATATAGTACTTGGAAAAGAAGAGCCCAATAACTGGGATCCTTTTGTTTTAGAGATTTTTTAATTGCAATACTACTTGTTTGAATAGTGATCTTCTTTGATAGTTTGAAAAAAAAGGGTTTTTTAAATTGATGTGGGCACTTCTTCCACTGAAACAAGTGGTAATCCCTCTACATTTTCATAGATATTCTTAGAAGTTGTTGTTGCCAATAAAGAATTACCTAGTGGCCAATTCTTTGGTCCTAAGAATCTCTGAACCTAGTCAGTCAGGTCAGTTTTGGATAAAAGATGGTCTATCAACAAGCCCAAACTCAATGCATTCCAAAGTTTGGGCTCCATTGGAAGTGGGAGTTCAGGGTCACTTTCATGCCAGTCTAAGGAACCAGATTAGGCAGCCACTTAAGAAGAAGAAGAATCATCATGTAGAAGCTTTGACTCCTGGAGTCATAAGGTTAGGGGTAGGAACTGGACCTGTGCTTTCAGTAGAACAGGGAACCCATTGTGGGAACTCCCTCTACCAAAATGATTTAGCATCTTCTCTGAAACTTAGAGTCTTAGAGTTGCCTAGATCCCTAAGAGTTCGAATGACTTTCTCAGGGTCACACAGTTAGCATGCTAGAGGTGAGAGATGAATTCTGGTTTTCTCAGGCTTCAGGGCTGGCTCTCTCTCCCACTCACCCCGCTGCCCCTCACAACTGAGGAAGTGAAGCCCAATAGTGTGCAACTAGAGCTTCATGTGCCTTTCCTGTTCTTAGAAGAGATTTGTGGATCTCAACTATAAAAACAACCTCCCATCCCTCCAAAATATTTTGTCCTCTTTTTATAGCAATAAGATCCTAAGAGATCCTGTTGAGATCTGAAGTATATGGTAGCATACTATTTATAGAACAAGAGAAATGAGTGGGACCTTGGAGATCACTAAGAATAATCCTGTCACTTTCCAGATGAGAAAACTGAGACACATTTCTGTGGAGGGATCTGGCCATGCTTGCACAACTATTTATTTGGTTCTAATCTGATCCCTGAATTACTTAAGGGATACGTCCAACTTTGAACTCAAAAAGGAGAGGGGGAATGATAAATCCAAAAAGCTAAGCGAAAATCAAGCCTGGGAAGTTTTTCATTTAGATCAAAGAGAAATACAGGGCCTGCTAGAAAGGTCAGGCTAATCCTGTTATTCCTGTGGGAACAAATGTTGATAGCATCACTGACTCAACCTAGAAGCTAAAATGGAAAGAAGGTAAAGATTTCATTTTTGTTCATCTTAGATCACTCAGTGACAGTCTGCCTTCATTCATACTTCGCTTCACACTCAGTGGCTGTTTTTGTCCTACTAGATGCTTCTTCCCTGCTGAACAGTTTATTCTCACAAATGAACAGTGAGGTTTCTCACACCCCTCACAGACTGTGATCTACTGACTCTGAGATGGGCACAGACTGGTGAGAAATGATTCACGAAGAAGAAAATTAATTGGTCTCACCATGGGAAATAATAATAGAATCTGCTCCAGTTTTGCTTATTCAAGCAATAAGCAAAAGAGGGCATGAATCATTTTAAATTTAGGGGGTAGGAATGAGTGTGGTATAATTTGTGTTTTCTTTTTAGAATACTGTGTCTCCCTAATTTGCCATGGCTATAAGTAACCTGGCTACCCATGGGCCCAATTCCACTCCAGCCACCCATGGACCCTTTGACTTGCTCTTTTTTCTGACCAGGGCTAGTTTGCCCTCCCCCACCCCATACAGTTTGCTAGCCCATCCAGTCCTTGGGGCTCACTATATTGGTGCCACACTGTGGATACCCAATCAGCTTTAGACCTACTGCAGCTCAGAACTCTGAAGCTTAAGTGTTCATCAGCCTCAGAGTCCCACAAGAGTAGGGATTATGTGCATGAGCCATCATGTTTAGCCTGTATTTGTTTTCATAAAATAATTTAGAGGAATTTGAAAAAAAAACTAATGAAGAGAGCATTTCGATAAGCCTACTACCAGTTATTTGACTCCTTTTCCTTTCACTGGAAAATACTTGGTGGAGCCCTACCTTTAATTCTAATGTTAATATTATATTTATTATTAAAAAATTAAAATATAAAATAATTGGAGTTGGTTTAAAAAAACCCATGACTTCCAGCTTCTGATTTTTACTAGCCACATGATCTTTTGCAAGTCACTTAACTGGTCTGAGCCTTAGTTTCTGTATCTATAAAATGGGGACAATAAAATTATACTCTCTTACTGATAGGGTTGTTAAGGAACTTATTCTGTATCCTTTTTTTCTTTTCTTTTCTTTTTTTTTTTTTTTTAACTTTTTGGTTAGGATCCATGATTATATCTGTGTCTAGAACTTTCAATGAGAAAACCTTTTCCACAAAAAGTAGACAGGCAATTCTTCAGTAACTTAGTCTTAAAGAATTGTTGGGGACATTTGGAGGTTAAATGTTTAGTAGGAAAGCCCAGAGCCAGTAGCTATCAAAGGGAGGGGTCTTTCTTATTCCAAAGTCACTCTTCTATTTACTACACTGCCCCTCTTATCTACAAATAATAAGCTCTCTAAAGTGAAATAAAGGAGGATGTAGGTTCCAGAGGAGCAGCCTGACTCTTTTTCCTCTTCCTGACTACACACAGAGAACATGGCATACTGTCAGCCTGGGGTTTTTCTTTGAAATAATAGGGATAAACAGTTCTAGGTTGAAGTAAAATTGTAAGATATGCCCAATCTGTCTTTGATCCTTGGTGTCTCTCTCTTGTTAACCTCCCCTGCCTCCAATATGCCAACATTCAAAAGGCTTCTAACTGAAATCCCTTCCTCAACTCGTTCCCTACTCTAGTTCATCCTTCTCTAAGCTGCCAGAGTGAATTTCTTAAAATAGAGGTCAGACCATGTCAACCTACTGTTATTCAATAAGCCCTAGTGGCTTCCTATTACATCCGGGATCAAACAAAAAATTTCTGTTTGGTATTTAAAGTTCTTCACAAGCCGGCTCCATCCTACCTGTCCAGTCTTCTTATATTTTACTCCCCGCCATATCCTCTAAGGACCGATTCACTTTATGAGACATTTACTAAGCATCTACTATGTACCGAGGCACCATGCTAAGAACTGGGGATACAAAAAGAGGCCAAAGTCCCTGTCCTCAACTGTGAGGTATCCCTTACACACAACACTCCATATCTGGTCTCTGTCCTTAAGTCTGGAATTCACTCCCTTCTCACTTCCCCCTCTGAGAACATCCTGGCCTCCTTTAAGGGGAAAGGAGAAAATGAACAATTCTTATTAAGCACCTATTATATGCCAGGTACTGTGCTAAATGCTTTACAATTATTGTCTCCTTTGGTCCTCACCACAACTCTAGGAAGTAGGTGCTGTTATAACCTCAATTTTACAGGTGAGACAATTAAGGCAAACAGAAGTTAGGTGATTGATTTGCCAGGCTTCGCACAGCTAATAAGTGTGTGAGGGCAGATTGAATTCAGGCCTTCCTGACTCCAGGTCCAGTGTTCTAACCACAGTACCACCCTCTGAATTTGAACCTTAGCTCAAATACCACCTTCTACAGGAAGCCTTTTCTGTCTACCTCTGCCCAACAGAAATATTAGACCTCCCCCCCACCCCCCCACCCCCGCCCAGTCTACCTTCCATCTACTCTTTATTTATCTTGTCTCTAGTTGTTCACATACTTGTTGTTTTCCCCACTAGAATGTAAGTTCATCGAGGGCAGGGATTGTTATTGCCTTTTTTTTCTTTTTTTTTTAAAGCATCATGCCTTGCATAGCATAAGCCCTTAATAAATCCTTGTTAGTTGATTGAATGACTGTAGCCCGTCTATCCTTATGGTCTGATTTCACACAAATCCACTTCATTCACTTCCCATTTCAGTCAAAGTGGCTAATACTGCCCAGTCTCCACCTCTACACATGGCTAGTCCATTCCCCACACATAGAATCTTCCTTATCTCTGACTGCTAAATCCTTCTTGGCTCAGTTCAGGTGCCATCTCCTCCAAGAATCCTTCCCTGATCCTCCCAGCTGAAAGTGAGCTCTTTCTCTCCTTAATTTTCTAAAAGCACCTAATCTAGCCATCTCTTCTATCAAATTATATTGATGTTGGACCACAGTTACCTGTACATCTGCCCATTAGAATGCAAGCTGCTTGACAGTAGAGACTGTGGTATTTTCTCTTTTTACTGTAGCACGATGCCTTGTACATAGTAGGACCCCTTTTTTGACTCCTTTCAATTATTTAATTGAAGGTTGCTCAGATCTCTACTCTCTGGCCCCACTCAAACTTTCTTGCATTTACTAGGAAACTCTCTCTATTTCAGTACCCCCCACATTCCCCTTTCCTCAATCAAAATTTATCTGTTTTATGTTTTTGTTTTTTAACATGGATCTAGCTCTACTATGTGACAGGTAGCTAACTGGTTACCTTGTATTAATGCGTTATTGTGTCTTACTTCTCATGTATTATGTATGTGTGTAGATGAATAGTGTCTAAATGGAGATAAGGATAATTTATGTTTCTGTAGCACTCAAAAGTATACAAAGTATTTTACATATATATTTACATATATTCTCTTGTGAATTTGTATTACAGAAATTATTATTCCTGTTTTACAGATAGGGAGTCTGAGGTTTGGAGAGGATAAGTCACCTATGGTCACAGGGCTTGTAAATATCAGAGATGAGTCCAACACTCTCCATTACTTTGTGAGGCTCCCTAATATGCTGGACATAATGCTTTAACAAATGGCTAACATACGCACATACATATAGATATAGATATAGTGTACTATGTGTCAGGTGAGCAGCAGCTAAGTGATGTAATGGATAGAATACTGGGCCCGGAATCAGGAAGACTCATCTCCCTGAGTTCACATCAGGTCTAGCCATGTGACCCAGGGCAAGTCACTTAACCCTGTTTGCCTCAGTTTCTCCATTTGTAAAATAAGCCAAAGAAGGAAATAGTAAACCAGTATTTTTGCCAAGAAAACCCCAATATGGGGCTTGAAATAACTGGACAACAATGAAGTGCCAGGCACTGTACTAAGTTGTTTACATATACATATACATACATATACATATACACACACACATATATATACATACATACACACACACACACACACACACACACACACATATATATATATATATATATATATACATATATATATATATATATATATATATAATTTTTTCCACTTGATTCTCACAAACACCTTGGGAGAGAACTACTCTTAAGTCCCACTCATGGCTGATCTATGATATGACTGAGCTAAGTCTGATGTGTTAGTGGCCTAGGAGCGTGTCCATCTGACACTCCCTCCAACTTCACACATCCATGAACAATGGGGAGGACCGTGAGACCACTGATTTTTTTTTGTTTTGTTTTGTTTTGTGGGGCAATGGGGGCCAAGTGACTTGCCCAGGGTCACACAGCCGGTAAGTGTCAAGTGTCTGTGGCCAGACCTGAACTCAGGTACTCCTGAATCCAGGGCCGGTGCCCTATCCACTGCTCCACCTAGCTGCCCCCAGACCACTGATTTTTAACAACGCAATGAGTCCATGTAGATTTCCATTGCTTCTGTGTGAAATGTGGCTATTACTAAATCCCCATGAACAAACGGATCCAGTTTCTAAAGTGGCTCAAAGGGCCTGCTCTTTGGAAAGGAGGAGGACAGAACAGGCCCCCCAAAATGAAGCAGTGACACCATTAAAAGACCCTGGACCCAGAGCCAAGGGCTTTAGTTCAGATCCCAATCTTGCACTGTCTGAGGCTGAACTAGGTGATCTCTGAGGTCTGTGACTCTACCATCCAGAGAACAGAGAACTGAGGGCTAAAAGGAGCCTTAGAGCTGAATCTCCTCATTTCATGGATGGAGGAGCTGAGGCCCAGAAAGAGCATGTAAACTGCCTCAAGTTTCATTGACAGTAAAAGCCAAAGCTGGTCTTTGAATCCATGCCTTCCGTTTCCTAATCAGGTGCTATTTTTATTAAAGCATGCTGCCTACATGACTTGTGAACAGCCAGGTGGCATAATAGGTAGAGTTCTGGACTTGAAGTCCTGTTGCAGATGCTTACTAACTCTGTGACCCTGGGAAAATCACTTCAGGTTTCTGAGACTTAGTTTCCTCATCTGTAAAAATGAGGACAATAATAGCATTTACTTACAGGGTGGTGACGATCAAATAACAAAATGTATTTAAAGTTCCTTGCAAACCTTAATGTGCTATATAAAAACTATTACTATTGCTCTACATCCTGAATAAAAATTCTCTGAGGTCTGGGGGGGAAGGAATAAGCTTATATAAGCACCTAATACCTGCTAGGCACTATTCTAAACAATTTACAAATATTTTCTTATTTGATCCATCAACAACCCTGAGAGGTAGGTGCTATTATTATCCCCATCATGGAGATGAAGAAACTGAGGCAAACAGAGGTTAAGTGACTTGCCCAGGGTCACACAAGCTAGTATGTGTTTGAGGTCACATTTGAACACTGGTCTTCCCAACCCTGGGTCCAGTGTTCAGTTGGCTGCCAAAGATACCTCCCACAGCACTATCTGTGTTTCCTGATGATCCTCAGAAGAAAAAAAAAAGGTTTCACTTCTTTCTCTCCAGTTTCCCCTGACATCACAAGGCATTAAACACGTTTTTGATCATTTCAAGGGCCTTCTCATCCTGACCTTCAGTAAACCTCCATTATAGAACAAGGAGGCATGAGGAAGCAAGTGAGCCTAAAATACTTGCAGACCCAGAGCTGGTGCTTTTAGCATGTGTCACAAGCAAAGTGAGATCTCAAGTCATAGAGATAGGCAAAAAATAATGAGTTTTTGAAAGGACAAAGAAGAACACTTTTAAAAATGGAGAGATGCTAATGTAAGCAATTCAGAAAGGGGTTATCTTATCTTCCTTCCAAACCATTCAGACACTTTTTCTTTCCTTCTTCCTCCCCCCAACCCCCTATTCCCTTTACTGGTGCCTCTTAGCTTTCTAAATCCCATTCACTGGTATTGTCTTCCTCTTGACTGGAGTGCTGGGAGGTGAGAGAGTGGGGGGTGGTCACAGTACTTTCTCTTACTGAATAGGGGAATGGAATGATCCTAAAACTTATTTTGGAGCAAAAATAAATTATAAATACAATCTACAGTGGTTCCAGAGCTTTTCACCATGGGAACTGTATTGGGTTTCAGTTTCTTTGGTCTCTGCAGAAATTGACACTGGTGACCATTCCCTCCTTCTTTGAATTCTTTCCTCTCTTTGTCTCTGTGACACAGGTCTCTCCTGGTTCTATACCTACCTTTCTGGCTGCTCCTTCATTCACTCTTCTTCCACTTCCTCTTTGGGTTCATATAATATGGGCATAGTTTGGCAAGCCTCAGTGGTTAGCTCTATCCCTTTATTTTTTTCTCTTATCTACTCCTATGGCATCAAATATCATCTCTAAGCAGATTCTAAATTTGGATATATAACTCAGACATCTCCCTGGAGTTCAAGTCCCACATTTCTTCCTGAATTAGGGAAAAAGTACTATCTTATTTCTGGACATCCCCATCCCACTAGTTCTTCAAACAACAAATTACAAAGTTATCTTCCTTCTAAAAGCTGCCCCTTCTCTTAACTTCCTTCTTTCATTTACAGGACTGCCATCCTCTCAGTCTTCCAGACTTAAAAGGTCAGCATTATCTTGGATTCTTTTCTCTTTCTCACAACCCACAATTAATCAGTCATCAACTTCTCTTGATTCTGCCTTCACAATAACTTTTCTACCCATCTCCTCCTTTCTATCCCGCAACCACATTCTTAGCTCAGGGTCCCAATTAATTCCACAGTGCAATTCAACATACATCTATAAAACACCTCTTCTGTTCAGAGCACTGTGAAAAGTTTTGGTAAATATCTAATTTAGATAATACACCATCCCTAAGTTGTAAACCTTCTAGATTGGTAGAGGGATAGATGGCAATTAATATAATATAGAATAATGAATGATGACTTCAAGATAAAGAACTGAGAATGGGAAGGAAAACTCTTCATGACTTCATTAGATCATTTTAACAGCTTCTGAACTAACCATTCATCCGGCCTGTAGTATCTTTAAGCTCAAATCCATCCATCTCAGTACAGCCTACATAAACTTCCTAATAAATGTCTCTGATCATGTCACTCCCTTATTTTAAGAACTTCAGCAGCAACTTACTTATTCAACAGAAAAAGGGCAAATATGGTTCCAACCTATCTTCCTGGCTTTATTTCACTGTAATCACCTTTGTACATTCTATATTTTAGCCAAAGTGGAGTATTCATGATTTCTTTCTCTCAACCTACTTTTAAGTCTATACCTTGGCTCAGGACTTCTCTCAGAGCCAGAATAGATACCATGTCCCATCTTCACATATTATAGTCTTTCTCTTCCATCAAGGACCAATTCAGGTACCACTTTTTTATTAAGCCTTCTGTGATCTCTTCATCTGGAAGTGATATCACCTTCTTCAAACTTCTCATAGCCTTTTAGACCTCACCTTCTCACTTTACTGCATTTCACTGTGTATTAAATTATGCCCCGCCCTTATGTCACCAAATAGATTTTAAGATATTGAAGTAGGAACTGCATTTCAATTCACTTTTGTACTCCCAACACCTTAAATGGCACTTTTCACATATTAGATACTTAGTGAATATTTGTTGAATAGAACTGACTATAGTTACTTCCCCTCCCCTCGTCTGATTACTCCAATGGCTCCCTGTTGTCTCCAATATCAAATATAAAATACCCTCTTTGGTTTATAAAGTTCTCTATAACCTGGTTGCTTTCTACTTTTCCAATCTTGTTTTACCTTAAATCCCTCTCTCCCCACAACTCCAGACTCTGAAATCAAGTGACACTGACCTCTTTGTTATTCTTCACACAAGGCACTTCATTTCCTGACACTGAGCGTTTTCATGGGTTGTCCCCCAAGCCTAGAACTCTCTCCCTTCTCAATCTCAGCTCCTACTTTCCCTCAGCTTCCTTGAAGACTCAACTAAAACAGTCTGCAGAATGTTAAATAGAAAAGAATAATAGTGGGGAAGGGAGTGATTTGTCTTAGCATTGTTTTTAGCTATGCTTAATCAGAAAAAAAATGAGGAAAAAAGAACCAAATAAAAAAATGCCATTTACCTCTAGAGATCTCATAAACTTTGAGTGCAGAATGAAGCATACTTTTTTCTACTTTCTTTATGTTTCTTGTTTTTTTCTTGCCACATGGCTAATATAGAAATTTATTTTGCATGGTTTTATGCATATAACTGATATATTGCTTGTCATCTCAGTAGGTAAGGAGGAATGGAAGGGAGAAAGAATTTGGAACTCATTTTTTAAAATGACTGTTAAAATAAATAAATTTATTGTACCTACAGAAACTTAAACATCGTTTACAAAAAAAGAGACAGTTAAAATTTCACCTTCTGCAAGAAGACTTTCTTGATATTATTTAATGTTACTGCTTTCCCTCTGTTGATTACTCCAATTTATCTTGTAGACACCTTGTTTGTATGTTGTTGTTTGTATGTTGTCCCTCCCTGGCCCCATTAGACTGTGAGTTCCTTAAGAGCAGAGGCTGGGATTTTTGTTTTTTTGTCTTTTTTTTTGTATCCTTACAAAAGTAGGCACCTAATAGATACTAGCTAAGTGATTGAGTATAGGAAAATGCAGTGTGATATAGTAGAAAGTACTGGCCTCAAAACTCAGGAGCCTTTGTTCCACTATAAACTTTACTAATGACTAGCTGTGTGACCCTGGGAAAGTTACTTTACCTCTGTGGGCTTCATTTTTGTCATTTGCAAAATGGGATAAGAACTTCCCTGTCTATTGAATTCACAAGGTTGTTTTGAGTATGGAATGAGATAATGTACATGACATTACTTTGAAAAGTACAAGGCACTTTACAAATTTAAGGTATAATTAGACTCCTTTTATATCAGGCTGTTCATTAGCCGAGTCTGGGCAACTGTCCCGGGTAGCTGGTTATTGTGTATGGTCTAAGACAGGCCTTTGGCAGTGGGCATGATCTCTGCATTCATTGGCATGGTTGGTAAGGATCATGTCTGAGCTAAGCTTTGTTTTTTGCTCTGGTATCCAGCACTCTGTATATAGTAGGAACTTGAAAAATATTTGTTGAACGAATGAACTTAAGAAGTTATCATGTTCTTCTTTCTTACTACCCTTTCCCACCCAATGTCTCCACTCAAAAGGGAGGGACTCAACATTATACATCTAGAGCAGGGGTTCTTAATTTTTTTGAGTGTAATAAACCCCTCTCTGGAAGCCTGTGAACCCCTTCTTAGAATGCTTTGTTGCCTACATTTATAATCAAAGGAAAGTAAATTTCAGTTATAAGTTAATGAAAATAAAGATATAATTTGTTTTCCTCAACAAAGCTCATAGACCCCTTAAAATCTGTCCATGGATCCCAGGTTAAGAGCCCCTGACAAAGAGGTAGAAAGGAACTTAGAAGTCATTAAATGTAACCATTGCATTTTAAAGATGAGGAAACTGAGGCTTATAGACATTAAATGATTTGACCAAAGGGTTGAAGTGGATTAAAGAAGAATCATTTTGTTCAAGTACGACCTTGTTGTCTTCCCTATATATTCCTTCCACCACTCATGGGCCAGGTAGCTCCCTGATCAATATTTTGACAATATCACAAATCACCAATCTGGTTGTGACATATGGGAAACTGAAGTCCAAAGAGTGTAAGTGATTTATTCAATGTCATAAAACAGATAAGAAATTGAACTGGACATAACAGCAGTTTTCAGAGTTCCTGTGCTATTCTTTACTTATTTTTACATGACAAGAGAAGGGAGAAAGAGCTTTGACAGCCCCAAAGAGTAAAAGACAAACAGCATTAGTTGTATCTTGGGAAAAATTCCCAGATTCAATTGTCTAGTGGTCTGTGCATGTGAATGAGAATAATGTGATATCATACAACAAACAGCCACAAAGGAAGCACTGTCAGGAGTTCTGGAGCTTAGGAGCCTTATTCAGTTAGGTTTCATGTTTGCCAACACATATTGGGGTCCTCAGTTGGCATGCCAATAGAGTAGAGATAATGTGGCATCTTAACTAAAGGGTCATGTGATGCATGATGTCAGATTGTGGCATTTTCACAACCTGGACCAGCCTTTATGCAAATAGCCATTCATCCACAATCTCCCCAAATAGGGGACTTGTGGTGGGGAAAGGTGACTAGATCAGTAGAAGTTCATGATCCCTAATAGAAAGACAAGTCAGAGACCAAGGCAATCTCATGTTGGCCCAGAAACACCATCTTTGTGGGAAAAAGGAAATATGATGATAAGCATTTATTAGGCATCTCCTGTTTACACACACAGAGCTCTAGAATTATAGAATGCTAGAAGCAAAAGTGAATAGCCCCAATCCTCCTAAGTAATTTATGATAGGCATCCACCTTATTCCTAGGTCACCAGTCCCACACTGTTAAGTATCATCTTCTTGAGGTCAGGTAATGTCTTTCCTTTTGCTTGTAATTATATTCCCACTGCTTAGCATATTATCTAGCACATAATAAGCACTTAATAAATACTTGCTGACTTGATAACAACTTGGAGAGATGTAACAGTAGAGATAATCTATGCTAAACTCCTTATTATTCATGTGAAGGAAGCTAAGGAAAAGATGTGACTTGGCTAAAGTTCTGTTGTGAATTCAGTGACAATACTAGGACTACAATCCAATTCATCTGATTCTCAGTCTATGTTTGCAGGCAATTATTACACTGGTTTTACTTAGTGCACACTTGGGGATTTGTGGTTTTGTTGATTTTGGGCATGTGTGTATGTGTGTGGTCATGATAGGAAAAGTAAATATAGTTTGGGTTCTTGTATATCAACAAGGATCATAGATAAATAGAGCAATCTAAGGTATAACTGAATTCTGAAAATTCATGGTTCTATTACTACCAGTAGTAGTAGTACTAAGTGATATTTACATAGCACTTAAAAGTTTTCCAGTGATTCTAAATATATTATCTCATGTGACCCCTACAATAACTCAGTGATATGCCTGCCACAGTTATCACTGTCCCCATTTTATAGATGAGGATAGTGAAATTGAGAGAGATTAAGAGATTTATACTTGGTCACACAGCTAGGAAAAATATCTGAGGGAGGATTCATATTATGATTTTTTGATTCGAAGAGCAGCACTTTATCTACTATACCACAATGACGAGTATTAATAGGCTTCTTCTAACTCTTTCTAGGGTATACATAGTAGTATGATCTACTTGTTGAATATGTTGGGAATGATGTTGCTACACTACTTCTTCCACTTGGGAAAGAAGCAAAAACTTGACATACCTCCTCTTATTATTTGCCAACCCATACCTCTTAGTCCTTTCCCAGTTTTCATGTATTTTTCTTCCTTACTTCATTTTTCCTTAAATTCAGTGGATACTGCAGGGAATTTAAAGAATCATCAGGAGTCCTATTTGGTGGTAAGAAATTATAAGTACAAGTGCAATTAGAAGCCATTAATGACTCTGGATCCCAGTCTCAGTATTACACTCCCCCACCCCTGCCCCCACCCTCGCCCAGGGCAATGAGGGTTAAGTGACTTGCCCAAGGTCACACAGCTAGTAAGTGTCAAGTGTCTGATATCGGATTCAAACTCAGGTCCTCCTGAATCCATGGCTGGTGCTTTATCCACTGTGCCACCTAACTGCCCCCCCCCAGTATCTTATTATGGAACGATGTTCTGATTGTATAGAGTCCTTGAATTCGGGTGAAACCTGTACCACTACATCTTGTCTTCTGAAATATTAAGGAACAGGACTGCTCCCCAGTACAAACCACAGAGTATGACTGGAGAGATGCCAAAAGCATGGAAGCAGATGGATAAACACATACAAACATGCCAAACATTGTCCCACAAATATTGTCCTCTATCCACCAAAATGTCACCATCCACCTCAAAATGAGATGGCATGAAGCAGTCAAGGCATGATGACATTATAAGAGAGATCCAAGTGTCAAAGTGAGCCACCTGGTAAGAAAATCATTTAGCCTGTCTGCACAGGGTAATTTCCTATCCCTTGCCAATTATTCTTTTCCCCCATTTTCCCCTTTTGTTCTTTCTCTCCATTTCCTTTCTCTTCCCTTCTTTCTCTACTACATGCTTTTTCCTCCCCTCCCCTAATCTCTCCCTCAGTCTTGCTATATGAGTGACATAGAAAGACACTTCTTATCCCCTACAGCTTATTTAGGTGATAAGTATGTTTTTGTTTTGTTGCAATGTGATCAGTTCCACATCAGTTTGGGGGGAAAAGTAACACTCAGTGGATAATGTACAGTAGACACCTAACAGAAATTTGCTAATGACTGGGAGCAGGCCATAATCATGTGAGAAGACAAATGAGGAACGTGGTGTTTATTTTTCCAATTTACTTGTGGGTAATGCCCAAGAAGAACCATGGAAATGCTGATAACTCATTCTGCTGAAATCAGATGAACGGGAGGCAGTCAAATTTAAAGATATTATAGCTTAGGAAAGGTGAAGAAAGGAATAAATTAGGAAAGACAAAAATGGGGACAAGTTAAATGAGAAATAATTTTGAAGGAAAAACTTCATCCCTGTTTTTTTTGTTTTGTTTTGTTTTGGTTTTTTTGCGGGGCAATGAGAGTTAAGTGACTTGCCCAGGGTCACACAGCTAGTGTCCAGTGTCTGAGGCTAGATTTGAACTCAGGTCCTCCTGAATCCAGGGCTGGTGCTTTATCCACTGTGCCACCTAGCTGCCCCAGCCCTGTTTTTAAAAGGGAACAACTTCAAGCTAAGTTATAATGATCCCCCTCCTTCTATTTTTTGGGGGGGTGAGGCAATTGGGGTTAAGTGACTTGACCAAGGTCACACAGCTAGTAAGTGTCAAGTGTCTGAGGCCGAACTTGAACTCAGGTCCTCCTGACTCCAGGGCTGGTACTCTATCCACTGCACCACCTAGTTGCCCCTCCCTCCTATTTTTTAAAAAAATCTCCATATACTATATATAATAATTGACAGGTCTGTTTGAAACCTGCTGAGAAACTTGCCTTAATTGTTGTAAGAGACTGATTCTATGCATTGTATTGTGAATCATTTTATCTGGCTCTTCTGGATATATGAAAGTGACCAGTTTCCATTACCTTCTCCCTCCTCTTCACTTTCAAGACGTATCTGAAGATTTTCATGTTGATCTTTCCTCCTTTCCTGAGTTTTTTGTTTGTTTGTTTCGATGCTGAAATAAACTTTGCCCTGAGGTGCCTTGAGAAAGCACCCTCCCCTTCTCCATGGAGAGAAATTCTCTAGAGTATAAAGAGGGGAAAGATTTATTCAATTTGAAGAGAAACCAGAGCATTCTAGAGTATAAAGAGAAGGGGGATTGGCACTTGAACATAGAAGATAGTATTAGGAAGCTTTGGAGATAAAGACAGGTCCATTTCTTTTCATGCCTATGAATTCAGATATTTTATCACAAAATCATAGATTTAGAGGTGGAAGGAATCTTATTTGACAGATGAGGAAACTGAAACCCAGAGAGGTTTAGTAACTTGCCCAAAGTTACAAAGGTCTAAGTGAAGAGCCGGAATTCAAACTCATGTTCTCTGACACACTCTCTCTTTCTATGGCACTCTGATGCTAATTCTCCTTTAGTCTCCCTGTAAAAGAAAGGTCATAGCACACAGAATCCTGAGGACTAATATTTCAGAGGAAATTTGCTGAGGAGAATAACTGTGTCCTCTTTAACAAGTCTGTGAACTATTTTAAAAGCTGGCTGCATTTCTAGACTACTCCCACCAATTTAGGAAAGGATCTGACACAATTAGGGCATGGATATGCTGCAATTATTTCATTCAATTGAACTCAACGCCAGGGTGGCACTCACACTATTAACAGTGCATAGGGCTCAAGGGCACATTCGCTGCTCCAAAGGGCACATTCCATTGAGGTGCCAGTATTTGGTAGAGCAGCCAGCAGAGTGGCATGGGCTCAATGGGTCAACTTTATTTAGAAAATGGGAAATTCCATCTCCTTCAGAGATATTAGAGCTAGGCAACTTCATCATACACACATGTATACTTGTTTTAATTGATTTAGGCTGGGAATTGTTTACCTATCCTCTTCACTAAATATATATATATATATATATATATATATATATATATATATATATGTATGTATGTATGTATGTATATGTGCATACATATACACATACATATTTATATGTGTATGTATCCATATATAATGTATATATCACTGCAGGAGATGGAAATATTGATCTTTCCAGCATTTTGAGGGTGAACTTGATAATATAATTGTCTGAATTTCCATATTAGACATGAATCAATTCTATTTTAAGATATAGAGCACACAATAAGTTTATATTGCTCTCCTCTGCCAGTAATACCCTCCCTTGTCCACTTTATCTGTATCTTTGAAGACTTAAGGCAAATCCCACTTCTGTCAAGCCTCCTGGTTAAGTCCATTTTATAATGGTTTTTCTCTCTAAATTATTTTTCATTTTATCTAGCAACAGGTGTCTTTGTTGTTGTTGTTGTTGTTTTGTTTTGTTTTGTTTTGCAGGGCAATGGGGGTTAAGTGACTTTCCCAGGGTTACACAGCTAGTAAGTGTCAAGTGTCAAGTGTCTGAGGCTGAGGCTGAATTTGAACTCAGGTACTCCTGCATCCAGGGCCAGCGCTTTATTGCAACAGGTATCTTATTGAGGGAGTTGGTGGTATAGTGAAGAGGACACTGGATGGGAATCTTATAGACCTTAATTCAAAACCTTCTTTAGTTTCTCTTAGCAGTGTTATCATGGGCAAACAATTTAACCTTAGTTTCTTCATCCATAAAATAGGGTACTTATGGTAGTAGGGTTGTTATGAGCATCAAATGATATAAAAATGCAGAATGCTTTTGCAAAACTTCAAGTCCTAGGGGCAGCTAGGTGGCACAGTGAATAGAGCACTGGCCCTGGAGTCAGGAGTACCTGAGTTCAAATCCAGCCTCAGACACTTAACACTTACTAGCTGTGTGACCCTAGGCAAGTCACTTAACCCCAATTGCCTCACTAAAAAAAACCAAAAAAACCCCAAAACTTCAAGTGCTGTATAATGTTAATTATTATTATTTTCACTTCTTTGTTTTTCACTTTCCCTCATTCATTTGTCATGCAAAAACTACAGGGTGCAGCTAGGTGGCACAGTTGATAAAGTTCCAGGCCTGGACTTAGGAAGACTCATCTTCTTTAGTTCAAATCTGACCTCAGACATTTGTTACCTGCATGACCTTGGGCAAGTCACTTAACCCTGTTTACCTCAGTTTCCTCATTTGTGAAATGAACTAGAGAAGGAAACAGTAAACCACTCCAGTATCTTTGCCAAAAAAACACTAGGTGGGGGGCAGCTAGGTGGTGTAGTGGATAAAGCACTGGCTCTGGATTCAGGAGGACCTGAGTTCAAATGCAGCCTCAGACACTTGACACTTACTAGCTCTGTGACCCTGGGCAAGTCACTTAACCCCAATTGCCTCACCAACCCCCCCCCCAAACCCAAAAGACAAACAAAAAAAACCACTAAGTAGGGTCACAAGGCATGGGGTCAAACAACCATAATAAACTAGACTATATGTTTCTTAAGAACATGGGGTATCTTCAAGAGATGTCCATCAGTTGGGGAATGGCTAAACAAGTTGTGGTACATGAATGTAATGGAATACTATTTTGCTGTAATAAATGATAAGCAGATAGATTTCAGAAAAGCCTGGAAAGACTTACATGAATTGATGCTGAGTGAAATAAGCAGAACAAAGAGAACATTGTACATAAGTATCAACAATACTGTGGGATGATCAACTGTGATAGACTTGACTCTTCTCAGTAATACATGACATTGCCAAAATACATGTGGTGGAAAATTCCCTCCACATCCAGAAAAAGAACTGTGGAATCTGCATGCAGATTGAAGCATACTATTTTCACTTTTGTTGTTGCTTTTTATTGTCTTTGTTTACTCTTTCTTGCATATTTTTTTCTTTTTGTTCTGATTCTCCTCTTATAACATTACTAATGTAGAAAAATGTTTAATATGATTGTATGGTGAAAATTATTTGTGATAAAATTATTATTGCAGTTTTTAGCTGACTCACTTGGCCCACCGTGAAGTTACATATACTACTGAGGTCAGAAGGAGAGCTCTCCATAGGCAGCTTTTGAAGGACCTCTCCTTTTGGGGGAGGAAAGATTGAATGCTTCCTGAAGGGAAGCAGAAATACTTCCAGAAAGCTCGCTCACTTGCTCTCGTGCTCTCTCTCTCTCTCTCTCTCTCTCTCTGGCAACTGTTGTTCCAGTGGTGCGAGCAACTATAGACTGTTCAGGTTTTGGTGAGTTAATTATGGAAAACCCTAAATTCCTTTGAATTAACTTAATTGGAAATGATCTAGGGTAAGTTTAGAGTTAAGAGTATTTATCTATATTTCTTTTTTTCCTATTTCCTTATCTTTTATTTTATTAGTTTCACTTTTGTTGTTTAATTAATTCCCAAGTAATAAAATCTGATCCTTCTGTGAATTAAAGCTGTAAGGCTCCTTTCTTATTGGCCTGGGAGAAATATCTAAAAAGTGCAGTTCAGAGGGGAGGGTGAACCTAAAAAGCCCCTCATATTTCCGGGACCCCAATATTTAGGTGAGTCACCCAATTAATGCTCCGTATATCAAATTTTGGCCCTCACAATTGCAATGTACAACCTATATCAGACTGTTTGCTGGCCTCTGGAGGGGGGAGGGAAAGGACAGTGGGAGAAAAATTTGGAACTCAAAAAAATATCTTTACATGGAATTGGAAAAATTTTTTTAAAAAGAACATGGGGTATCATATACTTCCTTTGTGTTCTCAATAGGTCATTTCTGAGCATGAGAACAATAAAAAATACATGGTGATTTACTGATTTAAAAGTGGCAAACATTCCTTCCATTTTCCCATAAGAAACCCTGATCTGTAGTTTCCTATTATAAATGTATCTATCAGGGGCTTTTTACATATAGCCTCATTTAAAATTTATTAGGACAGGTACAAACACACATATACAAATGTGTATATATGCGTATTTGGAAATAGCAATTTGTAACACATAAAACACCTATGAAAGGACACACAACAGAATGGACAAAGTGCCAGCCTTGTCATCAGAAAGATATGAATGAAAATTCTATCTCTGATCCCTACTGAATGAGTAACCATGGGCAAGTAGCTTAATTTAGTGCTTATCACAGGTTTAAAACAAAAAGAACAGTGTATATAAGGCTATTTTGTTCTCTATTTCTTGAGGTTTGCTATGTTGATGGATTTGTGAATCTCCCTCCAATGAGTAAGATTACAATCAATCCATGCCTGTCTACGTGGTGTCACTTTGGTTCCTGTCCTACTATATACCTTCCACAGGTCACCCACTATATATTTACATAATAGTAGTTCAGCTTCCTTTGGAACTAACGGGGGGGGGTGTTGTGGTGGAGTATCTCTTCACCAAAGATGAGAAGAAAACAAAGAATGAGCTACCACAAGAGAATATAGAGAAAAACAACTTGCCTATGTTCATTAACTGGTCATTTCTCATAAATAATATCCATTTCAACTAATTGGAATGCCTTGGGAAGGGCTGCAAATTCCATAAATTTCATTACCAAACACAAAAGAAAAAATAACTTGTTAGGACCATTTATTATAGTTTATGGTAAACACCTGGCTTCCACCTCAGCAAAGCTAAGTCAATTGTTTTTTCAGCTATAATGGTGAATTTACCTTTTTGGCATGGTTTTCTTCTCTAATGTGTCTTCTAAGGCCATATTTTCAAATGGAAATGGCAGGGAGATACGTGGTCCAACTTTATTTGATCTATAGGGTAGTGGTTGTTTCTAGGCCATAGAGTCCCTTTCCTTTTTGAATGAAGCTCACAAGGCTAATAAAAAATCCTTCCAAGCATGTATAATCCAAAGAACCCAAGGTGATGGAATGCCATCTAAAACAGTACCTTTCAAACAACTTGGATGAAACTTCCCCAAAGTGTCCCCGCTATAGACTCTTCAACTAAATTAATGATGCTCCAGGATATAGTAAAGTGAGAGTTATAGAACTCTAGGGTTGAAAGTAAAATTAAAAAGTAAATCAATCCATCCTCTCACATACACATACTATTGAAGAAAAACTACTTAAAAATTCATGTCTATTTGTAAATGATTTTTCAGTTTTTTTTAAAAAACCTCTATATTTCTACCCATAACATTTCTTAATCTAAAGATTTCTTATGTATCACGTTCTTTTTACAGTCTTCTATATGTCTGTGCCATTGGCTCCTCTTTTGAAGGAGCCCCTTATAGTGCTGTGATTTCTCATGTGAAATGAAATCACAGTTTCAACAACAATAACAACAACAACAATACATTTCAATAATAAGTTTGAAACAATAAATTTTTATCCTGTTCATATCAGTTAGCATCTTGTCCCCATAAGTAATTTGTATATACTTTGTTGGGGCATTTACTTATCTGCTTACAAGCACCACTGAGTAGAATATAAGCTTTTTGAAGGCAGGTAGTATTTTTCCTTTTCTGTAGTGAACTCCCAGAGTAGAAATTACAACTATTTTAGCAGATCAGTCACTTGTCTGTAATCTATAGTCTTTTTTAAAAGTAATAAACATTTTTATTTATAGTTTTGAGTTCCAATTTTTATCCCTCCTTCCCCTTCTCCCTCCCTGAGGTGGTAAGCAATCAGACATGGGTTATACATGTAGGATTATGAAAAACATGACCATATCAGTCATTTTGTACAAGAAAATTTGAATAAAAGAAAAAAATGAAAGAAAGTGAAAATTAGCATGTTTCAGTCTGTGTTCCATCAATATCAGTTCTTTCTTTGGAGGTAGATAGTACAGTTCATTAATAGTACTTTGGGATTGTCTTGGATCATTGTATTGTTGAGAATAGTTGTCATTCATGATTCTTCATGAATTAAGACTATAGTCTTAAGATCACTTTGTGGGTAACTTAATTTTAAGAAACTTCTTCATCGTAAAATACTAATATGTGTCAGAGCTAGTCCTTGAACACATCTTCCAAAGCCAGATCACTATCCATTATATTACACTGTCTCTCACTGTGCACATAATAAGCACTCCAGAAATGCTTCTTGAACTGAACTGGATGGAGGAGGGCTAGTGGACAAAGTTTTAGAATTAAATCAAGATTCTCACTTTATTTTGCATCAGAGCAATTCAGTCAATCTTCTGAATAGATCCCAAACAATTCCTTCCCTAAGAAGAGAACTCACTGCTTAGTGGCTAGTACTATCGTTGCCAGTCAAATGCTCTTTAGTGATTGGAATTAATTTGGCAACAAATCAACAACAGACAGTTTGACAGACTGTAGATTTCACAATAGGGATTACTCTGTCCATTTATGAATTCTGATAAACATCCAAAACAAACAACCAAAACAGGGATCTTCTAGAGGCTAATGCACAGATAATAAGGATGCTTGGGGAACTAGGAAACAGGAAAAAAGGCCTCTTTTACATAAGACATTTTTCTCAGCGGATATTGGAAATCATGAAAAATGAGTAATAGATACAGCAGAGTCAGTGTGCCCGGGGTTAATGTGATGGTATTAATATAATAAGCATCTTGATGGGAAATAAGAAGGCAAAGAATGGCAGAGGGCATCTTCACTCTGAAAATGAAAATTTAGACACAGCAAATAGAGTAATACTTTGCATTTTTAAAACATTGTAGAGCTAAAAAAAAAAGACTTTAACATGCTTCAGAAAGACTGACTCATTAATCTTCATATAGAGCCTTGAACATTAGCTCGACTCAAAGGCCTCAAGGAATTCCATTCTACTTTGGGATAGCACTAATTATTAGGAAGCTTTTCCTCATATTGAGCCAAAATCTAGCTCCATGTATCTTTCATATTATTCTTAGTTCTGTCTTTTGGGTCAAATAAAATAAGTCTAATTCATCTTCCACACATGAAGTCCATCTCTTAATTTATTAGATACCTGTCTTGTCTTGTCTCTCCTTCATAAGCAAGCATAATAATAATAGCACCTACTTCAGAGGGTTGTTGTGAGAATCAGATAAAAAATAGTTATAAAGTACTTAACATAGTAGCTGGCACACACTGGAAGCTTAATAAATAACATATTCATTGAACACATTTGTTCGAGGAGAGTACCTAAAACAGAGATTCTTAACTTTTTCAATGAACCCTTTGGCACTATTGTTAAGCCTATGGACCATCTCTCAGAATAATGTTTTTAAGTGCACAAAATAAAATACAAAAGATTATAAAAGGAAAAACTATACTGTAATAAATACATATGTCAAATTGTTTTTAAAAGTTCATGGACACTAGGTTAAGAACATCTACTTTAAGATAAAATTTTGTTCTACTGAAATAAATGTATTTACCATAAAAACAGTGGAAGTATATGTTCTCTACCACTTGTAGTATATTATGTAACTCTGAAGATATAGTCTATTCTATAATATAATTTTCTTTCTTTTTTTTTCAGGGCAATGAGGGTTAAGTGACTTGCCCAGGGTCACATAGCTAGTAAGTGTCAAGTGTCTGAGATTGGATTTGAACTCAGGCCCTCCTGAATCCAGGGCTGGTGCTTTATCCACTGTGCTACCTAGCTGCCCCCTATAATATAATTTTCAAACATTTTTCTCTTCCATTTTCAAACCTTCATCAATATCCTAAATTCTTAGGACTAAAGGCTAACTTTCCTGATGATTTTCTAATATTTAGCAGTAAATGCTTTCTAAATAGACAGTTATGTGGCAAAAATTATATCTACCCCACTAAAAGGTGAAGGCAAAATCAAACACATAACTGATTTGTTACAGTGTTTTTGTTTTGTTTTTTGAAGGTTATGAGGCATAGTTGACCAGATATTACACAAAAAGCAAATACAAAGAATAGAAACTATGTAAAATTTCCCTTGGGTGTTTTCATATGAAGGACATGCTTCTCAGAGTTTGTAGGGTTCTTGCTCCTCCATTTATCTTATTTTGGTCACTAAAAGCACCAGGATCTATGCAAGGGTCACAGGACATATCTGTAACAATGTGATTTGAATGTTGAGTATTCTTGCTTATTTAAGGGAGGAAAAGGCTTTGCTTGTGACTACTCCTTTTTAGTAAGGCCCTGCTTTTCAAGCATTCTTGATTTGAGAGTATTAACTGGCCAGGATGCATGCTTTTGAGAGAATAGACAAACTTTCTGAAAGCTAACTGATTAAGGCACATGTGCCTGACCTTTAGGATAGTTTTTTCTTCAAAAATGATGAGTATTGGGGGGCAGCTAGGTGGCACAATGGATAAAACCCCGGCCCTAGATTCAGGAGGACCTGAATTCAAATTCAGCCTCAGACACTTGACACTTACTAGCTGTGTGACTTTGGGTAAGTTATTTAACCCTCATTGCTCCTCAATAAACCCCAAAACTCAAAAACCAAAACAAACCAAAACAAAACAAAATAAAATGATGAGTATTTGTGATAATTCAGTTCTGGCAAGCATTCAAGAACCTTATTCTCCTCAAATGTAGGGCACTGTTCTTTGGGAAGAGACCTATTATGCACTAGTTTTAATAATTAATGTAAAGATAATATATACTTAGTGACATGGAGAAGTAACAATTATCAAAGAATAGACAGTCTATTAAACTTGAGTACCAATGTTCTGAGAATTAGCTTAACTACAGATACTATTATCTTAGAGTATTAAAGGGAGAGGGTCAATGCTATCTGCAAAATTAAAGAGAAAAAATAAAACCTACTGAACTTTTGGCTTGCTCACTTAGAATACTACAAAAGTGACTATGCTTCAAAGAAAACTATTAGGTCAACATGAACATTTTTTTTAAAGTATTACAATAACAATAAACTAAATCATTTTTTTCCAAATAAGGAAAGGAATCTTCTAAAAGGGAATGGGGTGGGGATTTAACTTGCCATTTCAGTAGACAACAATGATATTGTATTAATCATTCAAATAGTCTCACTTCTTCAGGTAGAAATCCATACCTCTGTAGCATCTTGAACTATAAAGTGGGTCACAGAAGAAAAAAATGCATTGGCCAGTTTAAAAAGCAACCCAGAACAATCAAGGGGTACCCTTCTTGTTCATATGGATCATTCTTAAAAATTGTATAGAATTGGGAAGGTAGAAATATGGGTTGCCATTTGGGGGGATAATAATATGGCTGGTTTCCCCCAAAGCTTTTCTATTCTATTCTCAGATATCTCAAAAATTGATCCCACAGTACCCTCAAAATTGTTTTGCCTCCATTCTGGACCTCCTCTGTGCATATTTGGTTTCATTTAGCTATAATCCATTAATCAGAAGGTGTGTGTGTGGGGGGAATAAGCAAATTAGAAATTAACTAATTCTGCCTCTGCACCATCCTCTGTTATCCTAGATTTATTTATTCTGAGTGGTGGTCCTAATCCTTCTTTGTTCATTCACTTTTCTACAAGATAGCCTTAAAACATGATTTCTTTTGTTTAAGGTTTTGAACAAGTCAACAAAAATTTAAGAATCTACAACATGTCAGACAGTGTGCTAAGCACTGTGGATGCAAAGAAAGGGGAAAACATTCCCTGCCCTCAAGGAGCATATGATTCATATCCATGTTTTCATGTCCCTTTTTCCCCCCAGTAAATAAATACTCCTTTATTTCAAGTTTTGAAATTCCAAATTTTATCCTTCCTTCCCTTCCCTCCCCACTGTCTTAGGCAGTAAGCAATCAGATAGAGGTTATAGATATGCAATTATGTAAAACATTCCCATATTAGTCATTTTGTACAAGAAAACTTGAATAAAAGAAAAAAATGAAAGAAAATGAAAAATAGCATGTTTCAGTCTGGGTTAAATCAATATCAGTTCTTTCTTTTTATCATTAGTCCTTTGGGATTGTCCTGGATTGTTGTATTGCTGAGAATAGTTGAGTCATTCACAGTTCTTCATCAAACAATATTGCTGTCTCTGTGCATAATATTCTCTTGGTTTTGCTCACTTCACTACACATAAGTTCATACAAGTCTTTCCAGGCCTTTCTGAAATCATCCTGCTTGTCATTTCTTATAGCACAATAATATCCTACCACCATCATATATAACAGCTTTAAAACATGATTTCTTGGTCTTAGCTTTCCCAGGTCATTGTGAGCCTTAGCAATACAAACATGATTCCTCTAACACTTTGCCACATATTTTTTTATTCTCTGGTAGCTGGTCTAGCTTCCAACATGTATATATGTATTTTCAAAATTTATGTTGGTCAGTGAGTTCCCTATAAATTCATATGATCTCTTTAGATAATTCCACCTTTTCCTGTCTACCAGAATCAATTCCTTCAGGATTCTGAACTTCCCACTAGCCTTAGGATGAATTTCATTGCAGATGTCTAGGTTAAAGGATGGCCAAAGAAGAACCAGGGATTTAAATGGACCTTAAAGGGTGGAAAAGATTTAGAAAGGTGGAGATTATTTCAGAGACCATTTTATAGAGTTAAAAATATGCAAAAGCATAGTTAAATGAATCTGCCATGGGAAGAGAACAGGGGGGATTTGCATGACCAAAGCAGGAGAGGAGTGTTGGGAAGTAGTGACCGTTATCTTGGGTCAAGATAGGTAGCACCTTGAAAGTTAGGAAAGGTTTATTTTATGCTTGGCAGACAATAAAGAATCACTGTACATTATTGAACTAGGAGACAGAATGGCAAAAACTAAACTAGGAAATCCTTATGTCAGTGGTGTGAAGAATACTTTGATAATGGGGAAGTAGGCATTTTCAGCAGGGAGGTGTTGCAGTGATCCAGAGCTGAGGTAGTTTGGGCCTCTTTTGGATGATGGCAGTAATCATGATAAAGAAAGGGTGATTTCATTAACTTTCCATTATCAATTGGCTCAATGAGAAAAGTACAGTAAGTAGACCCACAGGCCATCAGATGGGCTGATCAAAATCTATCAAATGGGAAGAAAAGCAGAATCCTGGCAGGAGCAAAGCAGGAACTGTCTATCTAATGACAAACTAATTTTTTGTTGAGATTGTCTTCCTTCATTATGATCCAAGGGTGGAGGAAAATGTTGGCATTAATTATCCGATTTTGCTTGAAGATATCTTGGAATCCTTTTGGGGCTGAAGGATTCCAGAATGCTGTGACTAAAATACAGAAAGCCTACGAACTCAGACTGAAGACCACTTCAGATAATGAGACAGTATCGTGTAGCATAAAGAGCCTCCACACAGGAGTCAAGTCTTTCTAATGATACTGTAAATTCTATGAAGGTAGGAACCACACAGCAAACATCATTTACATAGTAGTACATAGTACATAGAAAAGGCTGGTTAGGGAAAAGGCACTCAATAACTATTTATTGGTTAATAGACTATTAGGACAATTGGACAATCAGAATTAACTTAATTTGTCCAAGCTATCTTTCTCATATATAAAATGGAGGTAGCAATGCCTAACTCACAGGGTCCCTAGAATAATACTATGAAAGAACAGGCACAATAGTGCTTTGCAAAGCATATAACAATATGAATATTAAACATTTTGTTGAATTTGCTCGTACTTATTTCAACTAAAGCCTTGGAACCAGACTTGTTATTCAGTTGTTTCAGTTTTGTCTAACTCTTTGTCACCCCATTTGAGGTTTTCTTGGCAAAGATACCAGCTTATTTTACAGATAGGAAACTGAGGCAAACAGGATTAAGTGACTTGCCCAGGGTCACACAGCCAGTGACTGAGGCCAGATTTGAACTCACAAAATTGAGTCTTCCTGATTCCAGGTCTGGCACTCTATCCATTGTGACAACCAGCTGCCCCAGGTATCTTTTCTAGCCCTTTGTATAAACAAACAACCTTAGTTCAGGAATAAATAGCTAAAGGCAAGAGTAATTAATTAAAGTGATCTGCTATTTTTTTCTTCTATGCTACTGGCATAACATATATTGGATTGAGGAAGCTTATTTAGACCAATCTCCTCATTTTACTTAGGAAGAAGGTGAGTCTGATGGAGATAAATGTGTATCTGAGGTCACAAAGGTACTAGGCAGTAGAGACAAGATGTGAACCCATATATTGACTCCATATCTGACACTTTTTTTTCAATGAATCACCAAGAACAAGAAATGTAATAGGCATATCAAGGATTCCATGGAGACAGAACTTATAGCTCTGGGTCGGTTACCCAAAATTAAGTATAGGCAATGCAAACTAGGTATAGTCTATTCAGGGGCAGGCCTGTTAGGAAGGTTGTCTTTCTGTTTCCTTGCTCTCCCTTTCCAGACCAGATCAATATTTCCTTCCCAGCTCCATAACTGCTGTATGTAATTGCTTCAAAGTAGATAATTTGTGGGGATGAGAAACAGCACAATTCTCTGGCAGGTCTTCTTGTAGCACAGACAATGTCAACCTTCAGTGCCGCAAAAGAGGGAGGGGTTGGCAGTCTGTTGGGGGCAAAGGAGCTGGGGCAGGTAGCACAAAGACCTTGAGGTCCAAAGACTCTTATACATTTTGCTATAAACTTCATTTTATGGGAAACCAAAGCTGCACCAAAGCTAAGGGGGAAGGTTTCCAATAGCCAATACTAAGATCTAGGGCTCACATACATGTAACCAATTTTTATTGCTCCCCCACTCCCAGCCCCGACGATTACCAAACGAAAGTCCAGAATTATCCCTACCCCTGTTGACACTCTCTACAATGTAAGTGCCTTTGATGGTCCTTCTAGCCAGATGTCATCTACATAAGTATGTTGTATTGGTAAGTTAAGGCACACAATCTATTTTACTGGCATCCTCACCTCCCCTGGAACTTTATTATTATTTAGTTGATTCAGGAGCGTTGGACTCTTTGTGACCCCATTAGGGGTTTTCTTGGCAAAGATACTGGAGTGGCTTTCCATTTCCTTCTCTAGCTTATTTCACACATGAGGAAATGGAGGCAAACAGGGTTAAGTGACATTCCCAAGGAAGGTCACACAGCTAGTAAATGTCTGAGCGCAGATTGGAACTCTGGGAGATGAGTCTTTTGACTCCAGGCCTGATACTATGCACTATGCCATCTAGGTGCCTATCCCCTAGAGCTATCTTGTCACAGAGACAGAGGAAAATAATCAGAAAAGTAAAAGTGATACTTCTTACAAGGTGGTTGGCAACTTGGAGCCCTATCCAAAGTGTCCAGCTCCTGGTAGTGTCATTACTATTCATCAAATTAGGCCAGAAGAATTTCTTTTTCAAGACGTTGATATGGTCTATCCTCTAGGTCCAAATAAGATTGCTTCTTAGACTTCAACCTACCTATTTATAAATTCCCATGTATTACACTGTTTCTAATTAGAGGTTTAAATCTGGAGTTTTTCAGAACTTAAAAAATACATTCAATGGCCAAGATGAAAAGAGGAATCATGATGTTTTTAACCATGTTAACCAATGAGATTCATGACCTGTATTATCTAGGGAAATTCATCTCCCAGGGCCCCAGTTTTCTCGTCTGTAAAACAGACTGGATGATCTTTATATACCTTCTGACTCTAAGATTCAAAGACGGTACCTATCCACTCAAAATACCCACATCTCCTGTTTTTAAAAATGAAAATATTGAAACTAGATGGGGAAATCCACTAGGTGGCGCACAAGGGCAACCTGAGTTTGGCTTCTTCCTTTTCCCCTCACCCCATCTCTCTAGCTTCTCTCTCTCTCTCTCATACACACACACAGACACACACACAGAGTTGACACTAAAAAGAAAACAGCATAAGTGACCAGATCCAAATGGAGTAAAAATTATTTGGTTTCATGCTTGCTGCCAAAATAGAGATTAATTAAGACAATATAGCAACGTGAGGAGACTTCAGATTCTGATCCATATTTCTAAAAACTGATAACCAATCTCCAGTTATTATGTTATTTTCAGATCTATGATACCTTGCTTAGCTTTAGTAGAAGAGGAAGATTTCCAAGGGGGTTTATATTGGTGTTTTTACAATAACAATAGTAATAACATTATAGTTCTTACTACAGAGCAAGTGCTTAAAAATGTTTGTTGAATGATTTCAAACTCATAGGGTCTTTAGTTCTGTGCTAAATTAGTTTTCTAAAAAAGAACTGGAAGGGACATTGGACTCTAAACTGTTCCAAACATATACTTCAAACAATAACTCCCTCTTCATAGTATCTATGTGAAGTAATGATAGGATTATAGATCTAGAGAAGAAACTGAGCTTCAGGGAGAGTGACTGACTTAAGGTCTTATATGCATTAAACAACAAAACTGGGGTTTGAATTGATGTTCTGTAACTCTGGAGCAGTGATCTTTCTGTTGTACCACACAACCTCCCTGGCCATCTATCTTCTCTGTCAGAATACCTTCATGAGGAGGAAACTACTACCTCCCTAGGCAGCCCACTCAACTCTTAGAAAGTTAAATTATTAAAAAAGATGTTTTCACTGGAATAAAACCTGCTTTCTCTGCAAACTATTAGTGTTTCTCACGCCACTTCTGGGGCTAAAATGGACAAAAATGCTGTAGAACATCCCAATGGGAGAATGCTGCTGTGACAGGACCATTTTAAACAATGTGCATATATTGGATTTGTTCTTCTATTTTTATTTTGGAAAACCTTTTGTTTTGAAAAGCCTGCATAGAGTTTAGAGTCAAAATCAAGTAAGACTTACAAGAAAGATGGAAGACCCATGGTCTGATGAGGGAGAAATGGAACTTAGCCTCGAGGGATTCCTTAGTCATAGCAGGGAATACTTAGATTAGCTGTAAATGAAAGTTATCTGAAGAGAATCCATAAAGATGATAGCATATTTTAAGCAAATACAGGAGGCTCAGGTTAGTCTGAGGAGCTTTACTGGAGATTTTTGTGTAATGGTGCATGCAAAAAGTACAGGGGTAAGGGAAGATATTCCATGGCAAATCACCACACCTCTTGGCGTCTATTTCCTTCTCCTTAAAGGGAAGTTAATATTTTTTCCTACAATCTATCTCACAGGATCATTATGGCCACCAAATGAAAGAATGCGTGTGAAATGTCAAAGGGCTTAAGTGTCAACTACTTTTAGATATCTTTTTAAAGGAGGCTACAACCCTACTTTAGTCCAAAGTGGGCTCAGGACACTGCAGATATAAAATGATCCAGCTTCTGGTCTGGGGCAGCTGGGAGGCAGAGAAGAGGGAACCTGTCATCCTTGAACTAGCAGAGCAGGCACAATTTCCCCCAAAGTACAATAGTTCACCTAATCATTATTATTTCATTTTCCTCATCTTTTTTGGTTAGAATTCAGATACAAATGCTCCTAGGAAAATGTTATCTTTTCACTATCTTTTTCATATTTAATGTATTGTATACTGTTGAATGAGTATGAAAACATTTTTTTTACAACTGAATAAAAGAACTCAAATACAAGTTCATATTCTTTAGGTTCATTGAGGATAGTTCATCTTTTTGACCACTGGCAGTACCCAACAAGTTAGAAGGGGTAATATGTAGCTGTTCCTGCTCCCATATTTCTTTAATTTCTTCTTCTAAGTCTTTGTGTTTTGGAAGTTTTTGGTTCCAGACAGATTGAAGGTTGTAAATGAGCCTAGATTTTTTTCTGGATACTCATGAGTATAAAACAATGTAGGCATCTATGTCTGAGAGCCATTCAGATCAGTCTGTATTCCTGGCAGAGCTTTCCTGCCTATAGTTGGATCTCCCATATGCTGTGGCATGTTTCAAATTAGGACAAAAGGTACTTGTGTGGCTATGAAACAGGAACACAACATGTCCTCACTGTAGTCTTTGTTTTGATACTGATAAATTCTAACTAGGTAACTTCCTTGGGAATGTAAACTATGTTTCTTGGCTTTCGATCCAGAATCTGTTTGAGAAACCAACAAATATCAATCTACAGCCTACCACAAGCCAAACACAGTTAGCTGGGACATGAGTGGGATTATGAAATCTTTCTTGACCCTGCTTCAGTGAGGGAGGATTAGCACATAACCTAATTTTGTTCCTCTTAACTTACTGAGAGAAAACAATCAACAGACAGATGCCGTGAGCTCTCCAGGGTCCTGAAATGATACAGAAGGCAATTAACAGTAGGCCTCTTCTTCCTGTTTACTGGCAGGATATGAAACTATGAAATGCCCTTTTCAGAGGCTACATCTTCTCTTACCCTCTGTTACCTTCCCCTGCTCTCTCCTCCCTTGCATTTGGCACAACTGTGTTCCTGCCACTCCTGGCAGCTAAAGGCTGCTTGCTATAACGAGCCAATGTTCAGAACTGTGATAAGGAAGGTTCGCCCACCAGGTCCCTTGTGAAGTGCACAAGAAAAGGAAGAGACTGAAAGGAAATGTGCTAAACTGAAAAGGCTCTGACATAGACAGCTCACTACTCCTAGCTACCCTCACTATTGTGGTTATTACGTAAAGCCTCTTATACACAAAGCCCAACTTACATTAGAAGAAATACTACCAAAGTTTTTGTTTGTGCTTTACTCATACACAAACATCTAAAACCTGTGACTTGTCTTCTCAAAAAGATTTTAAGTTTCCTGAGGACAAGAAATGTGTCTTCTATTCGAGTGAAATCTGGACAGCAGATTCACTCAATGCCATGCGATACCCAGGGTATGCACTTGATAAATACATATTAAGTTATCAAGTTCAACTGAACAATCTCTACTGGGAAAATAACAAGAAAGACTGAAGGATATAAAATCATAGCAGGCAAGTAATTTATTAAGATTGTCTGATTGATGTTGTTGGACAATGAACTATAGATATCTTGCACCAATAATTTTTCTGTCAAGTTTCTCAATGTCAAGGATGCTGGGTCATAAATTAGAAAGATAGTTATTGGGGATTTTGATGGGTTTTAAAGGCACCATTAGAAAACCAAGTTTATCTTTTTTAGTGTTCAAATATTCCCAAAAAGTGAGTTGGAAAAACTATCTGGCTAACTCCTACATTAGAATCCTATTCTTTGTCCCAATATGCAGAATTGGAAAATAAAGGCCTTGGTCAAAACCTGTAATGCTGCTGTCGAGTTTACTGTTTGCTGGCATTATATATGAACTTTTAAAACCTGCCAAACATTCACTCGGGACATGTGGGGTGTGATGGATGGAATAAATGTTTCCTATTCTGTGCAAAGAAAAGAATTATAACTATTTGAAGACAGGAAACTTGGATTATTTAGACAAAACTATTTATAAGATTCTGTTATATTGGTCACAAGTTAAGGCACTCCTTATACCAGAGGGTGCAAATCCTGATCCCTTCACTTTGTCTTCCATATAATTCTTATTTTACTCTTTTAAAAACTCTTTTACAGAGAAGCTACCCAACACATTGGAACCTTCCTCTATATTTTTTAGTATTTTAGAGTTCCCAAAGGGTAACTGGGCTATCCATTGACAACACGCTTTTTATCCACAATGTATCTCTCCTGTGACTTTTGAGTTACTTGCAAATTTGGCTTTTCTGAAATCATGGAATTCTATAAGTCTAAGCTATGTGGCATCACTGAGAGAATAATGCTACATGCTACAAATTTAAAGAGCTGTGTGCTCCCAACTCTCCTACAAACATATTACTCTTATATTAGAACTAGAATAGTTTGGAGGGATTTTCATTCATTGTCTCTAGGGCAAGCATAAGAGCCTATGCATATAGAGATAGGGATTGATTCTATAATTTCATTAGTATAAGGAACTCATGGATGAGGAAATTCCTCAAAGTAGGTCTTTATTTTGTTTGCAACCTAAAATCTCAGCGTTGGCTAGAGTACTGAGAGCTTAACTTGCCTAGAATCATACAGTCAGGACTTCAATGTATCAGGACTTAAGCTCAGACCTTCCTGGCCAGCTCTCTCTCCATTATGCCATTTTGTCTCTCATATATACATATGTAATGTGTATACATATACACATATGTGACATATATATTACATGTATACATATATGTAATTTAATAAAAGTATGTTAAGATTGGATAAGAAAAAAACCTCCCACTGATCATAGTTTGGAGCTGAAAATGGGGGGGACCATAAATCATCTGGCAAAACATGTAAGGAAACTCAGGAAACTTCATTTGACAGAAAGGAAACTCAGATCACAGATGGGGGCAGTGATGGTTACAGATATATTAAATGGAGGAGCTTCTAAAATTACAAATCCAATATTTTTTACACTATAATATGTTGCCTATCATTTGCCATGGCATGAACAGTGTCATGCTATCTGTACACAGTAAGACTAGGAAGAAAATCATATAATAGAAAGTAGCCCACATTTTGGAGTATTTCTTGTGGTTTACAAAACACATTATTTACAATAACCCCATGATACAGGTAGAGCCATTATTATTATCTTCATTTTATTAATGAAGAAACTGAGACTCAGAGAGTTTAAATAAAGTGCTCATGACCACACAATTAGAAGAAGTCAGAGTTATGGCTTGAACCTAGGTCTTCTAAATTCAAGCAAAACATACCACATTGCCTCAAAAAGGAGAGGGAGAAAAAGGAGGATAAGGGAAAGAAAGAAGAAGAAAAGGAGGAAGGAGAGGAAGAATGAGAAAAGAAAAAAAAGGAGGAGTAAAAGGAGGGAAAAGAGAAGGATAAGGTAGAAGAAGAGTAGGAAGAGAAATTTGTTGGTTATACCAACCACCTAGGAAGATGATTAGCACTAGAACCAATATGTCCTTAAGGCAAAGTGCCACTGTTACTTTGAAATGCTTTGATGAATGGTTTCCATTCCTGCTTTAAAATTCTACTTAAATTTTGTTCAAAAATTGTCAGATCTATTGAAGAGATACAGAGCCTTTGAGAAAGTAGCTTCTGGAAAACCTCTGTCTGAAGTTCTTATACTACATTCCTAAGGGAAGTCAGACTCACGTGTCTCACCCCATCCCATCCCACCCTTCTACAAGGAGTGAAGAGAAAGGAACTCTCAGGGAAGGGAGGTTGAAAGGGTCAACTAAGACCTCCTTTGTGATTAGCTTGAATAGCCTACAGTTGAAAAAGAGACAAATGCACCTGGAGATTAGCAGTTCCTGGAGTGCTTTTATGCTGAGCAAGTCCAAAGGTTGAAGATGACCCACTAGGAATGGTTTTTGATTCCAAATGATGATTCAGGTGAGGTGAAATGAGGACAATTAAGAAAGTGGGAAGGCTACCCAATGTATCTTAGGTGTTTCTTTCTTTCTTTTTTCTTTTTTTTTGTGGGGCAATGAGGATTAAGTGACTTGCCCAGGGTCACACAGCTAGTAAGTGTCAAGTGTCTGAGGCTGGTTTTGAACTTAGGTCCTCTTGAATCCAGGGCTGGTGCTTTATCCATTGTGCCACCTAGCTGCCCCAGATGTTTCTTTCTTTTAAAAATTGTGCTGAAAATGTTATTGTTTGTTTACTGACAAATATTACTTAAAAAGCAATGTTCCAAAATAGAGAACTTTTCATTTTTTTAAAAGGGAAAACTTTTATTCATTATTGTATCAAAGAATAACTTATGGCTCACTACATGGAAACTACCCAAGGATCCACTAGGAGTCCTTCTTGACTTCCCCTTTACTACCCAGCATGATTCAGTGGAAAGAACACTAGCCTTGAACTCAGATAATCTGAGTGGGAATCCTAAGTCTGCCACTAACTATTTGGGTGATCCTCAGTAAGTCACTGAGTCTCTCAAAGTCTTAGTTTCCTCATCTGTAAAGTGAGGAAATCCAAGATCTCCATAGCACAAAATGAAGCTGAGAAGAGCAAATGATGCTTCCTTTCTCAGGATTAGAGATCTGATTCGACACAAAGGAGGCCCAATGTTAAACAAATCTAAGACAAGGCATGGTTTGTAATGTTCCTAAACTGTGGATTAATTTTGCTTTTGAGAAACTACTGTGACAAACCATAAGGTTCCAATCACATCACTGCTGTTTATTATATACGTGGCATTGTGCAGAACCAGATCAAAAGAAGATGCGTCTATGTGGTCTATAGGCTCTTTGATTAGTAACCAAAGTAGGAAAGGAGGATGGGGGCTACCTATCCAGAACAAAGAACAGGATTTCATCTTCATTTGAGCCCTTCCCTCTTCTCCCCATTCCCATTATTTAGACTGAATGTTATAGAATAGCAGGAGAAATCCTGTATTTTTTCAAGAATTATTTATCTATAATATAGTGAAACTTGACATAATTTGCATTTGTTTTAGACCCATTATAAGGGTGTGTGTGTAATATTTGTTGAATAAAGTATCAAAAGGGCCTTTGTTATAATATGATAGCAGCTGATTACATAGTGCTGTGGTATAGGGGAAAGAACAGTGAATTTGGACTGAAATAGACTGGATTTAAGTCTAAGTCTCTGCCATTTGAAAATGGTGTAGCTTAGGGCAATTCATTTATTATCCCTGAACCTCAGTTTCTCCTTCTGTAAAATGGGAGAAAATAACATTTGTTATTGAATCATATAAGGATCAGATGTGAAAGAATGCCAACATTACTTTGTATCTGGAAGGCACTTCACAAATGCCAGCTATTATTGTTATACATATTGAAATAGTGCCTTTAGAAAATATTATCTTTTGATTTTCTATGTCATTGATAACTTTGAATGCCTGGTTCTTGGAATTTTCTCTCATAAGTTCTGAATGTTATGTTAGTATGTTATCTCAACATGATATAGCTTTTATACTTTTTTTGAATTATAACATGCAATATAATATCTGCCATCTATAATAAATGTTATTATTCCCAGAATGGCTAGATAAATCTCAAGACATAATTATATTTGTGGTTGACATGACCTTGGAAGATGTATATCTTCATGAAAAATAAGATAATAATTTTTCCATAGTCAAGCATATTTGAGCTACTGTTTAAAATATGCTTTTTTAAAAAAATGAAAAATTCTATGTATATTTCAACCCTCCAACTATAGGCAATCTATTTCTAATGGCTTCGATATTTCTAAAAGATTAATAGGGTATTTGAATCATACCTTTTCTATATCTATTCATATACTTTTTCAACAATACAATATGCTTGACTTGGTATATTTGAATTCCCAGTGAAATGTCTTTTCTCATATTGGTTTCCTTAGACTAGAACCTCACAATCACTCTACCTGAACTTATTACCTATAGGCATCTCTGGTTTTATTAACAAATGCTTATGGAGCAATTATTTAATGGTGCCTCTTAAGGCTTTTAATTTCCTTGTGAAAACTGAAATTTCACTTTCAAAGTTTCTGTGAACCTATGAAACTTTTACCATCCTACAACTACTATGGTTGCCAACAGACCTTTCCCCATACTTTGCATAGTAAAAATCCACACTGGTGTTTTGAGACTGTAATACAAGAAGAGGGGGATGCTATGTTAGGAGGGTTTTGTTTCTTACTACAGGGAATGAGAGATACAGTCGTCTCTCATTTCCAATCTCTGTTTCCCACCTACTCAATTATTATTCAGTCATTTCTGTTGTGTCCAACTCTTTGTGATTCCATTTCTTGGCAAATATACTGGAATGGTTTTCCATTTCCTTCTCCAGCTTTTAGTTTTACAGATGAGGAAACTGAGGCACACATGGTCAAGTGACTTGCCCAAGGTCACACAGCTAGTAAATGTCTAAGGGCAGATTTGAACTCAGGGAGATTGAGCCTTCCTGACTTCATGTCTGGCACCCTGTCTACTTCCTACCCACTCCTACATCTTCTAAGTAGGCATGTATTTCAGAGATGACTGTGTTCTGAAGGCAACAGAGGAAAGAAAAACTGAACTGAGCGGTGCTGTGACCTGATTTTCAGAGTACTATGCTTTTTCTGTTCAAGTGAACTCAGAAAGATTTCTCTACAGTACAGATACAAGGAATAGCAATGCAATATCTCTAAATGGAAACTGCATTCTTTGGAAGACCTAGGGACAAGTATGTGATTTTTTTCTGAATCTTCTAAGCCTTCAAGATTCCTCCTGCTGAAGAAAAGGGATGCAATGATAAACAGAAAAGGTCTCTTTTATTTTCTACAATGTGGCTCAAGTTCGATCCCACTTATGTTTTTAGAGTATTTCCAAAAAGGCAGAATGAGCCAACAGCTCACATTTAAAGTTTGCCAAGTGCTTTACAGATATCTCATTTTGTCCTCACAAAAATCCTGGGAAGCAGGTGCTATCATTTATTTATTTATTTATTTTTGGTGAGGCAATTGGGGTTATGTGACTTGCCCAGGGTCACACAGCTAGTAAGTCTAGCTAGTAAGGCACTTAAGTGTCTGAAGCTGGATTTGAATTCAGGTTCTCCTGAATCCAGGGCTGGTGCTTTATCCACTGTGCCACCTAGCTGCCCCCAGCAGGTGCTATTATTAATCCCATTTCATAGATAAGGAAACCAAGGCAGACAGTCTTTAAGTGACTTGCCCAGGATCACACAGCTAGAGAATGTCTGAGGTAGGATTTTAACTCAGGGTTTCCTGACTATAGGTCCAGCTCTCTGTCCACTGTGCCGCCTAGCTTCGTCTGAGTAGCTCTGAAGGATATCAGTAGGATAATGTCCTGGCCTTAGCTGAGAAGAAAATTACAAGTACAAATAAGGAAGTATGAAGCAAATCACTCTCTTCTCCTCCTTCCTTTTTTATGCAGGTGATATCTGGTTATTGTTATCAAAAGTCACCTCAATCAAAAGAAGCCAGAACACAAATACTGAGAAGAGCATTGAGCTGGTGAAACCATTGCAAGGAGGCAGTGTCACCAAAGGGCACCAGATTGAGGATGTTTCCAGGGGTATTAACATTATCTCTATTTTACGGTTAACACAATTGCATTTTAGCAACTCAGTGGCCAAAGGGTTCCTGGCTCTCCTATGTAGCTGCCACGAGCCACCCCTCCCTCAAAGATCAGGGCCCACTTCGGTCACTTCCCCAGGTTTACCATAGCCCAAAGATGTCACTCAGTCCTAGTGTACAGCTCACAATGCTTTGTCTCCAGAGAAGAGCATTCTCCAATCAATCATGTCCTATGGACAGTTTTCACAGATTATTTTCTAGGCCTTCTCTTTTGTGTATATCTACAAAGGTTTGTGTTTTTTCCCCCCCAAAGGACAAAAAAATGGAAGAAGCTTACCCAAAAGGAATTTTGCTCAGGAAATAATATCCGGTATATGAGTGTTGATAAATCTGGAAGACAAACAAAGAAAATGCCATGAAACAGCGTCTGTGTGTGTGTATATCCACACCCCACCTCATCACCGCCAATTCAAGCAAACCCTCTTTCGAACACAAGGAGTTAATCCCCAAGCCGGGAAGCAAAGCTTTTTATTTACTTAGGAAGTTAATTTACATAACATGTTTGTTTTCTTTTCATCCTTTCCACTCAGTACCCAGGGCAGTGTCATCCCCATGGCTACCAGGTTTGTGATTAAATTAAGGGAACATGTTCCCAGCTGTGGCTAAATATAGCACCTGGTATTAATGAGGACACCTTGGTCATTTGAAGGCAGTCAGACATGGTTATAGCTAGACACAACAGGACAATAATAGATACTCACTGCTGGAGTCCTCTGGAAATGGTAGCAAAGGGTAAAACCAGAAATGCCATTTCCCTGAACCTAGTGAGTTGCAAAATCCCATTTTGAGGCCAAGGAAAATTTAGCTGGGCAAATTAATCACCCCTCTATACATCCTGGTGTGCTGCTTCTGTTTTTTAACTTTCTAAAGGATGCCACACAGATGGAAAACCTACCCAAAAGCCACTAGGGAACTGACTTTATCATGATTTTCTTGATGTCAAAAGAAGGTCATGTTTATGCATCTGTTTTTCTTTTAAAAAGTTGATATGAAAACTTTCCAGAGTGTTTGAGCTAAAGAGACAAAAATAGTCTTCCAGGTTTCATTCCAGTGATCCTCCAGTGCTCCACTGGCTACCAGAGCAGATGTGAGAATGGGGTGTGTGTGAATGAATGACTGGAATTCCATCTTTTTCACCCATTCCATCAACTTTAGGCCATTATTTCTCTCTACTTACTGGTCAGAGAACCAAATGTTAAGGAATTAATGGAATTCAGCATTGTGCTGCAATGAAAGGAAAACTGAACCGCTTCTCTGCTTTGGAGAGGCACTGTGGTGCAATTAAAACAGGTTGGGCATTTGCTTTTCTTCTAATGGCAATAATGTACAGGCATCATGACAATATCACTTCAAAATACCTCAACATGAATTCTTGAAATGGCAGAGGATACAAATTCAGAGCATGAGTCAGTAAGTGGGTACAAACTGTCAAGGAGATGCCTAGAGTTCACTGTGTGAATGAATGGTGGGGAAATCACAGACAGAAAAGGATCAGAGGGTGTGTGTGTGTGTGTGTGTGTGTGTGTGTGTGGCAATTGGGGTTAACTGACTTGCCCAGGGTCACACAGCTAGTATTAAGTGTCTGAAGCCAGATTTGAACTCAGGTCCTCCTGACGCCAGGGCCAGTGCTCTATCCACTGCACCACCTAGCTGCCCCATGGATCAGAGGATTTAAAACAGGAAGGGACATTAGAGATCATATAGCCCAGGATTTCTTAACTTGATGTCTTTGAACTTGGTATTTTAAAATGTATTATTTTTCCAGTTACATATATAGTTTTCAACATTTGTTTTCATAAGATTTTTGGTTTCAAAATTTTCTCCCTCTCTCCCTTCCCTCACCCCTCCCCAAGCCTAGTGTTTTATCCACTATCTCACCTAGCTGCCTCAGAACAATTATAACAACTAATGTGTGATAATAACTAGAGAGAACCAGGAAGAACATCACTTAGGGGAGGTTACCAGAGTTGTACTGTGGAGAAAGCTTGAAATTCTAAGATGTGGCTATGGGAAGGAAGCACATTCCAGGAGTTAAGGACCTCTCCTGCAAAGGCCACAAAGATGGTAGATAGATTGCAGGTAGGACAGCTGGAAGGACAGTGGACAGTGCATGAATAGGACTCATATAAAATAAGTCAAGCAAAGGATGTAGGAATCCCAGTGCGCAAGGCTTTAAATGTCAAAGGATTTTGTTGTTGTTATTTATCCTAGAGGCAATATTGGTCTGCTAGGTGGCGCCATAGTGCACAGAGTGGTGGGCTTGGAACCAGGAAGAACAATCACTAGCTATGTGACCCTGGGCAACTCACTTAACTTCTGTTTGCCTTAATACACTGGGGAAGGAAATGGAAAACCAGTCCAGTATCTTAGTCAAGAAAACACCAAATGGGGGTTACAAAGTCAGACACAACTGAAATGATTCAACAACTATGTATTGAGCTACTGAAGATATTTAAGTAGGGAAGGATGACCTGAACAGATCTAGGCTTTAGGAATTTCAAGAGGGCTTAGAAAGAGGAGGGAAAAGAGGTAGGGAGACTTCATCATCAGACACATTTATTTGAGAATTTCTAGGAAAGATTCCAATTTAAATGCAACATCTGTTTTTTGAGCACCAATAGTGTGCAAAGCTTTCAATGAGACTAAAGGAATCCAAGAATAAGAATGAAATGGTATGTTCTCATCCTGCTTTACAATGATCTCTTAGATCAGTTTCCAATTAAAAATCACCTTGCATTTATTTTGCATATGTATGTATGTATGTATGTGTGTGTATATATGTATGCATGAACATCTCCCTTGATCAATAAAAGCTCCTTAAGGACAGTAATTGTTTCATTTTGGACCTTTTATTCCCAGTGCTAAACAAATGCTGATTGATTAATTAAAAGGATGACCTGCTTGTGTTGGTCATACCCTTTTATTACATATTCTACAAAGAGCAGTATAAATCCAACTCAATAAACATTAAGCCCTTACTGAGTGCAAAGCATGGGGGTATACCCAAAGTACTCTTGTCTGTCTGTGAGGTTGGGGATCACTACCTGAGATTTCAGTGGTTTAGGGAACTCCCTGTTACCAATGCAGACGAATCCCTGCTTTATACCTTCCAATGTTAGAGAATTCACTGAAATTCTGAGATTTGGTGTTAAGTGACTTGCCAGGGTCATATGGATATGGTGTCTGAAAATGGACTTGAGCCAAATTTTGTTTTCTGACTAAGATGCTGGCTCTATCAATTATCCCAAGCTTACTCACTGGCACTGGGCATATGAGGATGGAAACAAAATAAGACAAAATAGTGTCTGCTCTGAAGAAGCTTACATTCCTCTAAGGGAACACAATGAGTATACAAATAAGCCTAACATGAGGCTATTTGAGTATAGAAGGAGCATTAACAGATGAAAAGGATGAAGGCAGGGGTCATGGAAACACAGTGTTTAAACTGAACTTCACCTTCATAAGACCACATGGCTTCCATGAGACTGAAAATGGTAGGATGTTGTATCTTCTTTAGCTAATGAGCAATGATTCAATTAATGAATACTTTGTTATGGGAAAGCTTGGTTCATGTTTAATAATAACTCATATTATATAGCATTTTATAGTTTACAAAGCATCTGTCTACTAACAGCCCAGCATGAGAAGTTATGAATTTTAAATTGTACTTGCTTCGCTGATGAGAACAGGAAAGGATCAAAGACTTTCCCATACCGTTCTACCTTGCAGGATAGGTGCTCATGGTGAAAAACACACATTTAACACTCCATCCTCCTTGAGCAGCAGTACCACTTGATAGTAAGAGGCAGCCATTTTGAAAATGGTAGCCTAGGTGTGGAGTGACAGTGGAGAATGGGCTCTTTGAAGAGCCATTCATTTTTGAAGTGAATGTTATACCTAAAGAGTAAGCTCATTTCCTAGTCCCTTAGCATAAATTCCCTCTGAAAGTTTTCCTTGTTAATAGCTTGTGTAATAAGGTTGAAATCAGTGTCTATACACAGGGTTAGGGATCTAGTGCTACCTGTGAATCAGCTTTCATCCTACTGCTGAATAGGACAACATTCTACATAATGATACACTGTAAAACATTATCAAGAGAGACAAAAATAGCAAACATCTACATAGCATTTCAATATTTGCAAAACATTTTACATATATCATCTCATTTGAACCTCACAACAACCCTGGGAGGTAAAGATTATTGCTATCCTTTTTTAAAAAAGATTGGGAAACTGAGGCTGAGAGGGTAAACCTCAAAGTAGTAACTTTGCCCAAGTTCATGTAACTAGGAAGTGTCAAAGACAGCAGTTGAACTTCAAACTTCTTTATTGGAAACCCAGTGCTTTAACTACTATCCTATGTATCTGCCTCACAGTTATTAATTTAATGTGGGAAAACAATTAGAAAAAGCCTTACTGTAGGAAAATGGCCCTGAGATTGTTTGGGAGGAAGCTAGGACCCACAAGAAGTCATGGGTAGGGGGAAAGAGCCGAGCCTTTGTCACACTCTCCTCCTTCTTTCTAGGTTTTCAGGACACCCCTCTCTCCTGGTTCTCCTCCTCCCTATCTAACCACTCTTTCTTAGTCTTCTTTGCTGGATCCTCATCCAGATCACTTCCAGGAGAGTGTTCTGTCCTAGGCCCTCTTCTTCCTCTGTGCTACTTCATCTGGTGATATCATGAGCTCCCATGGATTTAATGAGCATCTCTATATTAATGATGCCCAGATCTAACTATTCTGCTGACCTCCAATCTCATGTTTCCAGCTGCTTTTCAAACAACTCTAAATGGATGTTGAGCAAACCTCTTAAACTCAATATGTGCAAAACTGAACTCATTATCTTTCCCTCTAAACACTACCACCCTCCTATTCCCTATTTCTATATAAGGTGATACCATCTTCTCAGTCCCCTAGGTTCATAAACTGGGTGTCATGCTCAATACCCTCCCATCTTCCTTCCCATAAGCAATCTGTTGGAAGACCTGCTAATTTCACCTTTGCAACATTTCTTAAGCTTGCCCCCTTCTCTCCTCTGACACTAACACCACTCTGGTAGCCCTCATCATGTTATGTCTGGATTGTTGCAGTAGCCTTCTGATGGGTCTTTCCCCTTTCTGTTTCCTTTTTTTATTCAGCTTTTTCATTCAGATTTTCCTAAAACACAGGTCTGATCATGTATGTTTCTGTCTGTCTGTCTCATACACACATACACACACGCATGCACGTGCACACACAAACTCCAGTAGCTCCCTATTGCTTCTGGGATCAAATAAAAAATCTTTTCAGCTTTCAAAACCCTTTATAACTTTGCCCCCTCTTACTTTCCAATCTTACACTTTACTCCCTACCTCATACTCTTTAACCCAGTGACACTGGCCTCTTTGTTATTAAACAAACAGGATCACTAAGTTCTAGGCACTTTCTCTGGGTGTCCTCATACCTGGAATGTTCTCCTTCCTCCTTTAAACATTTCATTTTTTTTAATATAAAGTGGAACAGAAAAATATGATTATATGGACGATGAGTGTTTACACTGTGATTTTTTAAAAGAATGATATAAATTTAACATATTACTTTCAAACCTATCCCTCTTATTAGCATATGAGAGTCAGAAGGGACCTCAAGGAAGTTCTAGCTCAATATGTCCATGGGCAAAAGTTCCTTTTGTAATAACCCCATAAAGTGGTTATTCTGCTTTTGCATGAAGACCTTAAGTCAAAAGGAACTCCTTATCTTCTGAGGTCATCATCTGGATAACTGGTAGTTCTCCCTTATTTGGAATTAGTAATATTAGTATATTTGTTTGGGGGTTTGGTGAAAACAGGTCTCCCTATCTCACTCAGGCTGGAAATGCAGTGGTCACTTATGGTTCCAATCCCATAACTGATCAGCATAGAAGTCTTAACCTGATCTATTTTACCAACTTAGGCCTGTTTTCATCTCCTTAAAGCATCCCAATAGCCCTCTGCTCTTGAAGGATCAGTCTTGGTTTGGACTCCTACTACAACTTGAAACTCCTGAACTCAAGAGATCAAGAGCCTTGGCTTCCCCAGTAGCAGGAACAACAGGCACTGGCTACCTTGCCTAGAAATTCTTCCTTATTTTAAAGCCAAACCTCCCCCTCTGCAACTTTTATATCTCTATGTAGTACTTTTATGAGGATTTGACAAAAACCTCATAAATTGGGTTGCAATCTATACCAGGTGAGAGGGCTCCTACATTGATGAAATAGTGGATCTGTTGACCATTATGGAGTAAAGCTTTTCATACAACATTTTACTCTACCAAATCAAATGTTTCTTTTTTAATGTCAACAAAAAAAGTATAGAGAGATCTATTCTCCATAGCTTTCCGTCAATTGTTTGACTGTAATGACATAATTTGCTGTAGAATATTATTTGAGAAATCCTGTTCATTCCCTTCACGTATCTTCAAGATGCCCTTAATGAATTTTTCTCAAATATTTTGTAACAATAGGAAAGCAGGAAAATGTAACAACAATTATGGATATTTTCCAAGGTAACTTGTTTTGTAACAATGTCTATGATTTATTTCCAAGTATTTGGTAATCTCTCTTTCTCTTTACAACCTTCAAAATTATGTCACCTCCAGCAAAGACCTTTTATGCATATATTTGATGTCATTCAGTTGCTTCTTTATTTCCTTTTGGCACCATTTCTACTTCCTTAAGCAGCATGATGAGGTATGTGATGAGTTCACACATGTTGGTTCCTTTAAGACTGATGGAGAACAGAGATTACCACAGACATACTTCACAGATCTTTTCCATTTTTCATCAGCTTGTTATCCTGGTAGCTTCCTTTTTAAATGCCTACTCCTTACTTGCCTTACTTGGGTCTCTTGCCAACCTTCTGACTATTTTTTGAAGTGATGCTGCTCATAATCTTCTACCATCCTTACCCATGAAATTTTATAAATTATGTTATATTTTAAACTAGTTTTTATTTGGCTGCCATATATCTCTTCTTGGCACAACATCAAGAGTTTATCTACTAATGCAGGGCCCAGGTTTTTTGGTCTTCTTGTGGTAATTGATTGCTTAAAATTCCTTAGGAAATAGTGATGATCTGTGTCAATTCTTGGGTATTTTTCAACCATTTCCCATCTTTCTGAATCAATTAAAAAATAGGCCAAATAGGAGTTATGTGAATTACATACAGTGTCTTCCCATTTGTATTCTTCTAATTGGGTATTGATGCCTTTACTCTAACAAGTCAATGGTCTGACTGTAGTCAGTGGATTTGGAAATGACTTTCAAAAATATAATTGGCAATTTCCTATTTATTAAAGTGTAATTAATTTCATTTTTGTGAAGTTATTTAAAATTCACTATGTCCAGTACCTCCTAACTCTCCTCTTGAAGAAACTACGAATGGGGGAGATCGTAGAAGATAAAATGGATAATTTTAATTATATAAAGTCAAACAGTTTTTGCATGAACAAAATCAATATAGTTAGAATAAGAGTGAGAAAATCCTTGCCCTCAAATTTCCTCTGATAAAGGTCTAATAGTCAAGATATAGAGGGAATTAATACAAATATATAAGAACAACAGTCATTCCCCAATAAATAAATGGCTAAAGGATATGAACAGGCAACTTTCAGAAGAAAAAAATTCAAGCTATCCATAATCATATTTTTGAATGTTCCAAATCATTAACAATAAGAGAAAAATGAAAAATGAAACTGTGAGGTTCTAACACACAGCAATCAAATAGGCAAAGAAGATAAAAAAGAAAAATGACAATTCTTGGAGGAGCTGTGTGCAGCCAGATACTCTAATTTACTGTTGATGGAACTATGAATTGGTCTAACCATTCTGGAAAGCAATTTAAACTACACTTCAGAAATCACTAGTCTGTGAATACTCTTTGATCCAGTGATACCACTCACAGGCAGGAAGTATGGCGAAGTTTATGTGCATTATGCAAATTCGAATAGTTTATGAGCACTGTGCACATAATGCACATAGTGTACAAGCTATCAACAGGTCATATACCTAGCATTAGCCTTAGTTTACTCATCTTTAAGTTGAGGAAGTTGGACTCAGTGACTTCTAAGGTCTCTTTAAGCTCTAAATCTATAAGCCTATGAAGTTTAAAAGAACTTTATTTGAAGTTCTAATTTAAAGAAAATATTCGTTATGCAGGGTAAATAAATGATATGTTATCCTCCTAAGAAGTAATAAAGGTTGGAAATATAACTAGATTCAGCAAGATGTAAATAAATGCATGGATAACAGATCCATAGCAGGAAATTTAGGGAAGAGAGAAATGTTTGAGGAAATCTCTAACCTTTCAGGACTGACATGCTGGACAGCAGACATGCTCTTCCCCACATCTTTTGACATCACTTTCACAGACAGAAAAAGAAAGCCTGGACAGATCATTATCTTCAACCACTATAGCATTTCTTCTGTTTATATCCAGTGCTAGGCATAATATTTACAAAATGAGGCCTGTCACTCAATATAAACCCAATATATTTAAAGAATGTACCTGTCAAATCACAGGAACAGAACACGGTTAACTTTTATATGGAGTGGGGGTGGGTGGGGAAGGGGTTTAGACCTCTTTTCCTGTACTATGCAATAGGTATCTATAATTGTTTAACTTGGTCTAGGTTTTCCAAACTCTCAAATCATGTAAATGATAATACTAAATTTATTAAAGTAATTATTGCCCTCTAATATTTCTTTTTTCTTTTCTTTTCTTTTCTTTCTTCTTTCTTTCTTTCTTTTTTGTGGAGCAAGAGGGGTTAAGTGACTTGCCCAGGGTCACAAAGTTAGTAAGTCATTTTTCTTTTAAACAAAATTTCTCTCCTTTTTACCTCCCCTACTTTGGGAGGAAAAAAACCAAATTATTTGAATAAATATGTATAGCCAAGCAAAGCAAATTCTTTCATTGATCATGTTCCAAAATACTTGTTGCATTCTGTACCCCAAGTCCATCACTTTTCTGTCAGGAGGTGAAAAGCAGGGCTTATCATCAGTCTTTTAGAACCATGATTAGCAATTGCATCATTTAGAGCTTTTAAGTCCTTCAAAGTTGTTTGCATTATAATGTTGTTATTGTATAAATTGGATTCTGCCCACTTCACTCTGAATCAGTTTATATAAGTCTTTCTAGGCTTCTCTGAAATGGTCCTTTTTTATTATGTGATAGGACCTATGTTTCTCTCGTACAGTTTCTTTCTTCCCACTCACAACATGGGGAGATTTTACCAGAAAAAAGACAAAGCTACTACCAGGACCTGACTGACTGGCCCTGGCTTCCAAGATGCAGCTTCCTGGTCATGTAAGAACATAAAAAATCCCAGCTGCATGGAGTGTAGGCCCCTTGGATTTGGTGGATTTCTGAAGACCTTGTCAAGTTTCCATGTCTTTCATCATGGTGAACAGATAAATTTCCATAGCGAGGCCCACATCCAAAGATACTGTATCCTTTTTGCCTATCCTTCCTATTCAAAAGCAAAGTGAATCTCATTTTGTAAATGGTTCATTGATGCTAGTGCCTGATTTCATCCCAATATTGAGCTTGAACCAAACAAGCGCTGGCTTGAGATGTGTCGGCAATTCATCTTACAGTGAATAGAATCCCATTACGTTCACCTGCCATCATTTGTCCAGTCCTTCACCAATGGATAGGCAGCCCCTTATTTTCTAGTGCTTTGTATTTTTGTACATATGGGTCCTTCTCCTATTTCTTAGATTTCTTTCAGGTAGAGGCCTAGTAGTGGTATTGCTGGGTCAAAGGATATGCACAATTTATTAATTGTTAATTCTAATATTACATAAATTTCAAAACAAACCCCAAGTCCTTCCATTTTGCAAAGAAGTCAATATCTGTCTTCTAAACTCTTCACTTCACTTTTTTTTTGGAGGGCAATGAGGGTTAAGTGACTTGCCCAGGGTCACACAGCTAGTATGTATCAAGTGTCTGAGGCAAGATTTGAACTCAGGTCCTCCTGAATCCAGGGCCAGTGCTTTATCCACTGCACCACGTAGCCGCCCCCTTCACTTCACTTTTAATAGCCTCTGTTTTAGATAGAGGCTCCCTAGGACACTTAGGGTTCTCATATGATACCCTGCCACAGCATTCCACCCCACCAACCTTACACACACACACACACACACACACACACACACACACAGGCCTGCCCTCCCTGCTTTAGACTGGCTAGCTAACCTGATTAATAGTGTGCTGAAATGCTAATGAGTGAAAAAGGTTTAATATGTTCTCATTCCCAGATGACATATTAACATCATTGGATGGTAATCATTCCATAAGGAAGTCCGGTATAATGATTTCCATAGCTTAAGTCTCTAGAAGACAGATGAGGTCCTGAGATCATAGATTCAGAGCCAGAAGGGATATTAAAGGCCATCCAGGGGGCACCTAGGTGGCTCAGTGGATAAAGCACTGGCCCTGGATTCAAGAGGGCCTGAGTTCAAATCTGACCTCAGACACTTGATACTAGCTGTGTGACTCTGGGCAAGTCACTTAACCCTCATTGCCCTGCAAAAAACAAACAAACAAACAAACAAACAAAAACCCCAAAACAAAAAAAAACATTATTAAAGGCCATCCAGTCTGACTAGCTCATTATTCATTCATTTATTCATTCATTCATCCATTCATCAATCCATCCATCCATTAATTCATCCATCCATTCATCCATCCATCCATTTATCTCTCTCTCTCTCTCTCTCTATTGATGAGGCAATCAGGATTAAGTGACTTGCCCAGGGTCACACAGCTAGTAAGTGTCAAGTGTCTGAGGCCAGATTTGAACTCAGGTCCTCCTGAATCCAAGGCCTGTGCTTTATCCACTGTACCACCTAGCTACCCCCAAGTTTTTATTTTTCCTAATAGATAGTTAACATGCAAATTCATAAATCCAAAAATGAATGTAAAATCATCTTCAAAAACATGACCACCAAAGAGTATGCATACAACATTTTATGGATAGAACATTAATAAACTGAGGCAGAAGTGTAACCCTCTTTTGACTTTTGCTGGAATGTTTTAAGTTCCATTGGGAGAAATGACAAATATTTACTCTGGATTAAATATAGCCTAAACCAAGTTTCTAGGTTCTTTATAGAAATGTACATATACGTGTGTGTGTATATACATATATACACATACACATATGTGTATATATGGACATCTCTGTTGTTGTTGTTAAGTCATTTCCCTTGTGTCTGATTCTTACTGACCTCATTTGGAATTATCTTGGCAGAGATACTGGAGTGGTTTGCCATTTCCTTCTCCAGCTCATTTTAAAGATGAGGGAATTGAGATAATCAGAGTTAACTGACTTGCCCAGGATCATGCAGCTTAGTATGTGTCTGAGGCCAGATTTGAACTCAAGAAGATGACTCTTCCTGACTCCAGGCCCAGCCCTCTATCCACCTAGCTGCTATATAAAATATACATGCATAGATAGATAGATAGATAGATAGATAGATAGATAGATAGATAGATAGATAGATAGATAGATAGATATAGATATATAGATAGATAAATAGATAGACAGACAGACTGACAGAAAGAAAGAAAGAAAGATAGAAAGATTGATAATCTTCTACAGAAAGTCTTTCCCAGTCCCCCTTGATTCTAGGACTTTCTCTCTTTTGATTAGTTCTTATTTGTTCTATATACATCTTGTTTGTATATATTTGTTTTATCTCTTTTCTCCCTCATTAGATTGTGAGCTTCTTAGGGACAGGGACAGTCATTCCTCACCCCCACCTTTATTGTATACCTTGTGCTTCATTCCTAGTAGGCTCTCAATGTTTATTGCTTGATTTATATACATATTTATACACACATTCTGATTTTCAAAATGAAAATCAATGGCTTGACACTACTATAAAGTGTTATTCAATGAACATAGATCTCTCTTGCTTCCTTTCCTCTCTTTTTAATGTTTTAGATAATCCTTTCTAGGTTTCACTCCCACCTTTCTAGACTTCTTTTTCTATCACATTCCAGCCATCTTTTCACCCTACCTTCCTCTGGTCAGTTCTTCCCAAAAGCTCCATTTTTAAGGAAGGGCCCAAACCAGCCATGTTTACTCCTTCATTCCTCTCTGTTTTTTGTTTCATTTTGTTTTGTTTTTTGGTAAGGCAATTGGGGTTAAGTGACTTGCCCAGGGTCACACAGCTAGTAAGTTGTCAAGTGTATGAGGCCGGATTTAAACTCAGGTCCTCCTCACTCTTGGGGCCGGTACTCTATCCACTGCACCATCTAGCTGCCCCACTTTATTGTTGTTTTTTCCCTTCATTTTTCTCTGAACTCCTCTCTTGACTCTCCACACTTCTAACACTCCCTAGCCCCTCCTTTCAGTTTCCTTTTATGTGTTGTCTTCCACCATTAGAATGTAAGCTCTTTGAGAGTATGCTTGTATTTGTATTTCACAGGTGAGAGACTCACCTGTGGCTCCAAGAAATTTTAGTATGCACACACCCCAGTAAAACTATCTCAACAGATGGGCACAGTTGGTGAGTTAGGGGGATGTCTGTCCCAAGTGCATGAAGTCTTCCCCTATTGGAATGGGTGGATGAGAACAGTTTTTTCCAACAGCCATGAAGGTGGCTGAAGCAGCATTGTTGAGTGCTCAGAGCTTGGTCAGATATCAAAGAATCCCAGGCCATTTCAGTTCATCTTGACTTTTGTCTTGCCATTGGACTTTGATGACTTTGCAAGACAAAGTAAGGCTCTCAGCTTTGTGCAAATCTGTCTCACTTAAATCCAATTCATTTGTGAATCAAGACATCACCTGTGATGTCACTGATCTTCATTAAACATGAAGAAAGAACAACAATTTGTATTCCACAATATGTAGTTAATGCTTAACAAATGCTTCTTGACTTTACTTCTTTCAATTCCTTACACTTGAGATTCTGTTTTCCTTCTCTATGGCTTTTCCCATTCTGTTCCCTTCATCTAGTTTCTTGGAATGGTGACCCTGAGTCATCAGGAGAAGGTTAAATTGTATTTAATAAACTGTTTAGCAGGATGAGGTAGGGAATAGTACACTTGAGGAGAAAGATTTTCAGCAAAAACAAACACTCAAGGGGCAGTTAGTTGGCACAGTGGATAAAGCACTGGCCCAGGATTCAGGAGGACCTGAGCTCAAATCCAGCCTCAGACACTTGACACTTGACACTTACTTGCTGTGTAACCTTGGGCAAGTCACTTAACCCTCATTGCCCAGCCAAAAAAAAAACATAAAAAAACCCCACCAAAAACCCCACCGACTCATTACATATCACTTAAAAACCAAACTGTTCTGACATGGCATATTAACCCTTTTGAAATCTGCTATCTCAAATGATTTAATTCTCAAAGGTTATTGAGAACAAAAGTTTTATAGAACACAATAGAATTTAAATGCCTAAGGAACAGTTTAGCCTGCATGAGCTCCAGGATAATCACTAGATAATACATCCAGCGTGAAGCAAGTAAGGGACTTATTAGGTAAATATCATTTCTCCAAGTTCCTAAGAAATACAAACTTAAAATTTTCTTATATTGTAAGACATCTCATTAAGCATAGTACCTCCAATAGTAACCACAGTATGACTATCAGGAATTCTTCACTAAGTAGAACTTCTACCCATTCCACTGAAAGGCTAAGAGGGATCTCTGATTCTGATTCTGATTCTGCCTCTTAGGGAGCATGCCATAATGGAAAAGGCTAACATTCTCCTTAGAGTCAGAGGAATAGCATCTAAATCCTGACACCAATTCTTATACTCTTGAGTGCCCTGGATTTGATTCAGGGAAATCAATTAATCAGTCAACAAACACGTAGGAAATAATGGCTATGTGCTACATAACATGCTAGGTTCTGGAGAAGTCACCTCACTTCTGTGGGTTGCAGTTTTTTTACCTGTAAAATGGGAGGTTTGAAATAAACCTGGCATTCTTAACTTTCTGTGTCATGGATGGACCTTTTGGGCAGTCTTGTGAAACCTATCTATGTACCCCTTCTCAAGAGGGAAATGTTAAATATTACTTAAAGGATCAGAGAAAATAAAGATACAACTGTTTCCCCATCCAAGTTCATGGAGCCCTTGAAAATTATCCATAAACTCCTTTTTTTGGGGGGGTGGGGGGAGAAGGGTCCTGTGGATCCCAAGTCAAGAAATCCTGGACTAGATGGTCTCTAAGGTGTACTGCAGCTCTAATATTCTATAAACCCCATTCCCTGAATGAATTCTGATGAATTCTTTGAAATTATCCTAACTTTCAGTTTAACCATTTCAATAAAGATGTAATTGTTACATCGTCTGAATGATAAGTGTATTTTAGCAGTGTAGGATAAGAGAAAGCTTTCTGGATTGGGAAGCAGGGGACTCCACTCTTGTTTGTTTGGTTTATTTGTTTGTTTGGATGGTTTTTAGTGAGGCAATTGGGGTTAAGTGACTTGCCCAGGGTCACACAGCTAGTAAGTGTTAAGTGTCTGAGGCTGGATTTGAACTCAGGTCCTCCTGACTCCAGGGCCAGTGCTCTAGCCACTGCACCACCTAGCTGCCCCAGGAGACTCCACTTTTGATCCTGATTCTGTCACTAAGTTCCCATAGGACTTTACGAAAATACTTTCCCTTTTCTGGATCACATTTATTTTATTTACTAAATGAAGTGTTTAGAGTAGATTTAAAAAAATTAAATTAATTTTGAACTTAAATACATAAAGATAAAAAGTTTCTGTATACACAGCATACACAAAAAAGATTCACTATAAAACCATGAATTTACATTTCACACTGTTTGCTTAAAAAAAAACCCATGTAAGTACTACTCTTTGTTTTCAAAGCTACTCCACTTTCTATGCTTCCTTCTAAATGTTCTTTTATTCTGCTGCACACTTGTTATATTTTTATATTTTTCCTTCCCTCCCTACCCTGTCCTAGAGATTGCTACCACCAGATAAAAATATTATAAGTATATATATATATACTTTCATGCATACATAAATGTATATACATATGTATGTATGTATATATACATACATACATATGTATGTGGAACCATGCTATACATACTTCTATTATTAGTTCTTTGTCTGACTAGATCAGTGATTTTTAAAAAATCAGTGATTTCCTTTCGGGGGTCTACGAGGTCAAAACTATTTTCATTATAATACTAAGACATTATTTGCCTATTAAAATACTCCCCCTTTTACAATTTTTTATATATATATATATATATATATATATACATATGTGAATATATGTATATACACACACACATGTATATATGTATGAGACTGTACTGTCATAATAAACAAACTCAACAACATTATGTAACATATTGTATGAAGCAGCAGCTATGAAAATTCTACTATTAACAGAAGTTAAGCTGGGCATTAAAGAGATTCACAAAATCATGTAAAACAATGCCATTTATCTCAAATTTCTTTTGTCTTAGAAAATAATTATCTTTCATGAAACAGGTTTACTGAGGATAACATATGTTTGTTGTTATTTTAAATAGATTAATAAACATTTAAAATTTTTCTTAATTTCCAACATGGTAAACATTGACAAATAGATCTCAAATAACAAAGTTCTTTTGAGTCTTCAATAATTTTGGAGAGTGTGCAAAGGGACCAGGAGACTAAAAAGCATGAGAACTACTGGATGGCTACACTTCTATGATTGTAGTCTCACTGTTTGAAACCTTATCTATGCTGATAGATATCATAAGTCAATGAAGCAGAGTAGCTACTCGTTCAGTACATCCTCTTCCTCACCAATTTGGGGAGAGTTGTTCCTGTACCAAGGTGGGGTTTCAGAGAAGTTTGGAAGGTGCTATTAGTAAAGCTGCTGGGATCTCTTTAAATAGGCTGTAAATAAAGGAAGATTCCCAAGAACATGTGACAAGAGCATATGGCTCTAGATTTTTCTTTTATTATTACTGGAGTGATAAAGCAGCTATGATTCCCCAGGAGAAGCATAAGAACACTGGCTCCTATGTATTAAATAGACAGCCACATGGAGGGATCCCATCAAGGACTGCTGTAGTATGACTCAAAAGCGGCTCTGTGAGCTGATAGAACAGCTTGGGAGGTAATGAAAGAAAGCCAGATGAGGAAAACAATGCTCTCTGCTGCCCCAAACCACCTTCACTGTAAGAGGATAATGCCAAATAGTACCTCAGAGATCTGTTCTGGGCTCCCACCATTCAACTTCTGTCCATCACAACCTCATGCTCTATATTCATCTCAGGCTGATTAAAGGGTCTGTTTATGTTGAATAAAATGGACCAGAGAGGAAGAAGCAGGTCTGCCTGCTTACTCCCAAGCTCTAGATTTGCAGGCTAGGGTTGTGTGACCTCTACAATAATGGCAAATTTATTTGATGCCAGGCAGCTAGGAAAAGTAAGAGCTTTCTGCTGTCTAATTTCCTTTCTCTGTTGCTGCCAGCCAAAAGTACTAGAAGTCCAAACTAATTGTTAGGTAAATGCCAGATTATGCTGTGGGGTAACTTGATTCCCTAACCTGTAGAGTAACACAATCCCTTATCTAGCACCAATACCTACAATAGGCACTCTTCCCCAATCACATTACTAAAAGTTACTTTATAAACTTAATGATCCTCCCTCCCTTCTCCCATTAGTGACTCTGAAATCCAATGGGATCATTGAATGAATTATTTATTTATTTATAATCACATTGCATTTTGCAAACTGTTCCTTTTAAAGGCAAAAATCTGTCAAAATATTCTTTGCCAAAATTCAGTTGTTTGTCAATACTGGAATTGTTGGCAGCTAGATGGCACAGTAGATAGAGTGCTGGGTCTGGAGTCAGGAAGACCTGAGTTCAGTTTTGGCTTCAGACACTTACTAGCTGTGTGACCCTGGACAAGTTACTTAAATCTGTTTGCCTCAGTTTCCTTATCTGTAAAATGAGCTAGAGAAGAATATGGCAAACCACTTCAGCATCTCTGCCAAGAAAATCCCTGATAGGGTCGTGAAGAGTCAGACATGATAAAAGACTGAACAACTAGATAAGTCGAGGAGTTCAATGATGGAAGCAGAATATACAAAATGCACACACAGATGAGTCAGATTTAGGTAGATAACTGTAAGCCTGCATTAGAGTGGAGCTGAAAGTCCAAAATCTGGTGAACACTTCAGTCAGTACATACATAGTATCCTAGGTGAGATGAAGGTAGTAGACTAGAAAACCAGAGAGGAAGATAAGGACAAAGAAAACACAAACATCTAAGTAAAATGTCCAAGCAGTAAGTCAGGAAAAGGAGATTCCCAGAATGGAAAACTCAGGTCAATGCAGGTAATAGACCAGAGCTGAGCTTCTGACATGAAGACTTTAATATCCAAGGTAATGTAGGGGCAGCTAGGAGATGCAGTGGATAGAGCACTGGCCCTGGATTCGGAGGACCTGAGTTCAAATCTAGCCTCAGACCCTTGACACTTACTAGCTGTGTAACCCTGGGCAAGTCACTTAACCCCAATTGCCTCACAAAACAAAAACAAAAACAAAAAAATTAAGGTAATGTTGACCTTAGCCAGAAAAATTTTAGTGGAGAGCACTGGAATTGGTAGTCATGGAGATGAATTTAAATCCAGCCTAAGATACTAGCTATATAACCCTGAGCAAGTCACTTAACCTCCCTCAGCCTCAACTTCCTCATCTGTAAAATGGGGATAACAATAGCAACTATCTCCCAGGAAAATATTTATTAAGTAATTATCAAGTGATTATAATATGACAGACACAAATATAAACAGTGTCAGTCAAATAAGTTTGGTCAAACCATGCCCACATTTCCTCTTATTCTCTATCATAAATTCTAAAATGGAGTGGTTATTTTCCCTAAAGGTACCCATAATTTGCATTTCTTTAATCCATTTGTGCTTATTAGTTAGAATAAGGTCCAGAATAGAAGTTCCCTTTATTGTTTGCTCTACTTTTAGAAGGCCAAAATTTTCATTAAAGGAAGCCAATACATTGTTAGCTACTCTACTTTGAAATTCAGAGAACAGCAAATGTAGCAAATGACAGGATAACTGGAGTCCTTCATGATGCCTTCTGTTTTTACCTCTGTTGACATTTTCCTAATGCCCTGCAGCATTTTGGGTATTAGATGAGTAGATCTTTCTCTTTCTTTCTTTCTTCCTTCCTTCCTTGCTTCCTTTTGCTTTGCGGGGCAATGAGGGTTAAGTGAATTGCCCAGGGTCACACAGCTAGTAAGTATCAAGTGTCTGAGGCTGGATTTGAACTCAGGTCCTCCTGAATCCAGGGTCGGTGCTTATCCACTGCACCACCTAGTGCCCCTGAGTAGATCTTTCATAAAATAAAAGGCTATTACCCCCTTTTCCCCTCCCTTTAACCAGGTCTATTCCTTTCTAAGAGAACTTCAAGAGCCATGTTCGGAGTCAGGTTCACCATTTTGTTACCCTTGTTTTGTGAATTTATCTATGAATGCCTAAAGCCATGGGTTTCATTGCTGGCTCCTTTCCTGGATTTTGTCTCCTGTGAAATTCAGAGTGACTCTAATGTTTGTCTTGTTTATTCAGAGTAGTTAATCTCTTAGTTATCTCCATACCCAGGCATTTTTCCCCAGCCTTCCCCCTTTCTGGTTTAAAGCTCTTTTGACTGGATTTCTAAGGACTCAAATAACCTTTTACTAGCTCTTGTTAGATATATTCCATCCCTGGTCCAGGTCCCATCATTCCTATAGTTGAATATGTGATCCAGAAATTCAAATCCTGTTTCTCAGACATCCCTTTCCAACCAGCCATTTGAATCATCAAATTGCTTCTCTCCTCTCTAGTCCTTGCTGGTAATTGGCATGAGCGATGGATATACCATCTATCCCACTAAGAGCTTCAGATTCTTGGCTAGCATTTCATCTTCCTTAGAAATGCTTTTCAGATACTTATTTCAGGATCATTTGTGCTCATACATCAACCAAAGTAGGGAGTAGTTATCAATTTTGACAAGTTTTGGTTGATTCTTCCTCAAGTGCTGGATACATGTCACAGATCTCTCTACTGTTTTGTTTTGTTTTGTTTTGTTTTTTTAGTGAGGCAATTGGGGTTAAGTGACTTGCCCAGGGTCACACAGCTAGTAAGTGTTAAGTGTCTGAGGCTGGATTTGAACTCAGGTATTCCTGACTCTAGGGCCGGTGCTCCATCCACTGCGCCAACTAGCTGCCCCATCTCTCTACTATTAATGCCAGATTCACAAACATATGTTGTAGTAAGTAATTCTTTGGTAAGAATAGTCTTGTCTTCCTCTGAGCCTTCCTGGATGATCTTTTACTTGATGACATTAATAAATTCACACCATAATTCCTTAGAAGACAAGCAGTGATCCGTTCTTAATGGGATCAGTTACCTCTCTTGGGAAGGCTCTCATATCTATCATTTAGTTCCAAGCATACACTGGTCCTTTTCCCCTTTCTTTTCTGTGTTACCTAGAAGACCTTTGGGACATCACTTACACAACCTCTATGGTGAATTAATATGATCACTGTGGGTTTAGACTATTCCTTACCTGAACATTAGTCTCAATCCATGACCATAATCTCTTTACTTTATATTCTAGGAGAATTCTCAAAAGCTTTCTTTTCCTCTAATGTTGTTGATAGTATTATTATTAATTTTCACACTGCATTTTTATGAGGATTTTTGTGTATGCCTTGGGAAATCTTTTAGAAACAAATATTTCAGAGTTGGAAAAATGTAGGTCCATCGGGAGAAAGTGACTTACTTAAAGTCACACAGCTATTCAGGGTCCAGAAGCCATACTTCCCATCTTATGATTTAGGATTCATGTTACTACACCATTTCTTTACATATACATCATAGAGAGTGCTCTAAAATCAGAAGACATACATGGTACTTTTTCTTTTTTACAGATATTGTTTCATTTTACTGTCAAAATGATCCTTCAATTAAAGCATATATTAACTCTATTTGGAAAGCTATTGCCTCAGTGCAAATGACTCCCAAACATGTATCTCTTGCCTCCATAATTTTCCTAACTCCTGGTCTACATTTCCAATTGCTTTACTAGATGGTTCATCTTGGATCTCCTCCTGGCACCTTACGTTGGTACAGCAGAAAGGACACCAGATTTAGAGTCAGAGCATCTTGGTTCAAATACCAACTCTTCCACTTTTTACTTGTGTAATTTTGCCAAATTTAGTTGTGGGTTTTTTTTTTGAGTATTTTTTTCCCATTTGTATAATAAGGGGCTGGTCTACATGGGCTCTAAGGACACTTGGTATTCTCCAACTATGATTTTATGTCCTAAACTCTAAGAACTCAACTCCCCCCTACCAAGAACCACTCTTCTTCTTGTTACCTGCACTGTTGATAGTGCCACAATTTCTGTAACTTCAGTAACTTAAACATCAATTATTTTTCACAATTTCCTTGTTCTCCCATTCCATTTCACAGTCCCTCAGTTTTAAAGACCTATTGATTCTGTCCTCACTGTCTCCTTTCCATTACTGCCTTCCCAATTCCAATACTCCTGCCATATTACCTCCTTCACACCTTGATTACCATTCAGTTTGACTATTATAATAATCTTTTGGCATGTCTCTTTCCCTCTAATCTATCCTAGATCTTCTTGTCAAATAAATCTTCCTAATGAAAGTAACAGACTGATATCACTCCCTTACTCAAAAACTTTCCGTGATTCCCCATTGCATTGTGAACAAACTCCAAATTCCACAACTTGGCATCAAAGGCCCTCAACAATATAGCTTCATTGTTGTTTGTCCTTTGTTCTTGAAGAATACCATGACATCAAGGTGATGTCATGACTTGTAGTGAATTGGATTTAAGTGAGGGAGGGCTGTGCAAGGTCACCAACCTCACTCTCTCATCCAGAGCCAAGACATCTGTCTTTATGTTCATCTGTCTGCCCATCCGTTTGTTTGTCTGTCTGTCCATTCATCCATCCATTCTTTCTTCCTTCCATCCATCCATCCATCCATCCATCCATCCATCCATCCATCCATCCATCCATCCATCCATCCATCTATTTATATCAGGACAATTGGAGATGGCCCTGGATATTTAAGGCAGGTTGGGTTAAATGACTTGTGCAGAGTCATATAGCTAGTAAGTGTCTGAGGTGAAGCAGCTGAGTCTGGTGGGTCAGTTTACAGGTCATATTTCCTGCTTTTCTTTGTCCTTATTTCTAAATTTGTTCTCATCAATAAACCCTGGTTTTTTGTGGTGTTTTTTGCTGTTTTTTTTTTTAAAGAGGTTTTTTAATCTCATTTCTTATCAGTCTGGGAGAAACAGATGGGGAGAGGCCAGTGTAACGAACCTGGGGGATCTTTTAAAAGCCCCTTTACAAAGCTCTGAGGGTCAAGTCAAGTGACTTACCTAAAAATCACAAAGATAGGGTGTTTTAATTAGGATTCAAACTTATGTCTTCTACCTCCAAGTCCAATACTTGAAGATACTGGTTCTTAGCAGTATAAGTTTTTACCCATCTTCCTTTCCATGGACTAATTACTATAATTTTCACTGAAGAATTACACATTACAATCCTTTTAGACTAGAATACATGGATTTCATACATTTTAGCAGTGAAACAAGCCTTGGAGATCATCTAATCTAGCCACTTCATTTCATAATGAGGAAATCAAGTCAAGAGAATTGAAGTGACTTGCACAAGTCACAGAAGTAGTGAGTGGCAGAAATGGGATTTGAGGTCAAGCCCTCAAATTCAATCCAGTGGTCCATTCCCAACACCACTGCTTCACTTTTGGAGTGGGAAGTCCTGATAAACACAAAGAGACAATAATCCCTCTTGTAGCTAAAAAAACTGGCTCAGAAAAGACTTTTGGTCAAGGTGTTCTTTCTACTGACAGCTGCCTAAACTCTCAAGTTGCCAGTCAGTTGTTCTGCCAACTGAAATACCCACCCTTTCAAAAGTGATAATGGTAACCCACAGTAATTATCTTACATGAAATTTATTATATCCAGAAAAAGAGATTTGATTCTCCAGGATCCTCAAACTCCATGAACCTCAGTTTTCTCATTTGTAAAATAAAGGCAATGAGACTAGGTACCCTCTATAGCCCTCTTTTGCTTTAAATCCTACCATCCCATGTATTGGTTGCATGTCATCCAAGATTGCATGATTCATGCAGTAAATATCTACTGGGATTGTGATAACTCTAGGATTTCTTAAAAATAAAACTGAAAATGATTGAATGTTTCCATTTACAACTGTCTTTAAGAAATATCCAGCCCATGACTTTGGATTCAGTCACATGTAAAAATATGCAGAAGCTAGATGTAAGGAGAAAAAGAAAATATAATTAGGATATAAGATTAGAACCCTGGAAGGAAAATGGCAGAGGAAAAGAGCAAAAGAGAATTAAGGCTGAACAATTTTCCAATACTGTGTCTGTGCTGACAGACAAAATTTGCTTGTATGGATGGGCAATACAATCAAATCTCCAGGCAAATTGAATTGAATCACTAATTAGAACGAATAAAACTAAAAATGTAGGCCATCAGGAGTGGGTGGCAAAGATAAGCTAAGTTTGCCAAGCATGGCAAACAAGTGATATAGTGCATAGGCCTAACACAATTGGTAGATCTTAAGGATCAAAATACAATCATCACTGGATATGTTACTTTAAACATAATAGGAAATCCATAGGAAGTCTAACGTTCCCGCTTTTTCCTCTGAAAGTTAGCTTGATCTAAAATCCATGATCAGGTAGCATCCCTTTGCACAAACATCCTCAATGGAGAAATCAAACAACTAAAAGAGACAAAGGAAGTGTCTCTTTGAACAGCATTAAGTCCAAATGCTTTGACTTACATAGTAGGTCCTGGCTAAATGCTATTTTTTCTTTATTTAAAAAAAGTTTCACTTCTCTGAACTTGATTTCTAGGTAAAGAAATGGAACAAAAAAGTTCTCCTATAGACATTGCTTTGAAAGGCTGTTGTCTTGATCACTCTTTCCTCAAAATGGACCCTACCCCAAACATTTCAGATGTTGTGAACCACCAGAAATCTTTGCAGGATGCAGAAATTACATGTATTTTTTTTTCAGCATGTGAATTTTTATGGAGTTTGATTGTATGAAACCATTGCTTTTTTTTTTTGGCCCATCTAAGAATGGGAAAAAATAGTATAAAACCTCTGTTACTTAGAGCCCAACTAACCAGAATTCTCAACTGGCTGAAAAACAATTTCAGCAATCAACTTGGAGAAAACAAGCTGATATTAAAGAGTCAAAGAAAATGAAACAAAACCCATTCCTTTCAGTATTTGTCTTGGGGGTATGCGGGCATTCAATTCATTCTCCCCTATTTTTCTTCTAGGTGTGGTTACTCCATTCCATGAGAATTTACATAATATCATGTTCTAGATTTAGAGTTGCCATATCATCCAACTCCTTCATTAGGCATATAAGGAAGCTAAGGCCATAGATGTTAAAGAATTTCCCACATGGTCACACACCTAGAAAATGGCAGAACTGGGATTTTAATCCAGGTTCTCTGACTCCAATGTATTTTCCACTATATTATGCTTTTGGAATCTACCAACATGGGAACACAACTGATTCTGGAGGGATGTTGTGGAAGAGACTGAGTCTTATATTGGACTGAAGACTGGATTAAATGAACTTCTGTGTCATCTGTTTCCTTCTTGATTGCCTATGTTAAGAATCTGTTCCCCATATTCCTTATTCTAATTATGTGTCAAGAATGATGATCTCAAGGGCCTGCAACATTCTGAAACATTAAAGCTACAATTCTGTTCAGGGCACTCTACTGATGAAGTGAAGAAACAAGATCCTTGGTAACAAAAACTGATACAAATTTGAATTAACAGAAAACTCCAACACCTCATTGCCTAAGCATTCTGGCATGCAACCCCATCTTTTTAAGGGTGTTTACAAATATTCAAAAGGAGCACTGTACAATTTGAAAGTCCTTTTCCAGTTCCAATAGCCTATGAATTTTATGAACTCTCCAGTTAATTGAGATTTTAGTATATATGATAAATCAAGTAATTCATCAAAGACTTTTCCCAGATACCCATCTCATGGATAAGTATCATTTTCTGAATAGATATCAGGCTGGTGTATGACTATTTTAAAAATACTGAAAAAAATGCTAGGAAAACTAGAAAAGACTGTCTTATACCTAGAGTATTCGGAACCTTCAATTTGAGGAACACTCAAGGCAAGTTTCACCACTAAGTCTTTCTGTTAAGAAAAGGGATAACAGGGGGCAGCTAGGTGGCACAGTGGATAAAGCACCAACCCTGGATTCAGAAGGACCTGAGTTCAAATCTGGCCTCAGACACTTGACCCTTACTAGCTGTGTGAACCTGGGCAAGTCACTTAACCCTCATTGCCCTGCAAATAAAATAAAATGAAATGAAGGGAAAAAAAGGGGGTAACATTGCTTGTTAGGTCTGAGTCAGTTTCTTGGTACTCTTCCTTCCCTATAGCTCTGAGACTCCAGATAAAGATGGCTCAGTTTCTCAATATGAGATTGACTACTTAGAGCAGTAGTTTGCAAATTTTTTTGATCATGGATCCATATCTGTAAAACATTTTTTAATTCAGACCCTCAATATGAGTGAATTTATTCATTTGTAAATTGCATACAAGTGCACCAATAATTATACATATTGTAAACTAAAAAAGATGAAATAGTATCTAACCTTAGAATCAATAGTGAGTCACTGAAGTTTATTAATTAAGAAAATGACGTCAGTTGTGCAATTTAGGAAAATCACTTTGGCAGGTGTATGAAAGGAAGATGAATTGAAGAAAGGAGACAGGAGGCAATGGGATTAGTTAGAAGACTATTACAATAGTCCAGATGTGAAGTGATGAGGTCCTGAATGAGGGTGGTAGCTGTGTGAATAGAAAGAAGGGGATAAATACTAGAAAAGTACAGGTAGAAACAATAGTACTTGAAAATAATCGGATAAACAATATAAAGGAGAGTTAGGAATCAAAGATCACACTGAAGTTACTTATGTGGATGACTGTAAAGATGGGGGTGTACTCAACCAGTAATAAGGCAATTTAGGAAAATGGTAGGCTTTGGGGGAAAGGTAATATGATGAGATTTGCAATGCATATTATAACCTATTCATGCCTATTCATCCTGTGTGACTTACTTTGTCCCACCCAAAATTAAAAGGAAAACGGCAGGGCTCTTATTCACTGGTGACTGTTCCAAAGCACAGATTCCAATGGAAGCCCTTGCTGCTAAAATGAGGTAAATCTTGTGGTAGGGGTGGAGGGAGGGAGGAGACAGGTATGTATGGGAAGACAAATTTCCCCAATGACATCTGTGCAGTTGTTGTTGTAGGGTTCTAGGAGGTATCACCCTTTCCTGAAGGGCCATTGACTTAGTGGGAAGCAGGGAGACAGGGTTGAGAGACAGAGTGGAAGAGTATTTGAAGATAAAGGTAGGTGTGGTTGTGTTGGAGGCAAACCCAATGATTGGCCATCACGGGAGAAATGGGATGTGACTCACCTTCCCATTCTGATTGATCACACACTCATTGGAATCATGCCCTTGACTCTTAAGTGGCCTGGTTCCCTCTTTGCAGACCCCTAGCTTAGAATAGCAAACTGTTATCCCAAATGCAGCCCATGTGTTTTAAGAAATAAAAAAAAAGGTAAAGAAAAAACTGAGATTGTTACTCTGGGTACAGTTTACTTAGATAAGTAGGAACCCTCAAATATTCTAACAATTAAAAATGTCCAACGACATCATCAACAACAGTTTTACTAGATAGTGATCTCCTAGTCACGAGTGGTCCTCAAGCAGAGACTAAATGGGCATTGTGCAGGAGAGCTTTCAAAGGGTGGAAGGTTAAATTACATAATTTTCAAGATCCCTTTCAATTTATAGACTCTATGCTTTAACCCAGAAAGAGAAAGTTATTAAGCAACTATAGTCAAGTTCTTCCTTCTCAAACTTTTTCAGTGACTTCATAACACCTACAAAACCAATTTTAGATCCCATCTTCCAGCATTCATGGCCATGTATATTCTAAAACTAGCCTTTCTCAACAATTTAGCATGATGCCCTTTCTTATTTCACCTTCTCTGTACAATCTATACTGAAATCAAACGGGTCTTATAGTAGTACCTCTCTGTACCTTTGCTCAATCTGCTTGCTCTTCCTAAAATGTTCTTGTATGGTGGCATGATATAGAGCAAAGAACACTATATTTGTCATTAGAAGACAATTTCAAATTGTGGTCTTGCCACTTCCTAGCAATGTGACTTTGAGGAAGACACTTCATCTCTGGCATCCTCAGTTTCCTTAAGTGAAAAATGAGGGGGTTGGACTAGTTAGTCTCAATGATCTCTCCCAGCTCTATATCTACAATCCTTTAGTCTGCCTAATCAGTTTCTATAAAGACAAATCCATACACCATCTCCTCAATTAAATCTTTCCTTATTCATGTCCTATTCCCTTAGTAACAATTTTTCTCCTTAAACTTCACATAGTACTTTGTGTTTAATACCCTAATATAATGGATTATAATGATTTATAGCTGTGTATGGATCATATTCCACTGCTGTTGTTGTGTTGTTTCAATTCATGACCCAATTTGGGGTTTTCTTGGCAAAGATACTGGAGTGCTTCGCCATTTTCTTCTCCAGTTCATTTTACAGATGAGGAAACTGAGGCAAACAGGGTTAAGTGACTTGTCCAAGGTCACACAGCTAGTAAGTGTCTGGGGTCAGATTTGAATTCAGAAAGAAGAGACTTCCTCATTCTAGGTCTGTACTCTATCCACTGCACCCCCTAGCTGTCTTACTAGATTCCCTGCATATTCACCTACTAGACTTTAAACCATTCCACACATATACAATTCCATACCATATATACGTTACCTAATTTTTTTCTTCACCAATACCTAATACAGTACTTTGAACAAAGGAGATTAATAAACAATTAGTTCAAATGACGCAAAGAGAATGAGGCCACAGATGAATTCAGAGCAGTATTTCTCCAAAGCTAAAATGTCAAGGCTAAAAAGTCAAAGATATGGTAAGGGAAGTGAGATGTGCTGTAAGAGGGAATGAGTCCACAAGAAATGAGAAAAATCAACAGGAGTGTAACTGAACCACAGGGTGGGGAGGTGTTAGGAGAGGAGAATAGCAAGGATTAAGCTAGATCTGGGGGCAAGTTAGCAAAGAATGAGAAGAGAAAAAACCCTGTGTGTGTGTGTGTAGGTGTGTGTGTGTGTGTGTAGGTGTGCTCATGTGTGCACATGCTGGAATGAGAGTTAGGATGAAGATGTTCCAAATTTAAAAAGTTGGAAAAAGCCAAATTTCCCTGGCTTGAAAGTTGTCAAAAAAAGTATTTTTATAGAGGGCTTATCTTTTCAGTTTTAAAATCTATTTACCAAATAAAAAAGCAATTCTTTTGGGTGTTAGTCTGTACAATCTAAAAGTTCCACTGGGAATTAGCATGACAATGACAGTTCCTCCCTGGAAACAGGAACTTACTTGGGCAATTCAAAACAGAGAATGGCAGCTATTTTTGGAAGGTCCTACAATTTGAAGATGTTTTTCCCCTCCCCCCATACCACCCTCCCCATCCCAGGATTAATTTTTGTTGTTGTTGTTAAAGGACCCCCTCTAGCACAGTAGCTTCAGAAACACTGTCCCATGCCCTTGGTTCAAAAAGGGAGATAGTAACTTCAACATCAAAGAATATGTAATGTGCATGGCATTCACTAATCAAGGTGTCATCCTGGTCCCTCCACATTCTCTTCAACAACCTGTACTCTTGATTTTATTAATTAATTTCATCAATCATGATGATCATCTCTACTGTGCAGCAGATGCTCTCCTTCCTGGAGCATCTCAATGTATCCTTCAGGAGCATGACTAATAGCTGGGGGAAGGCGGGGGAGAGCCCATCCATATCATTCTTTGAAGAATTAAAACAAATGAGCACAGCTCTAATTATGGGGGCTGGGGTGGGAGTTCTGGCTTCAAAGGAAGAAATCATGTGCTAACTGTATCCCAGAACCAATTCTTTACCATTTCTGATGTACCCCATTCAATTCTGTGTGTCACACTTTAAGATGACTGAGATGGTAAAGAGGCTTGGGAAAGCATATCATATCAGGAATGGTTCAGAAAACCTGCAGTGTTTGGCCTGGAAAAGAGAAGACTAAGGCGGAATGTGAAAGATGCTTCAATTAATGGTTTGTCGTGTAGAATACTATACTTTCAGTATGACACAGTGGATAGAGATCTGGGTTTGAACAGGAAGACTAGGGTCCAAATTCTCCCCCTGGCCCATGTTGACCTTTCAGGAGTCTAGGTACCTTTATACTCCTGCAGAGTAGGTGCCACTCTGGTAGTGGTAATTTTCTCATTTGAGACTTACCTATACCAATGCAATGACAAGTCAAGTTCAATAATCCATGTGAAATATTGGGGCAAAATCATTCTGTGTTTCCGTTAAACAATTCAACAAACATTTATTAAGCTATGTGCTAGGATGGGAAGGTAAAAAAAAATACTGACATTGTCTGCCCTCAAGCAGTTCATATTCTAAAGCATTAATTAATTACTTTTTTTGTTTGTTTGGGGTTTTTTTTTTGATCTCTCTACTGTTTTGTTTTGTTTTGTTTTTTTAGTGAGGCAATTGGGGTTAAGTGACTTGCCCAGGGTCACACAGCTAGTAAGTGTTAAATGTCTGAGGCTGGATTTGAACTCAGGTCCTCCTGAATCCAGGGCCAGTGCTCTATCCACTGCACCACCTAGCTGCCCCACATTAATTCATTTCTAACTTACTCTAATATACTAAGTCCTAGAGTCCAGAACCACTAGTACTAGTGGGTACTAGAAATGACAGATTTTTGCATGTGATTTTTTTTTTTGCAGGGCAATGAGTGTTAAGTGACTTGCCCAAGGTCACACAACTAGTAAGTGTCAAGTGTCTGAGACCGGATTTGAACTCAGGTCCTCCTGAATCCAGGGCTTATGCTTTATCCACTGTACTACCCAGCTGTCCTGAAATGACAGATTTTTAAAAAGAAAGGAATCAACATTAAGTTATCCAACAATGGTGCATTTTGCCTCTGGAAAAATACTGTAGAAGAAATTCTTCTCTTGGGTTAAAAGTTGGACTAGATGACTTTCAAAGTGTAAAGTTGCTATCTGTAAGGGGCCAAAATTCTAGCTAGACTGTCTAAAAATCTAATGAGTGATTGCCATAAATTACAAGCTTTAGCAAGAGTTTAGACTTTTAAGTATTTATTAAGGAGCATAAGAATTTCGTGAGGAGAGAGAATGAGGTCAAGATTCCTTCATCTAGCTATGTCAGGGAGCCAGCATCTCAGCTCCCCTCAAACCGAGGTTCCAGGAGAAAGAGAAGAATGCTCGCTCCTTCCTCCTTCCAAAAGCCTCTTCTCCAATTGGAAACAGGGCCATCCAGACACACAGAGCTCTAAACTAATTGGCTGGTAGCTTTGATCAACAGTACCCACGAGCAAACATCGCTTCCTGACACCAAGGCCACATGGCTATGTCTTCAGGCCAGGGCTCACAAAATGTTCCTCCCAGCAGGGGGCATCATTCCAACTCTCACAAAAGTGTCCTAATTTTAAGGTTCCACATTTCCTCTTAGACTATTCATGCCATGATCTGCGCCTCCATATTCTCTACTCCATTTGGGTGAATTCACTTACTTGCTTTCAACTTTAAATTCTAGCCTGTCCTGGGAATTGGTTCCTGCCTTAGGATAAGATGTGTAGTAGCTTCCTAAGAACCTGCCCCTCATAGGCTAGGCTAGTTTTCCCTTATAAGGTACTTAAACCATCCTCCAGACTTAAGAGGTTCAGAAGACTAAAGGTTTGGTTCATGGACATAATTACCTGGTGCTCAAGTATAAAAGTCAGGGTTCCTCCCTCAGGCTTTGAATTATGGATCATAAAGGGTAACACAGAGGCCGGGAAGCTACAGCCAATTGAATCAATGCTATATCTTTGCTTAATATCCTCTCCCTGAAATGTCAAAGTAAATCTTTACATGTGTCTGATAATTCTATAGATATCTCACTTGAGTGCAATCTTGAACCTGGGTTACCAGAAAGAACTGGTTTGGTTTATTATAAGGTATATAAGAAGCAGCTTTATTAGGGCAGATGAGTGCTTCAGAATAAAGGTCAACTTTATACAAGCAATTCCTGTTGGTTCTCCTGCCTTTACCCTTCCCCTTTTTCCCAGTTGAACTCATTCCTAATTGCTTTGACTTTATCAACATTCCCTTTGCCTCAGGTCCTTCTGATTTTCACCTCTCTCTTTCTAGTTTCTCACCTATTAATCATAGCATCATATATTTATTGCTAGGAGGAACCTTAGAAGCTAACTCAAACCCTATATAGATGAGGAAACTGAATTAATTATCCTTGCTAAAAAACCAAACAAACCAAATAAACCCTCTCCTCTTCTAAACTTTTTTGTTATTGCTGAATACACCAGCATCCTTCCAGTCATCCAGGTTCATAACTTCCATGTTATCTGGAACTCTTCAATCACACTTATTCCATATATTTAATCTGTTGCCAAGTTATATATTTGTACCTTCACAACATCTCTTGTATACCACGTGGAAAGATAAGGTACCAGACACTGTGGTCCTTTCTTGAGCTAAACTGCCAAGTATTCAAACTCTACTTTTGAATCAATTGTGAGACAGGTGAGACACTGGCATGCCCAGCATGGTATGCCCGCATCCAAGAAGGCACTGTGCTCTATGAATGAAGCAGAATTGCAGTAGTTCAAAAGAAATGGGAGAGGGGCAGCTGGGTGGCACAGTGGACAAAGCACTGGCCTTGGATTCAGGAAGACCTGAGTTCAAATCCAGCCTCAGACACTTGACACTGGCTGTGTGACCCTGGGCAAGTCACTTAACCCTCATTGCCCCACAAAACAAAAAAAAAACAAAACAAATGTGAGATGTGCAAATTTAGAGATACCTCCACTCCAAATGTTTATATGCATTATTTATGCTTGACCTGTGGCAGGGAGAGCTTTCCAGGCTCACATTGGTCTGATCAGCCATAGTTGGATGTAACTCCAACAAAGCGATGTCATTTTGGTCCTCTTTGAAAACAAAATACAAGAACGCCAATACACTCCCTTCTCTCCTTTGACACTGCCACAACTCTGGTCCAGGCCTCTATCATTTCATACCTGGACTATTGCAATAGTCTTCTGGTTGGTACCTCTGCCTCAAGTCTTCCCCTACTGCAATCCATCTTCCACTTAATAGCCTAAGTGACCTTCCTGAATCATAAGGCAGACCACATTGCCTTTTTGCTCAATAATCAGCAGGAGCTCTCTGTTACCTCTAGGATCAAAAAACATCTCTATTTGTCATTTAAAGCCTATAATTACACAATGCTTTCTTATCTTTCTAGTCTTCTTATACTCTCCTCCCTTCCATGTATCCTATGATCTATCAACACTGGCCTTCTTGCTTGAACAAGACACCCCATCTCTTGATTCTGTGCCCTTTCCCTGGCTGTTCCCCATACCTGGAATGCTTGCTCTCATCTCTACATTTTGGGGTTCCTGGTTTCCTTCAAACTTCAGCTCATATCTCATATTTTGCAGGAGACCTTTTCTGCTACTCCACTTTCACACCACTGTTAGTGCTCTCCTTCTGATATCTTCCATCTAAATTGAGAATCTGAAATTAGGTTATTCCTGACTTCTGTAACTGGCTTTCTGTCCTTCCCATTTCCCCACATTAGCACAGTGTAAATACTTATGATAATAAATTTCTTGAATGAACCAATTCTTTTTTGGAAAAACTTTTGGAATCACTAATGTTTGCCCTTGTACCCCAGAAATATTGCTCTTACTGCTTTATTCCATCACCCCATTTGGTACATACACCTCTCCCAGTATGCCAAATGTTCTCGTCATCATTCATATCAATCATATTTATTAAGAACTTACTTGCAAGTGTTCCTATACAGAACATGCATGATAGAAATCAGTTGTGCCTACATGACACCAAGTAACTATTGAAAGAGAAGAATTGCACTACAAATATGACTTTTGTCTACATGACTCCTAATCCATCATTAGAAATATTTATGATTATAAATGGGCAGCTAGGTAGCTCAGTGAATAGAGAACCAGGCCTGGAGTCAGGAAGATCTGAGTTCAAATTTCATTTCAGACACCTCTTAGTGGTGTGACCCTGGGCAAGTTGTTTAACCTTCTTTGCCTCAGTTTACTCAACTGTAAAATGAACTGAAGAGGGAAATGGCAAAACACTCCAATATTTTGGCCAGGAAATCCTTAAAAGTGGTCACAAAGAATTGTACAAAACTGAAAATTGATTAAAAACAATTATAAATACAAAATACACATTTTATTCTTCTCTGGACACAAAATACATACCCACAAATTTTTACAAAAACCTATGAACAAAACAAACATTTGCCTTAATTGATAGGCCATGCTCAATAAATGTCTGCATAAGTTTTTGTGTCATTTTTGTCCACTCCATGCATCAGTCAATCAATAATCAGCAAATATTTACCAATTTTATCTATTCTGTGAAAGCCTTTGTATTAAGTATTAGGGGCAGAAAGACAAAAATAAAACAACCCCTGCCCTCAAGGAGCTCACATATTACATTTAGAATATGCTTCTAGATCCATAATGAAGATTTGCTGATTCTGATGGAGCATTATGTAGAAGAATCATCCATTCTATATTTCATATGGAAAGACGACATATCACCATGCAATAACCAATTAACAAACAATTTAAGTGCCTGCTACATCCTATAGTCAATGTAAAGCAAACAAAGTGCCTGCCTTACAACATTCCTTTGCAGCTATAGTCAGTTTAAATATGCTCATCCCCATTTAATTTTTTTTTTTTTGCAGGGAAATGAGGGTTAAGTGACTTGCCCAGGGTCACACAGCTAATAAGTGTCAAGTGTTTGAACTCAGGTCCTCCTGAATCCAGGGCCAATGCTTTATCCATTGAGCCACCTAGCTGCCCCCCATCTCCATTTTATAGTTGAGGAAACTGAGGCTCAGAGATGTTAAGCATTTTACCCACTAGAGAGCTAGAATAGTCCAAGCTGGGCTGTAAGATGAAAACTCAGAGGTGTCTACTGAAGCATTCAATTATCCAGCTGTTTCAAATTTCCCTAATTCAGAAAAGTCTCTGGGGCAGCATAGGCAGAATGTTTTTCATTATACATAGATACTCCATGACACTATCAAACCCAAGCACCCACTACCCTGAATTGGTATCTGTGCATCTCAGACATATCTTTCTCCACCAAATGAAATGGGCCCTTTGGACACCAGAAAGTTGAGAGGATGCCATCCACAAGATCTCCTACTTTCATTTTCCAAAAGGCAGATCTTGCCTTGTTTCTCAACTTGGCCATGTCCCTTGTCTTTGCTTAGCTGGGCTCTGGTGGTCACAGAAGCAGAAACGCAGGCTTCTTGCAGGCAATGTCAGCTCACTTTCTACCTCACTGGCTTTTCTATTTTCTTGTTTTGACAGGCTTTTCTGCCCACTCTTTCTCCTGCTTTTTGCCAGTCCATTAGCTTGCTCCCTCTCTTTGTATTAACCATCATCTTCTTCAAGCTGCACTGCACAGTCTCATTGCTGACCTGAAGAACAGGCAGGATAGATGCTGAACAACATCACTGAAAAATTGTCCTAGTTAGCAAAAGCATCTTTCACCCCACTCCCTGATCCCCAGCTTGAAAGTCCATTAGACGAAGCTTTCTTTGGGTCATGAAGGCTTTTCCATCTTTAGGAATTCCATTTAAAAGACAAATACTATAATCATGCTATCACAAAATTAGAGTTGGAAGGGACTTTAAGAAACTCTAGGCTAATCCATACTAGAAAAGGTCTCCTCACCATTATGGAAGGAGTAAGAACTTAAGACTAGCTAATAGCATCTTGGAGAGAGGGAGGCTTGGCTTGACAGCAAGATGAGAGCAGCACCCAAATGAATGGAACCCTAGACAAAAGCCTAGTGTGGGGGTCAGGAAGACACCCCCCCACCCCGCCAAAGGAAAAAAAAAGCTGAAAGGGAAGATAGGAAAGAGTCAAAAATAAATTTTGTCCCTTATGTAATCTGGCTTCGTGCCAGTCTCCCTCAGTCAATTTCACCTGCCCACAATACAACTTCCATGGAATTGAAAAGGGAAAACTACAATTGTCTCAATGCTTAAATAAAGCCCAAAGCAGATTTTTAGGAAGAAAAGAGTTGTTTGTTTGTTTTAGATAGCAGGAAACAGTTTCCTGAGACCCAGCAAATGGTTCCCCAGGGAGTTGTTGGAACACTTTATTAAAATGAGAAAGCATTTTTCCTTGATTTCCTGTTCTGTTCTACAAGGCTCAATCAGTTCTGGTGCCCCCTTTCCACTGGATTTTGACCATCAATCTAGGATTGTCTGTTGGAATCTAATCCTCTCAGTTTTCACCTGTCTGCCCACATAATGAACAACTGCTTTTTCCTAATCTCTGTTGTAATGCTTCCTGTGAACCACTTTTTGTCTAGAATTGTGACACATGTATATGTCTCAATGGTTGTGTGTTCAAATGATTTGTTTTACCTTGACATTTGATTTACAGCTGTTTCTATGTTTCAGGCTACTTATTTGACTATTGACTCCTTACCTTCTAAATAGCCTGGGTAATAATCCTTGGTGGCTCTAGCTTCTAGGCCCATGACAATATTCTACTGTTCTCATTTCTAATGCTACCTTTAAAAATTTTTTAAATTACATTTTTTAATTAAAAAGCATTTTTTCTTCCTTCACTTCCCACCTCCACACCTTGAAGGGAGTAAACACTTGATGCTTAAAACAATAGACAAATAAATTGAAACCATAAAACACTTGAAAAAATATACAGTCAAGCAAAACATATTTCTACATTGGCTGTATCCAAGAATGTGTTTCCCATTCTGCTTATCTAGTGCATCATCTCTCTTTCAGGAGTTGTATTAATGCTGTCTGTCTCTCATATTTTAGGCTCTCATCAAAATCACTTCCTCCTGGCCTGTTTCCCTTTTTATTGTTGCACTCTTGGCAATACCTCTTCCTGGTGCCACTAAGGAGATCAAGATGCTAGAGATGCCAAGCTGCTTTCAAGTAGACATCTCCCAATACCCTCCTGTACCTCTTCTTTGGGGGTTTCAGCCTAATATTAGGGTTGGGAGAGGGGAAATACTATGAATGATAGGATTGCTCCTCCATGCCTGTCCCTTGGGTGGGGCATATTTTTCTGGAGAGAAATCATCAGGGAGAGATATCTCCCTGAAACCAATAGGCTCCATCTTTAGCACTTTGAAATCCTTCCACAATGCCTGGAAGATTGGGCTAAACATCAGTAATTATATTTTGAGAAATCCATTCTCATTCAAGGTGCCTTTACCAGGCAAGTACCCATGAGTTATATATTAGACCATATCTTCTCTTCTGTCATGATTTTTCTTTGGCAAACCTCATGTATTCCTACGGGATTAGGCATTTATTTGGTACCCTTGGCCAGACTGGGGATCTCTATGGCTAGATCTCTCTTTCCTGTTCCCCCTGGCCCCAATCCCCACCAAGCAAACATTTAAGAAAATAGTGCAGTGCTGTAACATAGCAGAACGAAGTCAATTTGGAGTCAGAAGACTTCAGGTCAAATCCTGACCCTATTATTTGTCAGTTATTTCATCCCTCTGAATTTGATTTGTGTCATCTGTAAATTGGGGATATCTGTACTAACTACCTAATCAAGTTGGTAATGAGAGAAAAGACTCTATCTGGACTCTTCTCAGAGCCCTAAAGGCAGAGAGTGAGTCTGTTTTCAGGCCCTACAGCTTTGATGCCCAAACTTTCCAGTAGGGGGCCACCAGGCATATGAGACTCTGAGGAGCCGAGGCTCCTGGACCTTAGGCCCAAGCAGGGCCTGAAGAGGGGCCTGGGTTTTGTGGGAGTCAGGCTGGGCTGGGACTTCACCTTGAGGCTTCTAAGGTGATCCCCACGTGACTCGGAGCTCAATCCCCAACTTGAGTTTTGTTTTGTTTTGAAAGGTTATGTTACCACAAGCACTGTTTTAGTGGGGAATGCGGGCATTCTTGCCCAGCATAGGATTGGGGCCTAAGGCTGCAGTCTGATTGGTTGATAAATAGAGCAATCTGATTGGTCAAACCCCAGTCAGGTTTTCTTTCTTGAAGGGTTATGTATGTTAACACAGCATTATTCTAAGGAGGAGCTGACGCTCTTGCCCTGAATAGATTACAGCCTGGTATGGTAGATTGTAAAATCTGATTGGTTGACTGGTACCACCTGACTGGTTTCTAGCATTGTGATTGGTCTATTTGGTACAATCTGATTGGTTGTTATTGTTATGCTGTATGTAGAAAGGGGGAAAGTATGTAAATAAGGACTTATAAAATGCTATAATGTGATTGGTTGGAGGGGACCCCTTGAGAGGTGTAAATAAAGGTGAAGGGCCTCACTTCAATGCACTCTCCAGCACATTCAGAAGACTGTTCATCTTCACAAAGATGAATAAAGAAGCCTTCACTCACCGACTGCTGCCTGCTTGAATTCTTTGGGCATCCACCTGCTAGCAACACCGGAGCTGCTAACACTCGAGCAGCTAACACTCGAGCTGCTAACACTTGAGCTGTGCAACACTATTTGAGTGGTTAGCTGCGTTTCTAACAGTAAGAATGCATAAAAAGTATTTTGTAAACTGTAAAACATTATGGAAATGCCATTATTATCCTTAAATAATGTTCTTATTCTATATCAATAGAAAAATAAGAATATCACAAGAGCCCTTGCAATGCAGGAGTTTGTGCACGACAAGTATAGCAGTTGTAGGAGAATAAAGATACAGGTGTCAGGTACTGTCTCCCTAGTTATGACTACAACTTGTTTTTCATTGTCTTTTGCACTTTCCCCTTATAGATTTGGGTAATGTAATTCACCTTAAATAGATTGAGTCATTCATCATTAAGCAGGCAATTCCTGGAACTTCAGCAGCTACAAATAATGGGCAATCTCAACACTAAAAAAAAAATCCATTAATCCTTGGTTAAATTATTATAAGCTGTATGTAGAAAGGGATTACTTAGACTTTCAAATAAGTTTCTTGAAGTGAACCCTCGGGCCCCTGTCCTTTATTGGGATTGCACCTGTTCTTCCAATTGGTCCCTGTCATAGCACACCCTGGAGTTTTCAGATAAAAGTGTGCTATCACTTCTCTGTGAATTCACTAAGAGGCCAAATAATAACTATTCCTGCTGAATGGGCAGGAAGGATTACAGTAGAAGGCAGGAACTTTGAAGAAACCAGTGAATTATTCTTTCTAACTGAATAGAAGAAGAAAGCAAAGATGGGTAATTTAAGGAATACACCTGTAAAAAACTCCCTTGATTCTTCTTTGAATACCACATCTTTGAATAATCAGTTAATACTTTAGCTCATGCCACACACACTCCTCTGTGAATTATAATCTTCAACAACTTAAAGAGGGAGCTTCATAGCAGCAGCATTTCCAGGTTGATACCAGTATCAGAGTTTGAGACAAGGGAAAAAGCAAAAGGAATGCACTTTTTAGGTCCTATTCCTTCTTCTTTGGGCTATATACTTATTAGTTGTATCACTGGATCAAAGAATATGCACAGTTTAAAAACTTTCTAGACATAGTTTCAAATTTTTGCTTTCCAGACCAGCTGAATGAAGTCAGTTCCAGCAAAAGCATTAATATGTTTCCCTCATCCCTTTGACATTTGTAATTTTCATTTTTTAAACTCAACTTTTGCCAATCAGGGAATTATGTTCAATGAAATGACCAACCATAATTTCAAAAGATCAAAAAAGAAAAGTACTATATTCATTTTCTTACAGGGAAGTGATGGATATGCAGAATGAGATATGAATTTTGGACAAGGCCAATATGGGGATTTATTTTGTTTGACCATGAATGTTTGTTTCAAGTGTTATTGTCATTGTTGTTTTCAGTGAGGGCTGGGGAAGAGGTAGAAAGGAGAGAAAATAAATGCTTGTTAATTGAAAAAACAACCATAAAAAGAAGGAACTAGAATCATTCCCTACCTCATGTCCCCTAAACTAGCTCTGGACACTCCTACCTTAGAGGTACTAAAAGCCAGAAAGAGGAAAGGTCAGGTAATAAAGGAATTTGAGTGCAACATTTTCCACCCACACAGGAGGAAGAAATTGAAGACCCCTTTCTTCCCAACTAAACCCACATGCATAGGCCCTTTATTCCTCCACTATTATTCAAACACTCACTGTTATGCTTGAAAGCTTTCTAGAAACTTGGGACTTGATAAGTCTAAGAAAGGATCCCATGACTCCCTGTCAGCTTTCCTACCTTTAAGCTGATGTCAATTTCATTCAACCCTCCATCCTCTTTCCTTGGTTCCTTTTATGTTGTATTCTTTTCTGCACAATTAACAGCTGCATCATCAGCTCTTCCTTTGAGCAGCCTGCCAAGTCATGCTAGAGGCACCAGATATGCTCAGGAAGGGAAAGAACCAAGGGCACAGCTGATTGAATGCAAAGGAGGAGCATACACAAGTAGTTGCCTATATATATATATATATATATATATATATGCTAAAAAACCACCACAACAAAACTAGAAGCTAAGAGTGCCAGAAAGTAGAAAAAGTAAAAGTAGAAGAGGTGTGTCTTAGAGGCAAGAGCTTCTTCACTTGAGGTCTGGGAAATTTAAAAATTGATAACTATTTCAACCTAATCGGTTTCTTTTGTAATCCTACATATTTTGTTTTATAGATTTAAAAATTTTATTCTCAAAGGGGTTCATCGGCCTTACCAGGTTTCTAAAGAAATCCATGACACACACAAAAAGATTAAGAACCCACATCTCAGAGGTTTTAAAATGACTAGATTTTCATCCAGGAAAATTGATACACCTGAAGCAATTTCATAAGATTTCAAAGGTAAAGGGACTTGGGAAGAGAGATATGGATGATTTTAAGAGGCTATTTCTTTCAGTTTGAGACTATTAAAAAATTCACATTAGAAAGAAAAAGAGTAGACTATAAAAAGCAGTCTATACAAGAATTTTAGGTTACCTTTTTCACTCAGAATTCAGTGGGATTCCCCCAAATAACCTAAGTGTTCGCAAGTTCTTGGTCCAACTTTGAAAATGAAGCTAACAATGTAGCAAGCAAGGGGAAGCAAATAAGTAGAAACAGATGGGTGATGGGGCTCTAACTACCTAAAGGGGAGCAATAATTACTGTTTTTAACACAGCCTTTATGGTAGAGCAGCTTCCAGAGGCAGCTCCAGAAGAAAAGGGACCTCATTTAGAGTAAACATCCCTGAAATTAGTCATGTAGCTCAGAGGGGAAAAAAGCAGCCCACTTGCGTCATTAAGATCCCAGTTTCTGAGTCTATCATCCTAATTGGCAATTCTGTGTCTAGTGAAACTTTGTGCTCTACACAAAGGGGCCCTAAATATATCTCCTTTGATTTTGATGATGCTAAAACCATGAAGGAATCACAGAATGTGATGCCTTTTGAGATAAATAGAAAAAAGGGCTGGAAGTGAAAGTAGATAAAATCTTTATTGATTTATAATTCTGGCATCATAGGATCAAAATGGGTCTGGCATTGAAAGGTTATCTTCCTTCTTTTTTTTTTTTTACCCTCCAAGATTGGGAGAAAGGGAAATTGAGAAAGGAAAGATACAAGTGGTAGTTATGACAAAGATGATCCAGAGCCAGCTATAACTAACTTTTGAGAGCCCGATCTTAAATATTCATTGCGTGCATTTATACTTTGGACATCCATTTGGATATCCAAATCAGGGTATGATTTACTGTTGTTGATTGTCTAGATTAAGAAAGTATTAATAGTACAGATTAAACTAAGGTATATGGGCATACAGGGCATAGTTGTTAAACATTTACCAGTATACCTCTGGTTATAGGATATGTTTCTGGGAAGTATCTCCTCACAGTAGAGATAAGAATTCTTCTTCCAAATAATGGGGGCATAGATTTGTCAGTAGGAATTGCCCAATGTGAGAAATAATCATTAATAATTGATATCTTGGGGGACCCAGTGATCTCCCCTTATTTCTCAGTCCTTTCTCCTCTCCCACTCCAAGCTCTAATTACTTCATCTGGGTCAAAGGCAACCCAAGTTTACAAAGAATATTGGGTGGAGGCAAATACTTTTGTCTAGATTGTTGAAGGACTGATGAGATTAAACCACATCTGGGTGGAAGAGCATTTTGGGTGAGGGGTCCACATTCCTTCTCTGTGAAGAGTTGAGCGACCTGAGTCATGTATCCCCAGACTTCATTTTAATATAACCCACCTCCAATAATGTCAACCAATTAGATTTGATTAGTGTTAATCAATTAGTTTTTTTTTTTTTGTTGTTGTTGTTCTTTTGTGGAGCAATGAGGGTTAAGTGAATTGCCCAGGGTCACACAGCTAGTAAACGTCAAGTGGCCTGATTTGAACTCAGGTCCTTCTGAATCCAGGGCCGGTGCTTTATCCACTGCACCACCTAGCTGTGCCCCCAATTAATTAGTTTTGATTGCTATGTGATGCACCTGCTACAGTTGGGAGGGTATATGAACTGTGATCCCATGACCATGAGAGGTCTTTGGTCAGATGTTCAATAGACTTCTTTTTATTCACAACCCAGTGGCCTAATAATAAATGATTAAATTGCCCAGAAACTACATCTATCATATTTTTAATTGTCACATTAAGAATCTGCTGAAACAAGGATTTGAAAATCCTTTTGGGACTCTTCCTGGTTACCTGATTGTCATTAGTTTTTCTCTGAAGCAAACCATTGGGTCCCAGGTGACTGTGTAAATTGACTGATTTCTAAAATTTTATAGTTCTGCTCATTTTCATTACTGGTAACCCAATATTTTCTATGGAACTAAGACTAAGTGCTCTGAATTTGATCATGGACCCAATGTATTTCTTTAAAAAGGCACCTATCCTTAGCTAAGAAGGAAGTCGGGGTTATAGAACAAATGACTGAGGGTTGTTTTTTTTTTTTAAACCTTATATAGGAGTAGCAATAGCAACTCACAGAAAGAGGAAAAACATGGTGTTTTTTAAAAAGTTGGACCTGGCACTCAGGAAACCTGGGGTCTAGTCTTGGTTCTGAACTATTAGATATGTGATCCTTAGCCAGGTCATTTTAATTCATTCTCTCTCTCTCTCTCTCTCTCTCTCTCTCTCTCTCTCTCTCTTTTTTTTTGCAGGGTAATAGGTTTAAGTGACTTGCCCAGGGTCACACAGATACTAAGTTGTCAAGTGTCTGAGGCCGAATTTGAACTCAGGTCTTCCTGAATCCAGGGCTGGTGCTTTATCCACTGTACCACCTAGCTGCCCCCCCCCATTTTAATTCTCAAGGCCTCACTTCTAAAAACGAAAGGACTGAACTAGGCTTAAAGTTCTGTGATTCCAGGATTGTCACATAGAAGGCCTCAGGCATTGAGCTGCATCTTTGAAGAATTATGTTAAACTGTCTTAAAGACCAAATTACTCCTGATTTTGGGGGAGTAAATCTTCCCATGACTCAATTTTTCAATAATGATGATGATGGTGGTGGTTGTGGTCATAAAAACACTTATAAACACTTTATAGATTTTGTATGATAGTCACCAGAACTCTATGAGATTGACATTACAGGAATTGTCCCCATTTGATAGATAAAGAAACTGAGGCCTAAATGCTTTGTCCAAGGCTCTACAGATATAAGTGACAAAAAACTATACTCCAAGCCAGGTTTTCTGCCTCAAAATCCACTGCTTTTTTTTCCATTATATTACATTATGATTCCTGCCCCCTTACCCCAAGTTCCTTGAGGGCAAGATCCTTTCTTATTTTTAATTTTTGTATTTCCAGCACTTAGTACAATTCCTGGTGCATAATAGCTTCTTCATAAATGCTGGATTTAATTGAATTATTTGTAAGCCACTTTCTGGTACCTAAAATAGCTCTTATCTTATTGCAAACATGATGGGGGTGGGGATCAGAATACAGATTATCATTGTCATTTTTCCTTTCCATCAGAGTCCAGGTAATTGAGTAAGCAGGCATTCTGAAATCCCATTGGAAATCATTGCCATTCCCAGTTTAGATCACAAACACAATGGGAAATCCACACTGGAAGAAAGGAATGCACACTGGCTATGTTCTGTTCCCATCTGCACAGCTGGATTTGTTCAATATAACAAAACATAAGGAGCTGTGTACTCTGTCAACTCCCCAAACACAAGGTTTGTGTGTTTTGTGTCTGATGCTACCTCAGTGAATCATTCTGAAAACAAAACAAATTTTCTCTGCAAAGCATTGCCATGCGTTGCAATGCAGACAGTGGATGTTCAACAAATATTTGTTGTAGGTGACGATAAGGGAAGGCATCCGCATCGAATGTTATTCTGATGCTTTGGAAAGATCACATTCTTTGACAAATCACTATTCCTTTAGAGTGATTTTGTTTTCAACTTTTGCTGATAGTTTTAAGTTATAGGAATAAATGACCAAATGAATGACCACTGCAGGGAATTTTTGCAAATACTCCCAGCAAATGCTCACTCTGGAATTCCTTGGATACTAGTTGTGCCTAAAACAGTAATTACTGCTCTTCCTTAGGCAGTTGTATACTCATTTCATCTGTTGGTGTTTATTTCCTCCTCTTGTTTGCTGTTTGCACTGTATCTGTTTACTCTGTTGGTCTAAATACTAGACAATATACCCATCATTCAAGTGTATTGAGGCTGCTTTCTCTTAGCTCAGCAGAGGCTTGTAGTCCAGTCCAAGAATCACAGATAATCTATTTGTCTCATTCTTTTTTATCAGCTTGCTCCATTCCCAACTGGCAAGCTCAATCCTTTGTGTACATGATTCTTCCTGTTTACCTCTAATACTGTTTAGAATTTTGAAGTAAACAATATATGAGGATTCCAGAACTTTGCTAAGGCTGGTGATTCACAGACTCTACATGCACTATTCTTTCTTCTATAATATTGTTGTTATACTCTTGCTTTAAATGAACGTATAACTTCAGTTTGCAGGGACTCTTAGGAAGCTAATTATTCAAACCTGGTGCTCCCAGGCAGGGCTAAATCAAGTGTAAGTGAGTGGGACAAGTAGTTGATAATTCTCTGACATTCTAGAAGTTCTGTGAAGCTCTATGGTGAGAACTGGGTACTCCACATCCAAAGGGGAGCCACTTCTAATTCTTTAAGGCAATGACTGGTTGCCTAACATTTTATTTAAGTTAGGGAAAATTATATACAATCTCAGGGCTCTGAACAATGAGGTGCCGATGGTATCTCACTGGTAGGGAAGGATACAATTTGTAAAGGCTTTAGATGAAAGAGAAGAACCTAAAAAAGGTGATAAACCACAAGAAAGGGTAAGGAAGGGAGAGAAAAAGAAAGGTGATAAAATGTTCACCTTCAATTTCTGGCCTAAAGACAGGCTTGTCTCCAGTTAGCACCATTCGATAAATACTCAACAGGCAGCCTTCTCTTCAGAAGGAACTTTTCTAGTTGCTGGGAAAATAAGATATTAATTTGTTTTCAAATAGTGCTTTAGAGTTATGAAGAACTTTTGCATGAATTTGCTTATTTTATTTTCACAACAACCATTGAAGATTGCCAGTGCAAGTGCTATTATCACTAATTTTGAGGTGAGAAGATTGAGACTTTGAAAGTTGACATGACTTCTTTTTTTTTAAAGTGAGGCAATTGGGGTTAAGTGACTTGCCCAGGGTCACACAGCTAGTAAGTGTTAAGTGTCTGAAGCTGGATTTGAACCCAGGTCCTCCTGAATCCAGGGTCGATGCTCTATCCACTGCACCACCTAGCTGCCCCCACATGACTTCTTTAAAGTGACACTAACAAATGACAGAGCAGAACTAGAACTCAGATCTTTTGACTCTTAAGTCACATGTTTTTTTCTAACTATATCTAAATCACCCCAGAAATTTGGTGATGTCCATAGATGTGTTTTAAAATCCAACAAAGAAAAAAACAGATGATCATATTTGGTCAAATTATCTATTTTATAATTTATAAAGAAAACAAAAAAAATTATCACAGTTGGTAAACTGACAATGTTGGGGCTGGTTTCATGAGTAAACTCAGTCCTTTGTAAACGGGCGAACACTATAATTATAAAAGATATTTACATAGTAGTCATTTGTGGCTGTCACTGTTATGATACTACTTATATGTTGTGGTTTGGGAGGTGTCAGTATATATCACTTTAGTTGACATTCTATCATTAGAAATCTATTCCTTAGCATCTTTTCAGGTTTCAAGAGCCCCATTTGTAAATAAAGATCCCCTTGAGAAAGGAGAAGCTTTTACTCATCATCAACTTAATATGTTACCTTTAAGAGAGATAATGATATGATAGGAAAAGAACTGGTACAGAAATCGATCAAAAACATTTATTAAATGCATGCTTACTATGTATTAGGCATTGTGCTAAACACTTGGTATACAAAAAGAAAGAAAGCCCTTCAAGGGGGAAATCTAATTGGGGGTGACAACACGCAAAAGCTTCACAATATACTTAACAAACATTTTCCATTCTGATTTGCTTCTCCCTTTCACTTCTCGTCATCCCTGTTATCCTCTCCTTCCTCACTTCTCTTTCCTTCCCTCTCCCGTACTTCTCTATTTCTGCAGATTCTTCTCCTTTCTCTGTGCCACCATAATTCACTGTCACTTCCTCACTTCCTGTTTTCTCTCCTGTCCCTCCCCTTCTCTTACCATTAGATAGAAGGCTGAGAAAAGGAGTGGGGCTTGGTCTTCAACATTGCCCACAGGATGTAAAGGAGGGGCAGGGAGGAAGGAGGAAAGAAAGAAGAGAACCATTTCCCCCACCATACCCTCTATTTCAAGCTCTGATATGACTTGCTTCAAAAGTGTTTCATTTGGGGGGCAGCTAGGTGGTGCAGTGGATAAAGCACCGGCCCTGGATTCAGGAGTACTTGAGTTCAAATCCGGCCTCAGACACTTAACATTTACTAGCTGTGTGACCCTGGGCAAGTCACTTAACCCTCATTGCCCTGCCCCCCTCCCCCAAATGTTTCATTTAAACTCATGGACCATTGGGGAGAAACCAGATTACTGTCTCCTTGTTGATTCTAGCAGCTTTCTCACATTCCTCCCTTCTTTTCCCCCCTTTTGATACAGCATTCACTGCTCTGCTTTCTGTTCTGAATTATTCCAGAGATCCTGTATTAGCAGCAATTAAAATCATGCTAGTAACAAAGTGATTTGTAGAAACACTACATTTGGAACTCCGTTGCAATCAAACTATGTGATTGTTGCATTCTATTAATCTCTTTTGAGTTGGTAGTTTATACCTTTGTGTGCTTGCCTGAAACAGACAGCAGAGGGTAGGAGGGCAGAGGGTGACTTTATTATGTCCTTCCTGTTCGGTTTTCATTCAGGTCAAACACTCGACAAAATTTGAGAAGCCTCCAAGTACCCTTTTATTTAGTTTTTGTTAGGTTCTAGGCCACGAGGGGATATGAAGTTGAATTAGACAGAACTCTTGCCCTAGAGGAACCTGTGGATACAACCAATGTGAAAAACTGTAACGAAAGCTAGAATGTCCAGGTGGAGTAAGCATTGTGTCTTGGTTACTGGGTCCTGCTGCCTTTTAATGATCCTTCTCAAATCCTTTAGACCACTGCCTTCTTCTGGACCCCTCTCTATCCACCTAGGCTTTGTCATATGCCTACACAGCCTTATTTTCAACTAGCTGTTGTGTAGTTGGCAGAACTCAAAGACCATTAGAGCTAAAAGAGACCTCAAAGACTGCGTATTCTAGTGGTTTTTTAACCTGGAAAACATGAAGAGATTTTAAGAGGTTCAGAAAATTTCCCCCAATATTTTGATTACTAATTCAATATATATTTTTATTATAATCTGTGTTTTCCTTATTTAAAACATTATTCTGAAAAGGGCTCCATGGACTTCACCAAGCTGCTGAAGAAAACCATGACATATTTAAAGAGTTAAGTCCCTGTTCCTTTTGGTGCTAATTTCCTTGACTAGCAAATGGGGACAGGTCCTTCCGAACTCAAAGGACTGTTGTGAGGGTCAAAGTAAATAAGAAATGTGAAAGTGGTTTAAAATGAAAAGCCTCTTTTTCTTCTTATCATTATTATTATTATTATTATAGAAATAAGAAGGACTCCCGCTTATCAGTTCAGTCAACAAGCATCTATTAAGTGACTACTTTGTTCAGTGCACTGAGCTAGGGACAAAGAGACAAAACTAGTGATATGCAGAAAAAATAGTCTGCCCTCAAGGACATATGATCAATCAGGTACATAGATCAACAATCGTACTTCAGAATTTATGAGATGCTAAAAGAACATTTCGAATAGAAATTCCAAAAGTCCCAGGATTAATAATGTAAACAAAGAAGCATCATTCTACAATGGAAAAGGCGCTGTTTCTTGGCTCATGGGACTTCAAATATGAGCTCTGAATTTATTAGGATGACCTTAAGCAAGATACATAACCTACATGCTCCTCAGTTTCTTCATCTGTAAAATGGAGTTTGACTGCTTGGTCTCTGAGGTCTCTTCTAGCTCCATGAGTATGAAATATGAAGAGACAGCTTACATGGATTCTCAGAACTCTTTCAATGTCAACATTCTATTATTCTAAGTCACCAGACATGTAATGATATTAAACAAATTGATGCCTGGAGCTGGCTAATACTCTGCCACTTTGGTTTAAAACATCACATATACTCAGAGGGCCCCTAAGGACTGATGAAAAGAAGATGCAACTTCACTTTCTTAGAATGAAGGTAGGTTGGGAACTGCCAATTAGAAGCTTCTAAGACTGACAGCGATGCCAAGTAAGTTGCTGAGGTCTTTAGTTAAAGAAAAAATGTCACATATACAGATACAGGCAAGAAATTAGGTAAATGCTAAAGTGAGCTTATGGTGTGCATGTGTGTGCATTTGTGGTGTGTTTTGGAGGGAGAGTCAGAAAACTCTATCAGTATTTTCCAGAGATGAGCTACATGAAAGAGAGGGGGGGGTCATTAAAATAATTAACCTGAGTTTCATGCTTTAATGAAAGACTATAAGATCTGGCTAAGCAAATATCAAATATGAGCTAGACAAGCAAAATGCCCATAAAGAACATGAAGGGGGGGGGTTGGATGTTTGGGATGGAAAATCTACCAATGGAACCAATATTTTAAGATCCATTTTCCAGCCGGACTGGTTTTCTCTCTATTACCAAGAATGTGTTTACTCATTATTTTGTCCTCCTTTGCTCATTTGGTTTATCTCACTAAGATTCCCTTCTCCTTCCTCATCATCTAGTTAAAGTTCTATCCATGATTTAAAACAGCAAAATTTCTCACCATGGAACCTTCCTTTATAGTCCCAAACCTCAAGGACCTCTCTGACCTCTGAAGGCTACCAGAACTTATTGTTTCTATCACGCTGAAGTACTTACTATGTACTAAGAACCATACTGAGTGTTGGGGATATAAACACAAGTAGATTACATTCTTTACTTGAACTTATTTTCTTAACTTGTAAACTTAAACTCCAAATAAAATGGGCATTTCCATATACGTAGCAGAACAGAGAAATAGTAGATTTATGTCCAAAAAGAGTACAAGAAATAGTAGATATCTATTATGTGTTGCTTGTTCTTGTTTTTAAATATATAATACATCCAATATGAGTTTTGAAATTTGTCCTGCTAGCCTGTGATTCTTTAAGGATTTCCTGCTGTTCTCTGTGTACTTTTTAAAAACTTTTCTTTTTAAGTTTCAATGAACCTTCCTTTATTTCTTTTCTTTTTTGTTTTCTTTTTGGCTACTCTATTCCCTACCCCTCTTCTCTCTCTCTCTCTCTCTCTCTCTCTCTCTCTCTCTCTCTCTCTCTCTCTCTCTCTCTCTCTCTCTCTCTCTCTCACCTACTCCCAAATTGAAAAAAAAAAAAAAGAAAAACAAAGCTCTTGTAACACATAAGCATAATCAAGGAAAACAAATACATTAGCCATGTTTGAAAATAGATGTCTCATTTTGCATCTGTACCTTTTCTCTCAATATACATAGGAAATCAAATTCTTATAACCATATAACATATTTAGCAAACCAAAGATGCAGGAGGAAAATGCTCATATAGATGCCTGCCAATTCAGAGGTGAATTTCTTTTCCTGTACCTCATGTTGTAGGAAAGGGGCTTTAATCCTGGTGTTTAGTGTTCAGTTCTGTATTCCGAACTAGAAAACACAAACAATTAAGACTTTAGGAGCAGTGCCAAGAAGTGAATCTATCCCCCAGCCTTCTTACCAGCCAAAGAGGTTTTCAGATACTGCCTTTCTCAGCCCCTCAGTCCAGAGATGGTTACTAATTGGCTTCTCTACAAGCCCAAGGCACCCCACACTTTGGTCCCTGCTACAGCTCCTGGGGCAAGTTGCAGCTGCTACCAATATGCCATCCTGGAAATTCTCAATATCAAGCAAGAGAGCCACAAAACATGCAGCTACTCTTCACACCCAGAGTCAAATGGCATGGCTCAGTAGGAAATCTTTTTTAATGGGCAAGAGAATGAAATATCTTATTTCCCTTCTATTATGTGCTGTTGATCCTAATCCTGATGGTATCCCAGCATGAAAGAAGAGAGGAGAAGAAATGTGGCAATCATAAATGTTCTATGTCACAAATTTCTTTTTCAGCTCTGCTAGTGACCATCACCATCACCCTTGGGAAATTATAATTTAAGGAGAGAAGAAACTAAAAAGATATAGTATGAGTACCAGAAAGATCATATCAATACTATGATGCCTCAAAGTAGTGTGAAGGTACCCCTTGGGTATACCATGTCACTTGAGATCAAGTTGCAGTAGGTTAACTAGAAAGGCTCTGAGAACTGGCTGGTGCAGGTGTGTCTATCTTTTCAGAACCAGTCTCACTAAATTCAGTGAAGCTCATCAGTATGGTCAACAGGGGGTGAATTTTCAAGCCATCGTGATAAAAATGAGTTATTCAAGTTTGCAGAGGAATAGAAGTTCATTTTGATGGGAGACCTTACCAAGATAATCCAACCAGCCAAAAGCATCTCTTATGTATATCAAGCACCTTTCTAGGTACTTGGGATACAAATACAAATAATTTTTTAAAAATCTGCACTAGAAAGGATCTTACAGTTTAAAGGATATTTGCTAAAAATGAAGGATACAGCAGAGTATCTGCCTGCTCAAGACCTAGCCACATAGAGCTATATCAGTCATCTGGGGTCCTGTTTGGGGACGTGCTGCAGCACATATGAGGTCCAAGAAGGAAGAGAGTGACTATGCTGATGTGGCAGACTTATCTAAGTGGCTGTTGAAGACCAAAGTTGACAATGTTTTATGATCAGTGAACGAAGGGAAAAATAATCCTTTACAAATGCACTGATGTAGAACAAGTAGACCCCTAGGTACCTTTCAATAAACCAAATCATGATAAGGATGCCCAGAGGAGTTGGGAACATTTCTCTGTAGTTCAGAGGTTTCATGTGATATTCTAGCTATAACTGTCTCCAAGTCCTCATTCTCTTTCTGGAAAAAGAGTCTAATATGATCAATTTTCTATCAACAACCAATGATTTCAAGTCTTTCTAAAGACACATTTCCATCAATTGAGAAATTAAATTTGAAGGCATTTTTATTATTCAGACTATTCTTATGATAGTAAAGTGTCATGGATTTGACTTTTGGCTTTGTGACTTACTACTTGTGTGACCTTGGGAAAGTGACTTTCCTTCTTTAGGTTTCACTTTCTTCACATATAAAATGAGGGGATTAAACTAGATTGCTTCTAAGGACTCCATAAAGTGAATTATGCTATATTTGGCATAAATGGAAGATGATTGAATTATCATTTGTAACACTATGAAATGCCACGAGAGAGAAAGAAACATCTCAGCTATGTGGTGTGGCAAACTTCTGGGAAGACATGAAAAGACAGGTTCATTGTGGAAGGACAGGCATGCTGATATCAACAGCTATCAACAGTGGTTGATGAAGCTGAGAACTTATGTAACAACTCTATTTTCCTGGGATCTCACTGTTGGCAATATATCACAAGAGATTACAAATGGAAAAAAGGCCCATATCCACTAACATATTCATAATAGTCCTTTTTGTGTTAGCAAAGAACTGCAGAAAAAAGCAGAGGCTTATTGACTAGGAGAATGGTTAAATAAATTGTGCTATATGAAAAGCACAAAATATTATTGTGCCATTAAAAAATAAGAATATATAGAATTCAGAGAAGTAAAGAAGGACTTATATGAACAGAAGTAGGGTGAAGTAAAAAGAATCAGGTACACTTTGTAAATAATGACTAAAAATAACATAAATGGAAAGAACAAAAAAAAGTGAAATTGAATTCTGTAATAGTAACATCTAAGAAGCTTGGTTCCAAAGAAGAACTGAGAAAACACACTTCCCTCTTTTTTTTCCAGAGGTAGGGGATTTTGAGTGTGGAATAATGCATAACACTGTCATAGTTGGTTGATATATTGATTGGTTTTACAGAACTTCTTTTTTCCCCTCTATTTAAAAAAAAAGATTCTTTATCACAAGGGATGGCTTGTTGGGGAGGGAATAGAGGGGGATATATTTGTAAATGAAGATAACACAAAGACAAAAGACAAATAAAATGAAAAAAATAATTGTACAGCATATGTGCTCATGGATAGGTTGCGTTCTATTTCCCTGGAGGTAATGTTTATGTGAATTGGATCATTGATCTATTCTGAATACTGCATATTTGGGCATGCAAATACATGATTTGAAACCTTGGACAGAAATAGGTAAGTTTAACAATGAACCTTTAATTTTGACATATTTGCCAGATAAGTACACTTTCTTTGGAGACTTTGCTTTTGAGGTTATGTCTTCTTGAGCTGATTCCCCCACCCCCATCATCATCTGTCCATCTATCAATCAAGAAATATTTAATAAAAACTCACAATATGCTCTAAATTATGGGATGGAGGTGGGGAGAAAATAAATAGGAGACAGGGTCTCAGTCCTCCAAGAGCCTACAAATGAATTGGAAGGACATGAGGAACAATATGGGTTATGCAACACAGCAGTATAGAATTAAGGACTAATTTGTGCAGTACAGACTATAACAGAATAAAAACACTAAAGGCCAAGTAAGTTGGGCATAGGCCATGGGCAAGAAATTGGATAATCTCTCCCATATCTTTTTATATTGGTAATTTCTCATGGAATTTAAAAAAATGCCATCGTTAGGTCCTTCCAACCATCAGCATCTGTGCAGAGCTATCTCTTTCATATCTGGCAATTATTACTCTTTAGAGGCATCTATATAACATTAATTTAACAGAAAATAAATATGGGCTAGCTGCAGAAAGGTTTCAAAGGACTTTCTCGTTGATTTCTTCAGTGTGTGTCTGCACATTTGTGTAATGTGAATGTGTGTGTGTGTGAGTAAGAGATAAAGAGAGATAGACACAGATTGACACTGTGGTGGTTATAACTTTAAAAAGAAATTTAGGGGGCAGCTAGATGGCACAGTGGATAGAGCACCAGTCCTGGATTCAGGAGTACCTTAATTCAAATCCGGCCTCAGACACTTAACACTTACTAGCTGTGTGACCCTGGGCAAGTCACTTAACCCCAACTGCCTCACTAAAAAAAAGAAAAAAGAAATTTATTACCTCTGAAAAAAGCTTCAGGTTCACAGCTCTGGAGTCGAAACCTATGTTTACCTACAGCGCCTACCACAATAGAGTCGGTGGTCCAAGGAAGAGACATACCTCTCTAACACTGGCCTATGCCCTGGGCTAGAGAAACTACTTCTAATGATAAAAAGGTATCCAATCTTGGGTTCAAGGCCATAGTATATCTATACTAATGCTAGATGTGAATAGCAATTGTTACAGACAAGGGATTTAAAGTTTCATGAAGACCAAGTGAGATAACACTTGAACAGAACAGCAAATAGCACTGGATGACAATTCAGACAAACTCATGAAACACTCAAAGCAAAACATGATAATATTTCCATGAGCATCCTTTTTGGCTCTCTTAAAGATGTATACAGGTTGCACTGCACATGACTCAGCTGCTGGCCCAACAAAGCGGAGTTCCAAATCATTAAGGGAGCAGACAGCAGGCCCCGTTGAATCTCAGGTCCTCTTCTCTAATTGGATAAAGGTATTTGGCAGGACTTGACTGAAATTGTGCACGGCTGTTTCCAGGGGATAACTGCTGCTGTGTATCTGTCAGAGTCACCATAATCTATTTATGATGCTGTTAATTTCACGCATCAATGTTTTGTTATAGGAGTCAATGACACAAAAGATGCATGATCTAACAAGGGTTGGCAGTTGGAAACTAGGCTGTGGTTTGCCAGCACACACCACATCATCATGAGTAGGGTATAAACCACAGCTAAAGAAGGAATGCCAATTAATATATGGGGCTGGGAACAATAGTTAGCAAATTCATTAATTGTTGTTGTGTTTGTATTATTTAAGTTGTCAACCTAAGTCATATCAAGTCTCAGATGCCATTTATTATTATTTTACTGTACTAGTGGTATTTTCCCATAGAAGCTTTGATTTTTGTGGTGAAACAAAAGACTCAAAATTCATAGGTACTTATGAAATGGGGTTACAAACAGTAGAACACTATCAGAGCCTGAGCTAAATAAGTATCTAGCTGTTCACTGGAAGTGTAAATTGAGTAATTAATTAGCCAGTGCTTCTGTTGAAGCATCAACCACTTGATAAATGCCCTTACAAACATGTTTAAAATATGGTTATGTTAGAATTAAATGTAGAGCACCAAGTTTCAAATTCTGACTAATGCCATTTAGCTGGTTTACTGTATGTCATGCTCTTCAGAAAGAGATTGGTAAATTACCTCTTCTGAAGTAGCTGGGCTTAGAAAGTTGTGATGCATTTAAAGGTGATAAATGCCAGACTATATTGACATCTCCAGGTGCCCTCCATGTCTGCAATCCAGGGACTTTGATCTTGTTCCTACCTGATGTTTCATCACAGGACACTGAGTATTTTCACTGTCTGCACCTCACATCTGGCATTCAGTCTTCCTCCTTTTCTCTGTCTCCTCATTTTCCTGGCTTCCTTCAAGTCTCAGCTCAAATTCTATCTTCTTTCAAAAAGCCTTTCCCACTTTCCCTTAATCTTTGTGCCTTGTCTCTAAGACTACTTTGAATTTATTCTGTGTAAATCTTAAGGGTACCTAGTTGTTTGTGAGCTGTCCCTCCCATCAGACACATAGTAGTCACTTAATAAATGCTGACTGACTGACTTGACAAGTTTTCTTAGTTTTTTGAAGATTAAAGGACAGGGATAAGGTTTTAAGATAGTCCTTGGTGATTTAACTTCCTCTAGCCAGTGCAAGTTGGCAATTCTCTGCAACTTAATTAATATTAGTTAAAAGTCTTTGGCAATGTTAAAATAAATCACCTTTTGTTAGTAAGATGTCACCTCTCAAGGCTCAGCTTATGGGGCACCCTGTCTTTGTTCTCAAGTCTCTCTTCCTTCAAGTTCCCCCGCTTTGTGTTCTTTACTTACTCAAATTTTCCTAAAGAAGATTGTCTGACCTTTCCCTTTGTCTATAGCTCCCCATTTTGCTTATCTACACAAACAATTGTACGAGTGCTTTATTTCAGTATCTTATACTGCCTTGTTGACTAATTGCATCATACTTGTGAGACTTACCTTCCCACAAATACCAGAAATTCCTTGTGGGTAGGAAGCATGTTTTACAATCCTCTTGTATCCCCTCATGGTACCTAGCACTGGATTGGGCACATCATATGTGCTTAAAGTTTTACTAATTAATTGGGTTCAGCCAATTGCAGACATATAAACACTCCTGGGGCCAGCTTGGGAGACAAGTAGGCTTAGGTTGCTAAATCTTATTCATCATCAGGGAATGCATCTCATGGCTAGTACAATGATTATAATTTTTGGCCCCCAAATTGGGACACATAGTCTGGCAAAGGACATAATTTTGCAAAGCCTCATTAAAAGTATACTTTCTTTTTCTTCAAATTGACTCAGTTCCAGAAAACCTGAAAATATGGTCACTGTATCCATGATATTTGGCACCTAATCAGAAATTGGCATCAACTGAGATCCAATTTATAATCTGGTTCATTATGCACTTCCCTCAGTGAAGTGAATACATGTGCATTATTTTTAAAGAGAAAAGCTGTGGATTTACTTTTTACTATTCTTTTCTTTGATTTTGTTTTTTGCAGGGCAATGAGGGCTGTGACTTGCCCAGGGTCACACAGCTAGCTAAGTGTCAAGTGTCTGAGGCTGGATTTGAACTCAGATCCTCCTGAATCCAAGGCCAGTGCTTTATCCACTGCGCCACCTAGCTGCCCCCTTTTCTTTGATTTTTAAAAATAATTTTTATTAATGCCTTTTAATTTTATATCTCAGTCATTTCTGGATACAACCACCTTTCCTCTCCTCCCCCACTTCCACCGATCCTTTCTTTGTAACAAATAAAAACAGGTAAACACAAGCACACCACAATGACTACTTTTGGCAAAGTATAGAGCACTCTTTCCTTGTAGCTGCCCCACTCTCTCTGCTGAAAGAAGGGAGATAGGTTGTATTATTTGTTCTCAGGGACCTTATTAGTTTTTCAATTACTCAGAGTTTGGTTGCAGACTTGTTTTTTCAAAAAATTGATGGAGGAAAAACTGTTCTCTGTGATCCATGGAGGGAGCTCTCATGCACCAGGCAATATTAAGAATGTAAAATACATTATTATTCCATGAAGATGTGTGCTGTTATTTTTTCCTCCCACAGGCAAATCAAGATTTAGTTGGACTGGGCTAATTAATCTCTGCTCCTAATGTAGTGAGGTAAAACTGCATTTATACCTGACATAAATATGGGCTCGGTATAGGGATGATGATTAATTTGTAGCATCAGTAACACCTGTCAAGTGCCCTTACAATGCCCCACTGTCAATAATGTTACACAATTAACTATGGGAACTAGGTATGCTAATCACATACACTGCTCCTGTCCACCATTGCTCATTTGTAGCCTCAGAACTCTTATGGAAATGTAAAGAAACTTACTCTACATAATATTCCGAAAGGTTGGGGGGGTACATCTCTATTCTTTATTAGGCATTATCTTATCTGGCAGGCTACTACCATCTGCCAACACAGCATGTGTGTAAGTTTCCTGTCAGCTTTTGTTTGTTTGTTTTCCCTTAAAAATGTACCTTCTTGCAATGCAGCTGGAAGCCTGGGCCAGGGCTATGGATCTCTAAACCATACCTGCCTGTTTTTCAGCCTCAAAACTAAAGATGAAGTTAGGGATAGATTTGTGGGAGGAGGGAGTGGGAGATGATATGTAGGTGGAAACCACTGAACATATTAAATCTTTCTCAGAAAGTCAGTCTTTAAACAATTATCTCTTCTGTTCTCACCACCTGGAATTCCCTCCTAAATTACTAAAGAATATAAAAGTTTTCAAGGCCTCAAAGATCCAGATAAAGTCTTTCAATTTCCCTGACAATTTTAGCTGGAAATAAGACTTTCTCCAATGATAATAATAATAATAACAACAATAGTAGTAGTAGTAGCAGTAGTAGTAGTAGTAGTAGTAACAACAACAACAATAATAATAGCAAGAGTAAACATATACACAGTACTAATTATGATCCAGGAACTGTGCTGCATGCTTTACAACGACCACTTATTATTACTGTTATTAAACTGAACTTACAGGTTACCTTGCCCTATAATAGTTAATCATATCCATGTCATCTCCACAATTAGACTATAGGATACTTGAAGGCAGGAAAACATTTCTATAAATAACTTATGTTTCCCAACACATTAATTCATGCAGAATAATAATAACTCTATATCATATCTCAGGGTTTGCAATGTGTTCTCACATAAACAACATATCACTTGGATAATGCCTACATTATTATCGATGTATTACTGAAGAAGAAGTAGATGTGAGGTACTAAATGATTTTGTAGCTACCTTAAAGGTTCTTTTATCCAGTCCATGTTTGATAAATATATGTTGAATGAATGCTGTGCCAAAGCAAAAGGTCTTCAACCAGAAAGCACTAGGGGCCCATGGGACCTTTATCCTTATTCACCAATCCCATTAGTCATGTTGATTATGACAATGCACTGTCAACCTCAAGGAGACCAATGGTTCTTCCATTGGTTCTCTTTAAAACTGCTGCACTGAGGAGTAATAATTTTTCTACATTGTGATGGAGGGTATGCCAGTCAGTAAACATGAAGAACATGATTAGCCATGGGATATCAAGCATATGTTGGGTAATTGAGGAAGAAGCAGCACTGGGATGTGACAAAATATCCTTGAGGCCATCAGAAGTTTTCTGTGGCCACTGTGATCATGGCTATTTACATCCAGCCCAACTTTCTTACCAACCTCAGGATCCTAGCACTTAGGACAAGAGCAAAAAGCATCTCTGGGTTGGAAGTCAGCTAAGTTGAATACTAATATCATCCCTGGTGCTAAACTGTGGTGTGATTCTGAGTAAGTCACTTCTTCTTTCAAGGGCTTCAGTGGTCATAAGTGTGGAAAAAAAGAGGTTAGAATAAAATTTTCTCTTAGGTACATTCTGGTTCTAGGAAACAAATAATTAGATAACTCTTTAGCTAGATTTATGAATCTTACGTTCTATGATGGTCAAGAGTGCTCCCATGACAGACACTTTTCTAAAAACAAGCCCCCAAGGACATACAGATGGCTCATGATTCTACAGTTGGGATGCTTTACTGAAGCTATGTAGCATGTGGAAATGCTATCCTTGATCTTGACCTTACCGCTCCCACTTTGTAATGCTGTAGACCAGAGGATGCAGTAATTTGCATGGGACGTGGGAGACCTATATTAGTCCTGGATCTGCCATGAATAGCATGACTGTTGGCAAGTTACTTCTCAAAATTCCTTACTCAGGGATATGATGGAAGGATGGAGCTAAATGATCCCCAAGGGTACTTCTGGCACTTAAAAGTCTTTGATTCTATACTCAGATGTGCAGCCCTTCCATATATTTCAGTTAAAATGCTCCTAACCCCTCCTCTCACAAGAGACATTTTTCCAAATAAGCCCAACCGGGCCCTGCAGCTGGTGAAGGATGCTACAGCTGTGATCTCTTTGGCTGGATCAGAGGATGAGGATATTTATATTTACTCTGGAAACACTGTTGAAATAACAAAGCCTTTAATCCCGGCTGCTTCATACCCAGAGTGCAGCATTTCACACCAACAAAGGCACACTGTGAAACCCAGGGAACCAAGAACCCTCCCCACTGCCTCCTGTCCTTGGTTCCCATGGTCTCCTTCTCCAGAAATGCATTTTTATCATCTTTTACAATTGTGCTCATACAACTGAGACAACAATGGAGATCTAGAGCCTTGAGTTATTCTTGCAGAGGTTTTCCTAAGAATCTACTTTGTGGGTGTTAAGGGGTGCTGTGATTTAAAACTAGCATAGAAAACAAACAAACTCTCTTTCAGGGATTCTGAACGTGTGTGTGTGTGTGTGTGTGTGTGTGTGTGTGTGTGTGTGTGTGTTTTATGGACTCCTCTGGCAGTTTAGTGAAACCTATGGACCCCTTCTCAGAATAATATTTTTAAGTGCATACACTAAAATGCAGAGATTACAATAGAAACCAAATATACTGAAATACAGTTAGCATTTTCTTTTAAAGTTCCTACAGCCCAGGTTAGGAAACTTGGTGTCTAGAATAACTGTGAAAGTCTTGCACAGTCTGACCTCACCCAGTTTATCTGACAGTATTTTCTATCATCTAAAATGCCCTACTCTTTTTGCCTCTTATAATTCTATATTATTCTTCAAGATTCTGCTCACCTCACTTATAACTACTCCAGTCCTCTTTTATCTCTGATACCTCTGAACTCCTAAACATTTATATCCAAACCATATGATTTAGTCTCTTTCACACAATATTTCCCTGGGCAGTGACCATGTCGTATACTTTTTCTCAGTTCTCTACAGCTTCCAGACCAATGATGGGCACATAAAATACTTGACAACTGGCTGAGGCAGCTAGGGAAAATAGTGAACACAGTGCTATTCACAGAATCAGGAAGAACTGGGTTCAAGTCCTGCTTTTCACATACTATGTGAAGTCATTTAACTTTTCAAGTGCCCTAGGCAACTCATTAAAAATACAAGTTGGGGGGGGGGCAGCTAGGTGGTGCAGTGGATAAAGCACTGGCTTTGGATTCAGGAGGACCTGAGTTCAAATCTAGCCTCAGACAATTGACACTTAACTAGCTGTGTGACCCTGGGCAAGTCACTTAACCCTCATTGCCCTGCAAAAAAAATACAAGTTGAAGAGAAGGTTCCAACTTCCATTGGTAAGAGATGGTTTCCTTATGGGGAAGCTCCCTCTATAAATGAAACCTCAGAAAGAGTTGCAATCTCTATCTCTACTGTGAAAAATAATAGGGTTTTGGGAATGCCCAAAGATGACACTACATGATATGCTTTTTCTAAGGACCAAGTGATATTTTACATAAAAAGATAGATAAATAGTATTAGACAACCATAAAACATTATATAAATAGTAACTATCATTATTTTAGCAACTATTTTAAATTGCTTTATTTGTGATTTTCGTTTTTGTTTTTGTTTTTGGCGGGGCAATGGGGGTTAAGTGACTTGCCCAGGGTCACATAGCTAGTAAGTGTCAAGTGTCTGAGGCTGGATTTGAACTCAGGAACTCCTGAATCCAGGGCCGGTGCTTTATCCACTGCGCCACCTAGCCGCCCCCTATTTGTGATTTTCTAATAACCCCACATCCAATACACATCATATATTCACATATTGTACATCATACTTATTAACAAGTAAAAGCAAATTAAAATCAATTCTTTGAAAATTTTCATAGAAAGAAGAGAAAGAATGACATTTTTTAGATTATCTGAGATAAGTAGAAGAGAGAATCATATTCCATAATTCTGGAATTGAAGATCAATTACAGTGACATGGATGTAAACATAAAAAGATGAAGAACATATAGGTTGCTGTGCCAATGCTGCACAGGAAGCATAAAATAAGTAGTTTCAATATTTACAACATATGTGATCAATCGAGTTTTGAAAAATGGCAGGGGTTAGGAGCTGCATAATCAAATGGGTAGAGAAAGTAGACAAGTCATTGATTTGCATCTAGTAAAAATGGGACACACTTTGGAAATAAGGAACAATTTTTGGAACTCTCTGAAAGATAGGAGGGACAGAACTTGATAAGGCAGGAAGGATTTTTATATACCTCATCTTCCACAGAGTTTAGTCTATTATTTTGCATCTGGTAGGTGCTCAATAAATATTTGATCTAGTAGATTAGCGATCATCTTTCACAACGTTCTCATTTTAAGATGAGAAATATTACACTTCATCTGAGACAGTCTAGCAGTCTGGGATGAGAGAAAGGAATGTGTTATACATAGAAATAAATACTTTTAGATTAGATAAAACAAGTTCTGGCAAAAAAACATTCAAAAGTTATTAAAAATGCACACTGGCAATATCTACTAAATTAAGGAAAATATTCATTGGTCTTACATTCTGGAGAGGCAGCATGGTGTATTGGACAGAATAAGTCCTTGAATGAGATTTGAGTCCTGACTCAGACACTTACTTGCTGTGACTCTGGGCAAATCTTTTACCTTGAGTTTCTGTTTTATCATGGGTAAAATGAGGGAATTACCCTGAATGATGTCTATGGTTCCTTTTAGCTGTCAATCTCTGACTCTATGATCCAGTGGATAATAACAATAAACATTTGTTGGATCCCGTTGGAGTCTCTGGATTTTGGAATGTTTCTATATTTGTGCAAATTTGGGTTCTTTCAAATTTACTTGATTTTGATGCCTATTTCTTGTTTTGCCCAATATGATCTAAGCCACAGAAACTTAATTATTGTTTCTGCCATCCCCCAATGCTCCTAATTTTTATCTGGGAAGCATTACAGGGCTGGGTTCAAGGTCCTATATTCACCACTAACTCACTCTATGTTTTTTGTTTTTGGTTTTTTGCCTTGCTTCATATCCTCAGCACTAGCACAGTGCCTAACATGGAGGAGATACCTAATGAATGCTTGCTGACTTGTAGTTTGGCAAATCACTTCACCTATGACTCTTAGTCTCTTCATTTAGAGAATGAAGTGTTTTCTTTGTGAAGGGATACAAAACCATGTTGTACTAGAAAGAGCAGAGGCTTTATATTTGGAGAACATGGCTTTGAGCTGCTGTTCTACTCCTTTCCAATATGCAACTTTGGACAAGTAAAGTAACTTTGGGTTCCCTCATTTGTAAAATGATGTGGTTGAGCCGAGATGTCCTTGAAGGTCACTTACACTTCTAAATCCCATGATTTTATCATTCCTAAGGTCCTTTTCAGCTGTATATAATTCGATGTCTAGTTGATTAGTTTTCTACCTGGAATATTTTATCATTTTTCCTGCCTGGATTTGATTGTAAACCCGCCAAATACCAAAGATTCCTGTTTCTCTTTGGTTTAAAAACATGTTTTGGCTCACTCATGCTCAGGAATCAGGGCTTTCCTTTCCCTTTTAGAGTACTTATGTATACCCCTTTACTAAGAGACAATGTATTAACTTAGGTTATTTCTGGGATGCTTCTAATGATAGAATTTTCAGAACAAAAAGACAAGGAGATGGAAGGACAGAACATAAACTAATGGGAGGGAGATGCTATGGGGCAGGTAGAAAATCTGATTCATTCAGTAAATAACAAAATTCAGGCAACCACCTCTTCTAAGTACAAGGTTAATTCAGCCAGCATTAAAAGCTCTTCAACATCTTCTAGATTTGAAGTAATGATCTGGGTTCTAATCCCAACTCTGTCAATTACTACCTACATCATGTTGGGAAAGTCACTTAAATATACATTTCCTTATTTATAAAACAAGAGCTTGGACTAGATTATCTCCAAAGTATCTCCAAGCTTTACATCTTTGATCACATAATCATGCTGGTATAGGGGCAGCTAGGTGGTGCAGTGGATCAAGTGCCAGGACTGGAGTCAGGAAACTCGAATCTTCCTGAATTCAAATCTTGCCTCAGACACTTACTAGCTGGGTGACTCTGGGAAAGTCACTTAACCTAGTTTGCCTCAGTTTCCTCATCTGTAAAAACAGTAAGTCACTTTAATATCTCTTCCACGATGTGGAGTCATGAAGAGTTGGACATGACCGAAAAATAACAAGTGTTGATTCTTCTCAGTAACTTTCTCTTGTTTCTCCCATGACTTCACCCTGAACCCCAGTTCTGGTACTAATTTTACTTCCAACCACAATTTCTTCTGCTGTGCCATTCTTCTAAGCATAAGAAGACAGATAGAAGGTAAGACAGGATAGGGATAGAAGACAAAATAACTGCTGTAAGTGCTAAGAGCATCATTTCTACTTAATAGCACAAATTCAACTTTAGTCATGTTTGTTTTGGGCTCCGGTTAAACAATAAGGCCATCTGCTCCCAAAGCATACATCCTTGGCACTTTAATGGATAAACTCCTTTAGAGCAGGATAAAGAGTGGAGGATAGTATGGGCCATTTCACCAAACAAATTACTTTCTGCTTCGTACTCATCATAGAACAGAGCTTTTTCTTAGGAGAATGTGAAATGTGAAATCTGTTTTTAGGCAGGAGATGAAGGAAGAGTAGAAGTGGTGTTAAAAATAGGAAACAGTAGAGGAGTTAAACACGTTACTATTGAAAGACCTTAGACATTTCATTTTTCCATTCATCAGAGACTACTGAAAGGAACAAGTAGACTAAAAACCTATTAGTAGACTCCATTAACTGCATAAGGACAAGAAAAGTATGCAAAAATCAACCTAAAGCACAGGCAAACACAGGTTGCTCATGTGTCATAATCTGGCGGGATGCTTCCTTCAGTACGTAATAAGCTCCATGTAGTCAGTGCTAGTCTCCTATCTTTTGTCTTTGCATATCAGTGCCCAGCACAATATCTGGGACACAGTACATGCTTAATAAGCATTTGCTTAACTGTTTAATTGAAACTGGGGAGTGTCTGCCCACAAAATCTCTCCCTTCCATCTTGTCACTGCTACCTTCTTCATTCAGTCCTCTAGGTTTATTAAGGAATATACCATATTAAAATATACCAATGAAGAGATAATAAATTAAATATTATCAGTTGACCTCAGCATCATTTTGTCATTAGGGCTAGTAGATCCTTTGAGAGGCTCAGTAATTCCCAGTTTGATGAGGGGAAAAACACACTATTAAGTTTTGAGGTAAAAGGGAGAAAGAAGCCTTCAACTAGAATATTGCCGTATCATCAGGATGTGCCTAGGAGGCATGTCATATTTCAGGCACTTCGACAGTCAAGTTGTAAGACTATGGCAATATTATCGATTTTTATTAGATTTCTTATTTTTTCAGCTACATCTGAGAGAACCATTGAGTCAGTGATCATAATAAACATAAGATAATAGGATTTAGAGCTGAAAGGGACCTAGGAGATCATTTAATTAAACCCCAACATGATACAGATGAGCAAGTGAGAGGAGAAGCGACAAAAGAAATGTCATAGAATCAGGATTTGGATGCAGATCCTCTGACTCCAAAGCCTTAGAAATCTTGCTACTCATCTAGAGAGCAGATCATTAAAACCAAGCATTAGATAAATTTGCCAAAGTCATAGAAGTGGGGCAGCTAGGTGGCACAGTGAAAAAGCACCTGGCCCTGGATTCAGGAGGAACTGAGCTCAAATCCAGCCTCAGACTCTTGACACTTACTAGCTGTATGACCCTGGGCAAGTCATTTAACCTTCACTGCCCTGCAAAAAACCAACAAAAAATAAAACAAAACAAAACAAAAAACAAAATCATAGAAGTGCATGGAGTACCCATATGCTTTCTAGGGAGGATATATTTTTTTAAAAAACCATAGACCCTTGAACTATCATAGGCTAAGGTGTGTATACATGCATGTTGGTGTGCAAACACACACATGCATGCATGCACACACAACCCCCCACAATATGAAAAGGATAACTGATTTAAGTGTGATTACAAAGTCTGTAAAAGGCATAAGCCTTATACAGACTTTTTTGGCTGTGTGTATGTATGAAAAACCAGGCAAGTGGTAGACTAGGGAAAGAGAAAATTACCTTGTCTCTAGGGTGTGGGTTTGCTTTGTATCTATGCCTAATCTGGTCATTTATAGCCTACTTTCTTAAATTATGGGGCACAACTCCACAAAGGGTTATGCATTTGAATGTGGGGGGTTGTGAAACATTGGGCAACAGTAAAAGATTACGTAATACTTATTTTATATACCTATAAAGCTGGGGTCATGTAAAATTTCTCTGGTGAAAAGGGATCATGAGTAGAAAAAGTTAAAGAAGCCCTGATTTATAGTACTTGGGAGGGAGAGTTTTAAGTTAAGGAACTGGAAAGGCTGGAACCTCAGAGCCCTTGATAGTTGTCAGATGAGTAGACGCTACCTTTAAATAGGTATAGTCCAGCCTTAGAGTAAAAACAGGTGCCAAAAGAATGCTCTCCATAAGCAAAAACGAGGTTGACAACACAAGCCCCAATAATAAGGAAAGTGAGTTAAAAAAAAAAGATGTCAGAGTACATTTAGTTACGAGTATTCTTTGTTTTCATTCTAAAGGTTTTAACAACAGGAAGAAAGAATTTCCTACTGAGATGAGATTTCATTGATGGAAAAAGTCAGGAAGGTTTGTTTTGTTTTTTTTAAATTCTCCCTAAGAAGATTTTTGCTGCTCCAATGGCTGAGGCAAGGGATATTGCTTTTCTAAAAGAGCCCCAGGATTCTCCCTAAAGAGAGCATAGTAGAGTACACTTTTCTCAAGAGGAAGATCTCACCAGAGCCAAAGATTCAGCTGAATTCAGATGCTGGAAGTTGAAGGAAGCTACAAAAAATCACATACCTAATAGGGCTGTGTCTGGCAATGTCCATCAAAGACTACTCAGCCTAGAAGAGCTGGGGTCCAGAAGAGCAGAGTTTAGAAGAGATTATGTGATCCTACATTTCAAATACAGAGTGTTGGTATTACCAGAAGACATTAGAAGTGGTCTTTTTTGTACCATTTGTTTGCCTTTACTGTACATTTGGGCCTCTTCACCCAACATGTGTTTATCCTCATTGATATATTTATTTTTCAGAGAGTATGCTCTATAATTATGAGAGAATATTTGACTTTGCATTCTTATTATACTATTATATTTCATTTAATGTTTTTCTTTGATGTAATTGTTTGGGACTGACTATTAAAAGTGAACACAATGGTGGCATCTCATGAGCTATGGTTTTGGAGAATATACAGACATAGAATACTATGAAGCTAGGGTAATCTTATCTGGGGAAACTCCTTGAGTGTTAGGAGGTGCACCTAAGAAGTATAATGTGATTGACAGGCATCAAAGAGACAAAAAAATGAAACAAGAGCAAGGTAAGCATGTTTCCAAATTTGGGTCCATTTGTTACTTGTCTGTCCCAAATTCCCTTTCCTCTTACACTGGCTAGAGAGGTCAAAAGATTTAATACTTAATTCTAACCCTTACTGCTAGATCCTCACAACCACTGCCTTGGTCAAATACTGCATTCCTCTTTAATTTTTTTTCCTCTGTCAGATGAAGACATTATAACTAAATGTACCTTTCCTTCTTGAGAAGGAACATATTGTGCTACTAGATGCATTACCTAGTGATAGAAAAATCTCAGAATTAAAGAAATGAACAGAATGTTTTTTATCAGTTAGTTCAACACTCTCATTTTGTAGCTGAGGCAATTGAGACTGACATAGGTTAAATGGATTGTTTGAAGTCCAGGAGATCATTGATGTCAGCAACAAAACTCCAGAACAGGTCTCATACCTCACAATTTGGTGTCCCTTCCATTTGAGATAAAGTGATATGGCTTAAGAATCTAAGAAACTAAATTCAGAGGCCAGAGACTAAGGTTTATTTCAGTTTCTTTAGGCTAATTATATCACAGTTTTATGCCTCTGGGTGTTTTTTAAAATATGTTATGTGAGGGTGATGGCTATCAAGTAGAGTTCTTCTTAATTCCATTGCACCACTAGTATTTCCTTCAATCACCTAGAATTTATTCATTTATTGAGGTATTTCAAAGGGCCAACTAAGTAAGTGATCAACATTATACTTGGAAATTTGGAGATACAAAAGAAATAGAAAACATGGCTTCTTCCTTTAACTAGCTTAGACTTGGTTGAGAAAACAATACAAGTATGTAAGAAATCTTCAAATAAATTACTTATCTGTTAATAGGATTCATAGCTGGTAGAACAACTATTCCCATAAGTGATGATTAATAACTCATTGTCAACCTGAGAGGTCTCAAAGTGATAAAGTTTCTGTCCTTGACCTTGTTCTATTATGTGTGTGTGTGTGTGTGTGTGTGTATAATAGTATATATAGTATGTGTATATATAGTAAAGATTTTGTCAAAGATCTATAAGTAATAGGTTTAAAATTTGTATATGGCCATCAGGACTTTGGTCCATTATATCTCCAATATATGGCTCAGGAAGGAACCCCAGTCATTCGGATTCACATCATTTGAGGCTTTCCAATAATTCAGATCCTTTCTACAACTTTTGAAGAACCTTAATTTGAATCTAGACAAGAGGTTGATAAATAATGGCCTATAATAAGCTAGGATAATAGATTTAGATCAAGATGAGACCTTTATAAACCATCCAGTATGCTAGCAGTCTAGTATACCCAAGTATAATGAAGAGATGAAATTACTTGTCCAGTATACAATATACATCCTCTTTTTTCTTTCTTTTAAAAATCAAAACCTTTGTGTGAATCTTAACTCTGAGGGCTGGCTCCTAGATCCAAAGGAAAAAAAATTCTGGACTAGATAACATTTAAATACTCTTGATCCTATTCTCATATTATTTCTTTGAACTACAAAATTTAGTAATTTTTAAAAAAAGAATGCAGTATAAACTGCTCTGTCTGCACTAAGAAATTGAAAGTAAAGGGATAATAATTATTAGGATATAGTTCTTACAATCAAGGAAAGATTCTCAGAAGAGCTGAAACCTAAGTAAAGTTTCAAAGGAAGTGAAACACCTAGGATGACAAAGAGATGACTTCCATGTAGGGGAAACAACTTGCTTTTACCTGAGAAGCCATTTCTCTGAAATCCAACAATAAGGCTAACTATCTGAATCCTTTAATGTCCTGGGCATATGCTAATTTTATCAGTGGAATACATCTATTTAATACATATTAATCTCATTCATTTTCAAGCACATTGCAGAAGATATTATAGAACCTAATCTTCATCATCATAAAGGACATACCCAGAAAGGAACAGGATGCCATATAATGTATATAAATGTGTGCAGCAGAGAAGAAAGATTTGGGGTCATTAGGTAGCATATGGGTAGAAAAATACACCATCCAGATGGTCCCTGCTCTCCTTCGACCAGGAGCTTGAGAGAACTGACCAATCCCTGAAAATAGTATATTAATTCCACTAACTCTGACAGAGTAAAAGAGCACTACTGTGTTTACTTTAAAGCCAATCTGATAATGGGCGGGGGGGGGGGAGGTATAAAAGTGAAAATCCGAATTTGCCTCAGGACTATGAACACTAGGATAGAGATCAAAGCCATTTGCTAGTCAACAGGGTAAGGCCATGTTTAGTATTTAGCTTTTGAGCATTGAGGCCCAAAGCAGTGACAAATGACCATTTTTAGGGATTGTATAGATGGGGGGGCAGCATTTATGCTACAAGTGAGTACTGAACTAGGGAACCTATAACATTTCTACCAACTCTGAGTTCCTATGGGTCAGAAAGCACCAAGGTGCCAGAAGTCAGGATTAAGAAGTAGGTCAGAAACTAAGCAAGAAGTCATGGCTGCACAGACTATGTAGAAGAATTCTCTTCCTCAAACAAGAAGCCTCCTAAAAATTCTACAGGGCAGGACAAATATCAGGGCATGGTAAGCTCAGGAACTATAGGTGGAAGAAACTATTTAGAGAGGATAACAATTAAAAGAGAGGAGGTGGTTTGAAATGGCTGACTGAAGAGGAGGCATCAGGGAGTAAGAGATAAGGGCATATCCTGACACCTTAGTTTCCAAAAGGTAACAGGAAGATATTGGGTTTCTGAAGTGGTATTGGAAAAAGGGCAATAAAGTATCAAAAGATCAGGTGGAACAATGGCAAATTCTTTTTTTTTTCAAAGAATGAATGAATGAAACAATGAAAAAGCACTTAGTAAAGCATTTTCTGAAGTGCAAAATACAAGGTCTAGTGGCCAAACTCATACACCGTTCCTAAATCTGTGAAGTGGTTCATCTATTCTGGAAAAGAATTTGGAATCATGCTAAGAAATGACTAAAATGTCCATTCTTTTTTATTCCAAGGTTCAACTGATATGTATATACCCTAATGAATGGAAAGATAAAAAATAAGTGTCATATATTTATAGTAACACTTTTTTTGTAGTAACAAAAAACTAGAAACAACCAAATGTTGAAGAATGGCTAAACAAGTTGCAGTTCATGAAGACAATGGAATATTATTCCATTGTAAAATAAAAACAATTAATATGAAGAATGCAGAGAAATATGAGAAGACATACAATCTGAGGCAAAGTGAAATAAAAAAGAACAAGGAAAAACAATATAGCAACTACCATAACAATGAAAATGAAAAGAGTAACAGGAAAAAGGGAAGGAAGAAAGAAAGAAAAGAAGGAAGGAGCAAGAAGGGATAAAAGGAAGAAAGAAAGAAAAAAGGAAGGAAAAAGAAAGGAAGAAAGGAAGAGGGAAGGAAGGAGGAAAGAAGGCTATGAAATTACATTGACTCCACTTGGTTCCAAAGGCTAGTTGTGAGAATACACTTCCCTCCCTTCTCTGTAGAAGTGCCAGACGGTTATGAGTATGGAATACTATGCTGGACTCAGTTTGTATATTAGTAAATTTGGAGCTTTTTTTCCTTTTTAAAAATATCTCTGCTCTAAGGGTGAGTCTCTGGGTGGGGGTGGTGGCAAAGTTATGGTAGAAAATGTAGGTGTATAGAAAATGAAAATAAAAACTATCAATACATGATATGATTTTTTTTTCAAAGAAAAACATTGTCTTGGAACAGATTTGTTTGGAAATAACTTTTGAAGTATTCTGACCTCCCTTGGCCCTTTGTTTTGTCTCTGTGATACTTAGTGGCAGATCACTTGAGGTTGATTCAGGAGCCAAGGGTATAGTTAAATAACGCATTGGTCAAACATTTTTGGTCAATAAGACCATGAAGGCCAATGGGTTGTGAATTACAGTCAATAAAGCTGTCTGGATATGGCAAACCTAATTTGGTGTGTGATGCGTGTTCACTGGCACTGCAGGGATAAACACTAATATAATACTAATAAATGTTCAATGGGAACAAGCAAAACTCTGACTCTCAGAGTCAACTAACTGAAGCAGTCTGTTCTTTCTGGATCACAGATCAAAGCTTTATAGCTGGGAGGAAACTTAAGAAACCATCCAATTCAATCCTCTTACTTTACAGATGAAGAAGCTGGCCCAGACAATGGACACAATTCACTCAATGTCAAAGAGGGAGGAAATAATCTTTAGTAATAGAACTACAAGTATTAAAAGCACACATGTAGTCACTAAGATTTAAAAAAAAACTTCATATATATTATATCTCATATATATAATCTTCATACACACACACACACACACACACACACACACACACACACACACCCCAATCATACCAGATCCTCACATTCTATAAGGTAGGAATGGCAGGTATAAACCTTCCCATTGAATGGAGGAGGAAATTGGCTCAATGAGCTTAGATGACTTGCCTAATGGTATAATGGGTATAGTGAGATAATCAATGTACTCCCACTGACATAGTTGAAGAGATAAGATTTAAATCTCAATTCCTTAGCATTTCAACTTCTCCCTCCTCTCTCTCTAACCTGCCCACCTAGCCTCATTCCTGACCACACCTGACACATAGTAGGTACTTAACAAATGTTAGTTCAGTGAAACCCACTGCCTCTAGGCCTTGTTTCCAGTGCTCTTTTAATCTTTGAATCTGCCTTCTTTCTACCTTCCCACTTATTAAAACTCTACCCAGACCTAAAGCTCATAATTAGGTTCTGCCTCCTGCTCAACAATATATACATCTTACAACTTATGGTGCTATCTTCCTCTTCTCTGAAGTGTTGAAGCACATACTGTTTATATCACACATTTTAGCACTTTATGTTTTTTTTTGGTGGGGCAATGAGGGTTAAGTGACTTGCCCAGGGTCACACAGCTAGTAAGTGTCAAGCGTCTGAGGCTGGATTTGAACTCAGGTCCTCCTGAATCCAAGGCTGGTGCTTTATCCACTGCACCACCTAGAGTTCCCCTACTTTATCTTTTACTAACAGTATTCTCTAATGTTTCCTCATGCAATTGTCTTGTTTTCCCAACTACAGAGTGCTTTCTCTATGCCCCCAAAGTGCTTCAAACAGGGTTAGCCATACAGGTAGATCAAGTGTTTGATCCACTTCCTAGGTTTGGAACACTTTCTCTCCTAACCTTTGTTGATTGACTGAAACAGGAGCTAAGAATTCACCATGATCAAATCTCCAGCAGCTGGACTTTGTTCCTAGAGTTCAAAATTCTGCCTGAGCAGCAGATAAGCCTTGCAGCAAAACTACTCCAGGACTGTAGGTATGTTGCTGCTACTGCTACAGTTGTAGCTGCAGGGAGAGACAGAGCAGAAGTCTGTGATTTCTCTGTGGGTTTTTAAGGGAAATCATTCTGCTCATTGTGTTGAAAGGGACAGCAACAAAATATATTGCTTTCATAGTGTCATGTGTGAGTATGTGCCTTGATTTCAATAAATACATTTAAGATGTTTATGGGGATAGGGATGAGACCTGTAATTTCATGGGGATAGGGCACGCCTAGGTAAAGAAATGTGCTCTACCAAAGCAGGTAATGATCTTCTCTCCAACTCAAAATTTAGAGATTTGGAGATTAAGTATCTAGGGTCACATAGCCAGTATGTTTCTGTGGAACTCAAACCCAGATCGTTTTGGCTTCACAGTTCTTGATCTGCTATGTCAGATAGTTCACAAAAGGCTGAACTTTGGAGCTGAACAACTGTAGAGATCAGCTACTAAGTGTTCTTAAATATTTCTGATAATGAAAACATCTTTGGAGAGAAGAAAAAATTTTGGACCCCCAACAAAATCTCTCTCTTTGGTGTTAAGATTAGCACAAGCTGGATGAATAAAACTACACACCTATCTCAATAGAAGATATTCCTATTATGAAAGCTACAATTGTTCCCTTCCAGTAGGAGCCTCCGGAACAATACATGCAGACTCAACATTTTAATAAATGCACACAATGTGAGAAACACTGAGAATCTGGCTGCCAGTACCAACCAATATGTGGCACCGAAGATTTTTCTTCCTGTCTCTCAACAGTTCAGTTTAATTCAACAAACATATATTAAGTACTTATTCTGAGTAGAACACTGCAGCACGCATGGGGGATGAGAAGAGGGTAAGATGCAAAGTTTAACTGTTTCTTTTCCTCATGGAGCTTAAGTCTAGTTTGTTTTTCACTAATTTCTGTTGTGAGCTCATTTGGGATGTTTTGGGTAAACTGAAGCAAACAGGGTGAAATGACTTGCCCAGGTTCACACAGGTAGTAAGAGTCTAAGGTCAAATCTGAACTCAGGATGATGAGTCTTCTGGACTCTAGGCCTGGCACTCTGTGCCTTATAGTGCCCCCTAGCTGCCCCAAGACGAATACTACAATACAAAAAGGTACAATACACAATCTTACATGGCTAGCATCAGTCAACCAGCACTCAGGAAGCATCTACAATGTTCCAGGCACTGAGTTAAGTCTTGGGGACACAAACAGGCCCTATCCTGAAGAAGCTTATACTCTTACTGGGGAAACAACCTATGTACAAGATATACACATGGTAAATGAGAGGTAATGACAGGAGAAAAGCACCAGCAGTGCTGATGATTGTGATGGGAAGGAACCAGAAAGAAGATGGAGGTTGAGCTGAGTTAAATGAAGTAGGTGGGGTAGGGAAAGAGTTTACTATCCTCTGAAGGCCCCAAGCTTCCATTATAACAGCTGTTACTTGACATCATATATACTTTTGTGCCGTAGAGAAAGGAATCTTTTGACATTAAAAACATAAGCATCTGTAGACAATCATCGAAAATGGTCCCTCCATGCTGTTTCCTTGCTATATCAGTTGTTGCAGAGGCAGCTGCCTGTGTTTATCCGCCTCTCCCTGCTCCCATCCCTGTTACACTCCTCCTATTTTGTACCCTTGGTAGAGCCTGCTGCATTTGACCACTTATGTATTTCTTGTGCTCCAAATCCTTTAATTGTCTCCTATCACTTATGGAATCATGGACTCAGAGAATCTTAGGACTGAAAGGGATCTCAAGGGTCACCTGGCCTAAACTCTTTAAGGAATGGCCATTCACAGCCTGGCCTTACCCCTGCCTTTCCAACTTTTCTTCTTACTATTCCACTTCCATAGACTTTATTCTCCAGGCAAGAGCTAGACTCTCGTAAGGTTCCCAGGATACACTCCATGCTTTTCTCCCCCCTTGCCTTTGTTCATTCCATTTCTTGTGACTGGAAGGCCACACTTCTGCCAGATAAGATTGAGGATGGACCCATCTTTCCAAACCTAGATCAAAGTGCTAATTTCCCTTTCTGAGTTGTTTACCTGGTTGGATCTCCTTCTCCAACCCCTGAATAGGACTCTTAGATACTTCTGTTCTATTTGTATAATAGTTGACCTGTATTGTCATATCCTCCTACTAGATTATAAGCCACAAAATGGAAGGGACTGATTGAAACTTTGTATCTGTCCTAGTCCTAGAGAAAAGTGCTCTGCACACAGTAAGTATTTAATAAATTGCTTCCCTCTCATCACCTGTCAGCAAGCCCCCAGCCTGATACTCTCTTCAACAATTTTTTCACTTCTGCCTAGGGCAATGAAGGCATATTGGGAAGAAGCAGGAAATTAGAAACTAGCCCCGTGAAGCATCAAATGGTGCTCATACAAAATGTAAGGTCTGATTTCTGTCACACTTAATTCCCACTAAAACAAAAGCATGTATGCATGGATCTGAGTTAGTGACTGATATGCTGATGCTGATGCCTTAGATTTTATAGTAAATCTATGTTACTTAGCAGGGCACCAAATAATGTTACTTGAGATATTGTATGTTAGTACTGGTGGATCTGCATACTCTTTTTACTTGTCCATTTTGTTACCCAAAAGACAAATTTCGCAAGACGACTAACAGAATTTAGGGGCTTAGTTTATGGCAGATCTCATCAGTCTTTCAGAAGTAGCCTGATAAATTGTCACTTATTCCCTACTTCACAAGGGGAAGCCCTCATTGAGTTGTGGTTTCATTTTTTGGGGGGAGGGGGATATGGAAGAAGCACATAGCAACTATCTGAAGGGCATTCTTCCTGCCCCCCCCCCTTAATAGTTTAGGGAACTTGAGGAATGTCACCATGGATATAGAGACAATACTTCCTCAAAGCTAGGAGCAGGATGGATTTTTCTCTCTAAATTAACTGGATTGAAAGTTAGAGCTCAGTGGTTAAATCCCAGCTCTGCCACTTATCAACTGTGTGACCTTGGGCAAGTCACAATCTCCCTTTGTCTCAGTTTCCTTAACTGTAAAAGATTTACAAAATAAGTCTATTCAAGTTCTAAATCTACAATCCAATGACCTATGGTGATATGTATATCATAATATTATGGAGTTTCTTTTTTGGACTTGTGCCTTCATTAGTATGGCAGTACTCCCAATGTGGAAATTTCTCCACCAATGCAGATCAGCAACTCCTCAATTACCTAGAAAGAGTAGCTTGGGACACTAAATTAGTGACTGGATCAGGGTTCTACAGCTGGTATGTTTCAGGGGCAGGACTTTAATCAAGGTTTTCCTGACTCTAAGAACAGTACTATTGATAAGAATAGTTTATTTTTAGGTGGCGCAGTGGATAGAGCACCGGCCCTGGATTCAGGAGGACCTGAGTTCAAATCCGGCCTCAGACACTTAACACTTACTAGCTGTGTGACCCTGGGCAAGTCACTTAAGCCCAACTGCCCCGCAAAAAAAAAAAAAAAAAAAAAAAGAATAGTTTATTTTTAAATAACACTAAGATTTTCAAAGCACTTTATATATACTATCTCATCTTGACTCCCATAAAACCCCATGTGAGATAGATCGTGCTAGAATTATTAACCCCATTATAAAGAGAAGGAAACAAACTCACATAGGTTAAGTGACCTGCCTGAGAAAATACAGGTAGTAAATGGTATAGCCATGGTTTGAATGGATGGATTCTAACACCATGCTAGTGTTCTTTCTAATGTATCTCATTGCATCTCACTGTTATGCAATGAGGAGTCCCTGAAGGTCTCTGATCAGGGCAATGCCATTATCCAATTTGTATATTAGGAAGATTACTTTGGCAACAGTTGGAGAGGACAGAACAGGAATAGAATGGGTGCAGGAAAACCAGTGAGAAATCTACTAAAGTAGGGCAGTTGTTAGGGAAAGAGAACCTGAACTAAGGTGGTGGCAATAGGACTGGGCATAAATGGAGAGATATTGACAGGTCTTAGCAATGGATTGAATATGGGAGGTGAGGAAGAAGGAAGAGTCAAAGATCTTAAAATTGAGGTGTGAAGCCTGGGTAACTGGGGAAATGGTCGTTTCGTGGATAGAAACGGGCAAGTTGGAAAGAGGGACATTTAGGGAGGAAGATAATGAGTTAATTTTGGAGTATTTTGAGTTTAAAGCATTGACAAGACATCCAAGTAGAGATTTCAACTAGGATGACTGGAAATTTAGAGCTACAGCTTGGGAAGAAGAAGATGGCGATATCTCAAAGTCAGACTGATTCAACAGGTAACACCCAATTTTGGAATCTACCATTTAATTTCACTAATTCCTATAAGGGAAAAATAGTACTTACTGATGTGGTCCCAAACTAGACACCTGCCAAACACAATTATATAATTTATCAGACTAGTAACTCCCCATACACAATATTTTATAGTATTTGGCAGGACTCAAAATTTTATAAAAATTTCTTAAAGCATAATTACATCAAAAGATGGAAATGGATTAGAGGTAATGGACAGACCAATTCAACAACATACATCAACTATTCACAAGCACTATGTTAGGCGTAGGGAGAAGTATGTAATGTAAACAGAGGTATATTTATAATGATTTAAGAAGGAGGGGCACAGGCTAACTAGCAAACATTGCTTACTAAAATTTTCATGTAATTTTGCAAATCATATACAGTAGTTTATTTTGCCACTATAGAAGAAAAGTGAGAACATGCTATTTAGCAGTCCTAGTATCCTCAAGTCCATAAAATCATAGAAGAGTAGAGCTTACATAAGAAAACAGATTGAGAGAGGTGAAGACGTGCCCAAGGTGCAATGGTTGGGCAGGAGCAAAGTTTAAACCTCAAGCCATGTTTTCTGAATTCTACTCTACTCTTCTCTCTAATTCCTTACCTCTTCAACCATAATAACATTTTGATTTAATGTTCTTTTTGAGGGAACTGAAGGAGAGCTTAGGCAACTTGCTGGCTTCTCTCCACCATCTTGGCTCCACCCCCATTATAACATTTTGAAATTAAATTTCAAAAAACTTCTTTGCTCTTGTAAGAAAAAAAAATTGTTTGATTTCTCTGAAATCAAGGAATAAGCATGTGCTGACCTGTTTCTAGAAATGGACAAGTCTATTTAATTGTAACCCCGCCTCCCATCTCCACCCCCAACCACTTTATAGCTATATTGGTTGGTAAAATCTTGATCACATCTTAATATAAGATGGAGATTTTATAATATTTGTTTTATCGGACAGCATCTAAACCCCGCCAAAATCACAAACAGAACTCATACTCAAATTATAACAATGGATCACTTCCAAAGCCATGGCTTGAAAAGAAGAGCTAGAAAGCCACTCCCACTCTAGCCACTCCTTTTTTGGTAGATGGAGAGAGGTCCACAAAAGGTGTACATTGAATATATTTCAAAACTTTTTCAATGTACTCATCAATTAGGCGTATTTTTCTTCTTGTCCGTTTTGGTTTAAAAAAATGTACTATGTGTTATATGGATTGGCTTCTTTAGGTGGAAGGGGAGAAATACTGGGGTAAAGTATGATGACATAAAAAAGGCATTAATAAAATTTAATTTTAAATGCAATTATTATTTCCTTGCAGTTTTTAGTTATATGAAAGTGCTTTAACCATAAGAGAGAGATAATGATCTTTCTATAAGCTATGTAAAACCCTCTAAACCCTAATTGTTGTTCAGAAGGCCTTAGCAGTTTGGTTCATATTAATCAGCTTTGAGTCTCTGCATATAATTGCTGTTAACGAGCTCACCCACAATAATGGACAGCTAAAGTGGAAATGAAGAACAAATAGCTTCTTGAAGGATCTGAATGATGTTTCTTTCACTACATTACAATGTTGGCCATTCATAATAAAAGCAATTAAGTGTTCTCTATTTAATATCTCACTGGGTTGCTCGGCAAACCCATTTTTCCACTCATTTACTTTCCTTCATTTTTTTTATTACCAAGTATACAAACTTCACTAGTTAATTTGGCTTATCACCTTGTAAAAGGTAATTGTAAAACTTAGAAATTATAGATTTTTTTCAAAGCATTTTATTGGTATCACTATTAGTATTGTTGTCATTTTATGAATCCAACTGTTGTGTAAGCCGTAGCACTGGCAGATGATAAGATGAGCTGTTTGGGTTGGGAATTTTGAAATGTTATTGATTATTTTGCAAATTCTACACAGGAAGGCTAAATGAGATCAGAAAGGATTCTTACTATGCGTCTCACTATCTCCCACCGATCTTCTCTCCAACTCTGCTCTTTCAAACTAGTCTCCTTTCACAGTGAGGTTAAATCTCAAAGTTGTATCACTGCCATTTCTCTTATTATTAGAAAATTGTTGGGAGCAAGGTGCCATTTAGTCAGTGATGAGTAGCATCTTTGGAAAACTGATCACTATTAAGCATAGTTGTACAATTTAACATTTAATTTTATACTGCTTTGCTGTTGGCTTCCTGCAATGCTAGCTTTCTCTCCTGAACTATTCTGTAAGACTATACCTAATGCTATTTCTGGTAGCCCCCAATAATACCTCATACAGAGCTGGGCAAAGCATTTTTTAAATCTATTTTTTTCTATATTCAACACTTCTGATTGAGGTATACTGTTTGAATATTTTTTTTTCATCCAGCCCCTATTCACCTGTCAAACTGGTCTTCCTAAAGTGCAAGTATAATCATGTCATTGCTCCCCTTCATCTCTACCCCCCACATTCAAGCAACTCCATTGGTGCTCTATTAAATCCAGGATCTTACCAAATCCTCTGGCTTTTAAAGCCTGGTTGGCCCCTTCTGACCTTTCCAGAGTTCTCATACCTTATATCCTACACCCCCTAACTCTGGATGCAATAACACTTGTCTCTTTGTTGTCCCTGGCACACAGCTCTCCATTTCCCAATTGAACATTTTTTATTGCCTGTCCTTTATACCTGGAATGTTCTCCCTTTTCATTTCTGTCTCAAAGCTTCTTTGGATTACCTTGATTGTTCAGCTAAGGTCCCACCTCCAAGATAGCTTTCCCAGTCCTCCTTAATCTTAGTAACTTCCCTTTGAAATTAACTTCAACTGATGCCATCTATCTATCTATCTATCTATCTATCTATCTATCTATCTATCTATCTATCTATCTAATCTATCTATATCTTTTTGTACATTGTTCTTTGCATGTTCTCCGCTGCATTAGACCTTGGGCTCCTTTAGAGCAAGTACTATTTTTTTTGGAGAGGGGAGGCTTTCTTTACATTCTCAGCACTTAGAACAGTGCCTAGCACATAGAAGGCACTTGTTGACTTCACTTAACATAGCAAATATAGGAATGTGTTTTGTTTCACTATGTATAATAGTTACAATGGTTTCGTTTTTCTCTCCTGTTTCAGTGGGGGGAGTGAGAGAAATAAAATAGATTTTTGTTAAATAAAAAACAAACTAAATTTTAATGAACTACTATTAGTTTTTTACTCTGATGGGAAACAAGTCACATTTTTGTTTTCACTTGTATGCAAGAAAACATAATTCTTAGAAGGAGTCCACAAACTCCACCAGATTGCCAAAGGTATCCAGACTAACAAAAATTTAAGAATCCCTCTTCCAAACTATTTACATTTTTCTAATACACACACATATATAAATTATTAAATAATATAATAATCTTATTTGTATGAGTCCTTTCCTCATCTCTGTTTATAATCTATGTTCTTATTAGATTTTTAGATGGCACTTTTTATATTATTATAATCATGATAAATGTTCATTCCATTTTCTTTTCTCTGAATCACTACATATAAGTATTCCATTTTTCTTTGTATTCTTATTTGTCATTTTTAATAAGACCGTAATATTCCACAATTTATGCATTATCCCATGGTTACATAGACTGTTTCTTGTTTTGTTATTGTTATTTTGTTTTACTATTGAAAAATATAGTTGCTATGAATATTTTTCAACAGAGAGTTCTTCTCCCCCACCTCCTTATTCTTGTAATATCATTATGTTATGGTCCTGAGAAGGAAATAACCGAGTCAGAGGCACTATACATTTTGTAACCCTCATAGTCCAGAGCCATACTTTAAGACAATTGTATTTCTTCCTAGCTTCACCAATATGGGTGTAACATACACATTTCTCACATTTTCCTTATCAATTCAAATTGTGATATACCTGCTTATTGTTATAGACCTACTGTGTGCAAAGTTTTGTTCTGGGGCTGCGTGAGGATTAGCATGCTAATTTTAAATCCTCTTTTCTAATTTGATGGTGGTAAGGAAGCAACTAAGAGTATCTTGAATAATAACACTAAAGATAGGGGAAAAAATAAAGGCATCATTAACAATTTGTGTTTCGTCAAAAACTAGCTTATCTGTTCATATACTTGGACAATGAATACCAACTATTACTCTTGTAAATTTCTGTCATTTTCTTACAGATCCTGAACATCAGATTTTTTTTTTTATCAGATATGCCATGGGGTTGGTGTAATGAATAGAAACTCTTACATGGAATCAGGAAGACCTGGAAGTCTGAATCCTGCCTCAAATACTTACTAGCTGTGCAACCTTGGCATATATTAGATCTCAGTAAAATGTTAGTGACCTCCAGCCTCTCTGAGTCACTGTTTCCTTCATCTGAAAAGATGGAGATAAGAGCATGAGTCTGCTGGAGGACAAAAAGGAGATGTGTAAAATGCCTTTGGGAAACCTTAAAGCACTATAGAAATGTTATCTATTATTAACTATTATCACAAAGATATTCTGTTTCCTTTATTTTATATATGCTAGGGTTTTTATGTAGCCACCTCCATTTATCTTGTCTCCAGTAATTTCTTCCATTTATTTCACAGATATACCATTTTCCTCCTCTCCACAAATCAGATAAAGAGATCTTGTTCTCCTTCTAATTCTTGTTTTTCTAAAGGACATTCTATGTGTACTTTTGGACTTCCAATGGATTGACTTCCATTTCCATACTGTATGAAACTCAGAGCAAAGAAAACAAACAAAAACCAAAAATAACCTTAAAGAGTGTAACTGGTCTGCATCACCACTACAGAGGAGACATTTTGCTTCAGTCAAGGAAAGCATTCTCTTTTGTATTCTACAATTATTGCATTATCTAGGAGTGTAGAAGTACAGGTTACCTCTCATTTTCCTGGCAGGATTTCAAATCTTCCCTAAGTCTACCAGATGTTTCACCATGTGCAGACTTTTCCCAATTTCATCCTCATCAGTGACTGTTAACTGAATGCTCAACAGAAATGGCTAGTCATGACAGCACTGGCCTTGGAGTCAGAAATGGTGGCCTGGGGTATGTACTTCCTGGATGACTCTGGCCAATTCATTTTCTTTCTCTTAGTCTCAGTTTCCTCACCTGTCAAATGAGGGTAATGACACGAACATTTCCTTCCTTACAGGGTTTTCTGCTACAAAAACTCTTGATATTATATATGTTTAGAGCTTCCCAACATGGACTGAAATCCTTGGGCAATTTGCTGATGGAAAGAAGCAATTCTATTTAAAAAAAAACATCAGGATAAACCAATTTTAGGCATAATCTGATGTCCCTGGAGGGTCAAGGTTTGGTTCAATGCCTCTGCAGCTGAGTATCTGTGAGACCAAAGTCAAATACTGAACTCTTCTGCCTTCTGAATTCCTCATCTGTGAAAGAAGATGGATGAGGCTGAATGTTATAAGGAAGGCAAGACTTTCTATTGTGAGGAATTAAAGTGTGGTAAACACCTCAGTTTGACTACATTTCACTATTGGACCCATTGGAGGGGAGGATATCTATGATTTCCTCAGCAAATCACATATGTACAGGAAATACAGTCCAGTCCCAAGGCAACAGACCAAAGAATAATCACAAAGTGAGCCCTTTGGGAGACTCTCCTCTTTGCCACCTCCCTGCTCATTTTTTTTTCAGGAAGAGGGAGGGAATAGGAGAAGAAGGGAGAAAAGGTAACAAGCATTTATTAAGCAAATACTATATGTCAAATACAAGGCACTGTGCCAAGCATTTAAAAAATATTATCTCATTTGAGCCCCCCAACAACTCTGGGAGATAGGTGGTATTATTATCCCCATTTTTCAGTTGAGGAAACTGAGGCTAAAATACATTAAGTGACTTGTGAAGAGTTACATAGCTAATAAGTGTTTGAGGCTGTGTTTGAACTGAGATGTTCTTGCCAACCAGCCCACCCTTCAATCCACTGTACTACCTACTCCTTCATATCAGGTCCCAGTGTCCTTATAGAGGATCCTGAGTCATAGACTGCCACTAAATTCAAGCACTGTGCCTTACCAGAGAGCAAATCTCATAGGGTAGGGCTGTGAGGCCATGGACAAAAAGGGTACAAGATGGAGTTAGAGGAGCTGCATTCGAATTCTGTTACTTATTAGTTGTGTGGCCTTAGGGACCATAACATAGGCAAGGCCCATCTAAAGCCTCAATTTCCTCACTGTTAAATGTCTATAGTAGTTGTACTACCTATTCTAATGGTTTGAAGGAAAAGACTAAGTTCTCTTAAAATGTAAGCCTTTATAACGATATGATCTGCACACAGTGGGCCTTAAATAGTTTTTAAATGAATGAGGTAGCGTCTCATTCCTTTAGGAGGATATCTGATTGAATATATAGATTTTTAAACAAAGCAATCACCCCCTAAGTCCAGGGCAGTAGTCCTTCAACTTTTTGCTTTATTTCATCCATCCATCCATCCATCCATCCATCCATCCATCCATCCATCCGTCCGTCCGTCCATCCATCCATCCATCCATCCATCCATCTGTCCATCTGTCCGTCAATCTATATATCATCTATTTATCCACTTACTTATTTGCTTATAATTAATTCTTTATTATTATTGTTGCTATACACAGTAAGATAAGAACAGGCAATGTGCTTGTGATGGCATTCATCAAGGTAACTCTCAAACGAGCAAACTTACTTTATCAGTACAGGTTACCACCTCACTTCTTTTTGTTTTACTGACGTTATCAGAGCTGAAGTCTTCATGGGCTACCTGTATCACTTGCCAGTACAAATATAAACAAACAAAAACAGAATGCATATGCCACCACTACAAAACAAAGATCCATAGAGAATAATTTGGTGAAGTTGTGACCTGGTTAATTGGCTATTCTGTAGAGACTTTCCCTCTGTATCACTTTGGGTTTTGTGACGGAGCACTCAGATCCAGATAAAGATACACTTCTTATAAACGTCAATGTTGTTTTGTATTTGTATTTTCATCACTGTATGACGTGCATTTTTAGATTATTACATAGACTATACTTTATGTAATTGTTGTTGTTTGCCCTTCATTCTTGAAGAGGACCACACCATCCAGAGGTGATGTTATGACTACACTGAATTGGGATTTAAATGAGGGAGGGCTGTGCAAGGTCATCAACATCACTATCTCCTCCAGAGCCATTTGGGTTTAGTGGCAAGATATACATCAGGATGACTGGAGTTGGCCCCAGATGTTTTAAGGCAATTGGGGTTAAATGACTTGCCCAGGGTCACACAGCTAGTAAGTGTTTGAAGTGAGATTTGAACTCAGGTCCTCCTGACTCCAGGGCCAATGCTTTATCTACTGTGCCATCTAGTTTCCCCCATTTTATGTAATACTGACCTAGGGACTCAAATGATCTAAAACATTTTTAGAAAAGGAATATATTGTTCCATTCCCAGGAAGATTATTGAGTCCAATATATTCGACGGTAATCTGAGAGAGGGCAGGGGCCCAAAATAATATCACCTTATATATGCAGGGTGCTTTTCGAGTGTTCAATGTACTTGACATACAGTATCTCATTGTACCTTTATCAGTGTGGCCTAGTTTATTCTGCCTGACACCTATCTGTACAAATAGATGCTTCGCAAAACCCTTGGTTTATTCAATTAATCTGTGTGAGAGTCACTTTTGAAATTAGGAAAAACCTGGATTCTGGTCCTGGGCTCTGAGACACAATAACTGTGGGATTCTTTTTTTTTTTAATTCCAGGGACCTATTTAGCAGTCTAGTGAAGCTTTTTCACCCCTTATCATAATAATTCTTTTAAAAGTATCAAATAAATATATAGAAATACAAAGGAAACCAATTATATTGAAATGTAGTCATTAAAGTAATCTTTTCAAAATTTCATAGACCCAGGTTGAAAGCCCCTGCTTTAAGCTTTTAGTCTTAGCACTTTACCAGTGAAATCACAGGCTTAAATCCCTATCCTCATAGTCTAAATAAAGATATCCCTTTCACTCACTGTCCATTCCATAGGCTTCAAACATTATTACGTTTTCCATTAGAAAAACTGAAATGCAGAAAAGGTTTTGGGATTGCTCATAACCAGCCACTGAGGACTATAACAAGTACTACCAATTCACGAAACAAACCACTTTCTGTCTGTATCAAGGACAAACACCTAAGGCCACTTGACCCTTACAAATCCAGTTTCTGCATCATGGGATTTAGACTACATTTTATTGGAGATAGCTCTGGGAAATGAAGTTTCATAAGTTTGATACCTGTGTACTAATGTAAATGTAAATCTGTGGAAAGCAATTAACTACTTTTAGCATGAAAAAATATCAGATCAAATTGATTAAATCACTAACTCTTCCTAATCTTCATCTATTCACCTTTAATTCTGCAACAGAAAATTATAGTAAAATCCCTTTATGTAATATCCTTTCTTTAACGTTTGATTTGCTTATACTTAGAATCCTGGGTAAAATCTTTATTGAACCATGTGAAATATAGTCACACTTAAGAGTCTAATTATTTCTCCTTTAATTCTGTTTTCAATGAGAATTGGGAAAGCCTTGAACTTCATTCAATTCAATAAACTATTATCTAATGCTACTGCATTTGACAATGAGGATACAGAGAGAAAATAAAAACATTACCTGTAGTCGAGAAACTTACACTCTACTTTTGGATAAAACTTCTATGCGGATAAGTAAATGTAATTTGAAATAAGACAATTGTTGATATCAAGGCAGTAAGTGATGTGTGTGCGTGTGTGTGTGCATGCAAGGGAGTGATATAGTCAGACGTGTGCCTTATGAAGATTAATATAGAAACTGGGTAAAGGATGTATTAGAGAGGGGAGAGAGATGAGAGGCAAGGAAACCAATTAGGAGGCTATTGCAATATTGCAGACAAGAGGCGATGAGGGCTAAATTATGGCTGTCTTTGCATTAGTGGAGAAAATGGGGCAGATATGAGATATGTTTTGAAGGTAAAAATCAATGAAGTATTCACAATTATTACTATTATTAGTAATAGTAGTAGTAGTAGCAATAGTTAGTGTTTCTATAGTATTTTTTTTTGGTGAGGCAATTGGGGTTAAGTGACTTGCCCAGGGTCACACAGCTAGTAAGTGTTAAGTGTCTGAGGCCGGATTCAAACTCAGGCACTCCTGAATCCAGGGCCGGTGCTTTATCCACTGCACCACCTAGCTGCCCCATGTTTCTATAGTATTTTAAGGTTTGTGAAATTCTATTACATATTCCTCATAACAACCTTGTAAAGTGGTGCAATTATCTCCATTTTACAGTCAAGGAAACTGAGGCTGAGAGAGGTTAAGTGCTTTCCTAGGATAATAGAGCTACTAAGAGTTTGAGGAAAGATTTAGATTTAGTTCTTCCCAACTCCCTAACCAACAGGACAACATAACTTTTTTTTGGTCCTGAGACCCTATGAGAATAATAGTAATACTATTGGGGCAGCTAGGTGGTGCAGTGGATAGAGCACCAGCCCTGAATTCAGGAGGACCTGAATTCAAATCTGGCCTCAGACGCTTATCACTTACTAGTTGTGTGACCCTAGGCAAGTCACTTAACCCCAATTGCCTCACCAAAAAAAAAAAATAGTAATACTATGCCTCGTGTATTTATATAACACCTTTCTTCAAAAGTTCTTATACATATATTATCATTTGGCTCCAATACCTTAATGAACACTGATAGAAAAATTGAGGGCTAAAAAATTGATCCAGTTTACCCATAGTCACCAAGCAATATCCTCAATAGGAGTTCTTTTCCTTTTTGTATCAGGGATCCATGTGGTAGACTGGTGAAGCCTATGAACTCCTTTTCAGTATATTGTTTTAAAATGCATTGAAATAAAATATATAGGATTACAAAGAAAATCACTTATATTGAAGTACAGTTGTCAAAATATTTAGAAAGAGCAAGATTCCAGATGCCAGGTTAAGAACCCCTGCAAGTCAATTTTCTGATCCCTTAGGGTGTTGAGAATAACCTAAATTTTTCACTATTAGGGTAACTCCTTTGGGTTAGAAATGCAGTTTAAATACTGATCCTTCTATCTATATATTCACTTTACTCAGTTCCTGGAAAAAAAGGAGTAAAAATCTAAAATTGCCTTTTTTAGTCCTGGATTTAGAAGCAATTTACATATACAAACCATTTTTAACCTCAGCTTGCCTGACAGTAATGGTGGTGCAAATAAAATAACAAAATACCAGATCTAAGCAAAGATTAAGTTCTGAATGGGCCCCTGTGACCTCTGAGATAACAGTCCATTTGTACATATTATGATTTGTACATGTTATGTACATATATTCCCATGTTTTGGCTATTTATTAAGTGCTTAGCACAATGCCTGGCACATAGTAGGTGCCTTTTCCATCTGATGTAGCATTATATACATATATAATTATATAATTTATAATTATAATCTATTTATTTATAATTTATAATTATAGTATATATCACATAACATTATAATGATCTCTCTAGGCCATTGTGAACTAGCATTTGTAGCACCGTGCATTGTGTCTAGCATTTGTTGACCTAAGATGGCATATGAAATTATTCATTTCTATTATTTATAGTTTATCATTTGTTTTTATTTTTGCAAGGCAATCAAGGTTAAGTGACTCATCCACGGCCACACAGCTATCAAGTATCAAGTGGCTGAGGCTGGATTTGAACTCAAGTCCTAACTCCAAGGCTGGTTCTCTATCCACTACACCACCTATCTGCCCCTGTAGTTTATTTTAGATAGTCAGTTTAACTTTAATAACACAGCAACAAAATATTCTTTTTTCCAAATCCCCTTCTAAACTTATTGGCTATGTGATTTTGTGGCTTTTGTTATTATTTATATAATTGTAATCAATTTATATATTGCCAAATTATCGGTGCTCTTTACATAGCATCATTTTACATAAGGTTTCCCATATTTTTGTATTCTCCATATTTGCCATTACCAATGATTGGATGAGAAGGAAGCTTGCAAAGAAAGATATTTCAGCTCCATATAATGAATACTTCCTAATAGAGCTGTCCCATAATAGAACTGTCTTGACAGGTGTGAAATCTGAGCTGGTTCAAGGAAATGCTGGATGATCAACCACATCGTGCTGAGGGAACTGATGCTCTACATAGAGGCTAGGGTAGATATCCTCTCAGATCTTTTCTGTGATTTTTACAACAGCTTTGGGAGGTAGGTATTATTTTTATTCCCCCTTTATAGATGAGGAAATGAAGGTGTACAAAGGTTAAGTGATTTACAGGGTTATGCAGTTAGCAAGTAGTTGAAGTTGGGTTTTATCTCAGAAGAGAGATATGATTCCATGTCTAGTTTTCTATTTACTATACCATCTTTTTGCCTAATTAAAAAAAATATTTATTTTATTCTGAACTTAAGAAATAAACAAGCATTTCCATACATAGAATAAAAAGATGGTTGTACCTGAAACTGCAAATATATCATGTACAACTTGCTAGTCTTTTAAAATATATAGGGGCAGCTAGGTGGTGCAGTGGATAGAGCACCGGCCCTGGATTCAGGAGGACCTGAGTTCAAATCCGGCCTCAGATACTTAACACACACTTACTAGCTGTGTGACCCTGGGCAGGCCACTTAACCCCAATTGCATCACTTAAAAAAAATACACACACACACACACACACACACACGTAATAAAGTTATCATGAAACTTTCTTCCTTTTTGTTTTCCCCCACCACAAAGATGGCTCCTATTAGACACAAATATGTATATATGTACAGTTATTCTACACATATTTCTATTTATCAGTTCTTTCTCTAGCTGCAGATAGCGTCTTCCTTCTTATGTCCTTTGTAGTTAATTTGGCTATTTATAATAGTCAAAATGATTTATTCACTCATAGTTGTTTCTTAAAACAATATTGCTGTGATAGTATACAAGTATACTCATGGTTCTGTTTATTTCACTCTTCATTATTTCTTGCAAGTCTATTCATATTTTCTAAGCTCACTGAGCTCATCATTTCTTATAGTACTGTAGTATTCCATCATGATCATATACCACAACTTGTTCAGGGCCATTTTCCAGTTGGTGGGCATGCCCTCAATTACCAGTTCTTTGCTATCAACAAAGACAACTGCTATATATTTTTTAGAATTTATAGGTTCTTTCCTTTTCCCCCTAGTCATCTTGGGAAACAGACCTAGTAGTGATATTTCTGGGTCAAAGTGTATAGGGAGTTTAATAACTCTTTGGGCATAATTCCAGATTGCTCTCAAAAATGACAATCAGTTCACAGTTCCAATAGTGAATTAGTGTCCCAATTTTCCCATCCTTTCAAATATTTGTCACCTTCCCCTTCAAATCATTTTAGCCCATCTGAATAGGTGTACAATGATATCTCAAGGTTGTTTAATTTGCATTTCTCTAATCAATAATGATTAATAGCATTTTTCATATGACTACAAATGGTTTTGATTTCTTCATTGGAAAACTGCCTGTTCATATCCTTTGATCATTTATCAATCAGGGAATGGCATGCATTCTTATAGACTTAACAAAGTTTTTGGTATACTTGAGATATGAGACCTTTATCTGAGAATCTGTCTATAAACATTTTTACCCAATTTTCTGCTTTCCTTCTGATCTTGGCTACATTTATTTTATTTGTACAAAACCTGTTTAATTTAATGTAATTGAAACAATCCATTTTGTTCTCTATCTTTTGTTTATTTATAAATTGTTCACCTATCCATAAGTCTGACAGGTAAGATATTACATGCCATTCAAATTGTCTTGTCATCCCTCTTTTTATATCATTTCACAGAATAAGAAAATCAGGATGAGTCCTCCACTGATTTGACCAATAAAATACGGGAAAAAAAAGGCTCATCTTGCTTAACATTTAGTGTATATATCATTGATATAGATACTGCTACCAGTGATGTGAAGAGTGACCCATTCATGCCTTTTCAAACTGGCAACTCTTGTCCAGGTCTTCCATGAATCCTTCTCAGGAAGTTCACTGAATTTACTGTGAACCTTCTTCAAAATCTTTGGATACCACATGGGTACCAAAGGGCTGTCTGTCTCTGTCTCTGTCTCTGTCTGTCTCTGTCTCTGTCTTTCTCTGTCTCTCTCTCTGTCTCTCTCTTCTTCCTGATTGATATTTTATGTTGCTTTTCTTGCATAATTCTTTATTGGTCATAAGGGACAGCCTACCCATTACCACCATGCACCTCTCTACTGCTTTTGGGATGACCTAGACCTTAACACCTTTGCAGAATGTAGTATGACAGACATATATAGCATCACCACAAAAGCAGTCTTGCTGTGTTAAATTTTGGACTTTTGCTTCAGGAAGAAACTTGAAGATAGAGTCTGAAATAATTAATTTTAGCCTAAGACAAACCTAATTGTATTCTAAAGGTATTTCAAGAATCAATGATTTTCTATCCTCTCTACTACTTTTGTAACAGTTTCATAGAATTTTATGTTTAGGCTGGCCTCTGTACTTTGGACACACTGGTATTTGACATGATCTTAGTCAAGTCATTTAATCTCTGATTTCAGTTTCCTCATTAGTAAAAAGAAGATAGTAATATTACTATTACCTGCCTCAAAAGGTTGCTATGAGGGAAGTGCTTTAAGAGCTAGTAAGTGCTATATAAACATTAGCTATTTTTATTGAAAGATTCTATGTATGTGGATAAAATATTGGTCTTCACCCAGCAAAACTTGGATTCAAGTCTCGACTCTAATGCATACTGGCAATGTGACTCTGGACCATCCACTTAATCTCTCAATGTCTCAGGCTTCTCTTTAAGACTATAAGTTGGAGAGCATATGCTTCTCTGCATTATCAGAGAGATTTCATCACAAGGAGAGATCTGCCTATACAATGACAATAGGGTTAAAATATATTATTGATGTATCAATGATATATTGCTCTGGTTCATTCAACAATGAACAAATACTTATTAAGTACATATACACAAGGCTCAATGCTAGGCACTGTGGATGCTACAAAATGTAACATAGCACTTGCCCTTTGGGAACTCATAATGTTTTATTTCTGCCCATGCTTTCTCTCCTCTAATCTTCTAGGCCTAAAATTTTCCCACTTAAATCTAGCATCACATCACTGCCAGGGTAATCTTCCTTATGCATTGATGCAGTCATCTCTTTCCTCTCCTTAAAGCCATTCAATCAAAGAAAAACTCAGGAATAGAATTAGAATCTTAGGTGTAGAGGTCATCTAATCTAAATTAATCAATTCTATAATACTTCCTACAAGATCTGGACCCACTAAAGTTCAAACTTCTTGGTCAACTCGTCCAAAATCTACTACTATTCTAACTTTCCATGAGGACAAGGGCTGTGTGTTATCTAAACTTTGTTCCTCCCCAGCGCCTAGCACAATTCTCTAAACACTGTGGGTACTTAAGTCACACCTAATGAATTGGACTGAGAGTGGAGACAGGATGAAGGTCAGTTCTTAGGCTCATTATAGATTTAGAGCTAGAAGGGACCTTGGAATTAATCTAGTCCAACCCTGTCATTTTACAGAAATAGAAAATGAGACCAAGAAAGGTGAAGTGATTTTCCAAAGATCACTAAGCTAGGAAAGAGCAGGGCTGGAATTCAAGTGTTAAATCAATGTTCTTTCTCTATAACTCATTATTACAAAAATCCACGTGTCAGGTAAGAAGGATGTAAACTAGGTTGGTGGCAGGATAAAAATCTTCAGTGAATCCCTTTTGCCTCTTGGATAATATAGAAAAATCTAGAATTTACTTCCCATTTGCCTTTCCAATTTTATGTAATATTATTCTCTCTTTAAACTCTTTGTCGGGGTTAAATTTGCCTGCTAGCTATTTTCCATGTATATAATTCTGTCTCCTACTTCAGTCCTGTTGTATTGCTGATTCTATTATCTTATTATCTTTGGAATACATTTCTCTTCCATCCATCTCTTGAAAACTCTGGCTTTCCTCAAAAAATACTGAGATGCGCTTTTTTTTTTTTTACAGGAGTCTTTTTTTTTTTTTTTAGTGAGGCAGTTGGGGTTAAGTGACTTGCCCAGGGTCACACAGCTAGTTAAGGAGTCTTTCTTGATTCCTCACTTTGGTAGTGTTCTCTACTTGTTTTGGTTATATTATTTTGTAAATATATCAACTTATTTGCATATATACTATACCATGGGGTCCTCCTCCCAACCCCTCACCCCTATCACCAAATAGAATATAAACTCCCTGAGGAGAGAGAGGATTTCATTTTTGTCTTTGATTTCATAATGCCTAGTCAATCACAGATACCTTTGTAAGAGCTGGTTGAACTGATTTGAAAACAGACATCAGTGACCCAATGACTCATTCAAATATTAACCTTATATACACTTAAGGGGCAACTAGGTGGCACAGCAGATAGAGGGCTGGGCCTGGAGTCAGGAAAAACTGAGTTCAAATTTTACCTCAGACACTTACTAGCTGTTTAACCCTGGGTAAATCATGTAATCTTGTTTGCCTCAGTTTCCTCATCTAGAAAATGAGCCGGAGAAGGCAATGGAAAACCACTCCAATATCTTTGCCAGGAAAACGCCAAAAGGGGCCACAAAGAATCGTACACAAGTGAAAAATGACTAAACGACAAAGCATTTTATTGTATATAAAATAACAGCAATATTGTAAGATGATCTGTTGTGATGACTTAGTTTATTTTCAGCAATACAATGATCCAAGACAACTCTGAAGGACTTATGAAAAGTGCAATTCGTCTACAGAGAAAGAACTGATAGTATCTGAATACAGATTGAAGCATAATTTTTTGTTCCTTTTTCTAAAAAATTTTTTGTCTGTTTTCTTGCACAGACTGACTAATGTGGAAATTGTTTTGCATGACTACACATGTATAACATATTGAATGCTTGAGTTCTTAAGGGGGATGAGGAGGGAGGGAGGAAGAGAATTTGGAACACAAAGTTTTAAAAATTGATGTTAAAATTTGTTTTTACATGTAATTTGGAAAAATAAATTCTAAATAAAAAAACCAACAAAGCATTTAAACTTCTTAAAATTTCCATTTTCTTGTACAAGCTAGAAGACTCCATTCCTTTAGCCTTTCCTTAGCATGTTCCCACACTTTAAGATTGGTCATGGTTTTCTTCTGAATGACTTCTATCAGTTGTATGTTACCAAACAGCTCTAAGAGCCCAGCAAAAACTTAGTAGAGGGGCAGTTAGGTGGCGCAGTGGATAGAGCACTGGCCCTGGAGTCAGAAGGACCTGAGTTCAAATCTGGCCTCAGACACTTAACACTTACTAGCTATGTGACCCTGGGCAAGTTACTTAACCCCAATTGCCTCACTTAAAAACAAAACAAAACAAAACTTAGTAGAAAGAAATGATCGCCTCAAGGTTCTTATGTACAGATTCTAGACATGGCACTGTATGATAGTGATGACTCATACTCGGGATAACCTAAAAGATTATTACTGAGTTTTTTAGGCTCTTTTGCAAAGCAGCTTTGGACATAAGGAGGTTCAAGATTAGAGCAATCCCAAGGCACAGAATCTTAATATCTTAAAATTAGAAGTCCTGTAGTTCAGCCCAGCCAATGTTGGCATACTTCCTACAACATCCCTGTCAGATAGCCGCTCGTCCTTTCCTCTACTACCCCCTAGTGAGAATGTTCCATGCAGTGTCATCGGTGTTCAGTCGTGTCCCACTCTCTGTTGCTCTATTTGGGGTTTTCCTCAGCAAAGGTGCCAGAGTGGTTTGCTATTTCCAATTCCAGCTCCTTTCCAGATGATGAAGCTGAGACAAATATAGTTAAGTGATGTGCCCAGTATAACATAGCTGGAAAGTATCCGATATTGGATTCCATTCATTAATGCTGCTAGGAAACTTCTTGCTTACATTGAGCCAAACCCTGCCTCCCTACCACTTCTACCCATTCCTATTAGGTCTGACCTCTGGCATTTCACAGAGCAAGTCTACTACTCCTTCCATATGCCAGTCTCACTACCAATCTGCAACACCTGTAAAATTAAAGATTGTACTAGAAAATGTCTCAAGTTTTTTTCAACTCTAAAATCCTATGAATATCTGATTACAGCTAGTCAATCAAAAAGCAGTAATTCAGCATCATGTACCAGGCACTGGGCTAAGAGAGAATACAAAAAAAAGCTATCATGTTGTCCCTTCATGTTTTCTTTTCCAGGCAATAAGATATTTTCCTAGATTAGGTAGAAAAATAGGGAAGGAAGAAGGTGTAATATTTCGCAGCTCCTCATGGTATAAAAGGAGCAGCAACAGTAAATTCTGCAGAGTATCCTGGCACAAAGGAAAGCAGCCTTATACAGTGGTATTCTAGAGTTGGACAGAGGCAAACAAAAGTGAGTACCAAACACCACGCTCTTTTCTCACTCTCAGCATTTGGGACTCCCAACAGCTTAACTCAAGACGATTGCAACTTACAACAAGCAGACATCACTTCCTGGATGAATGCATGAAAGCAGTCTGCAGTCACAAACAGCACATTTTAATAAGACATGGGTCTATCTCTTAGGAACTAATGCTTGTTGCCAAATGCCATAGAAAAACCCCAGCCTTTTTGGAACTGGGCTACAAAATCTGCAGAAAGGTTCAATCGCTCTTCTTTCTGCTGTGAGGTTTCTTTCAAATTCATTCAAAAGCCACCTCTACTATACTTATGCCTCCATAGAGGCCCATTCAAATGCATTTTAATTGCAGAATTTGGAACAGGATGGGAGTTTAAAGCCCAAGTAAATCAGTTCAAACTCCTCCTTTTAAAGATGTGGAAACTCAGCCTAAGAGAGATAATGTGATGTGTCTAATATCTCATAGGCAGTAAGTGGCATATGTGACATTTGAACCTGGTTTTCTGATGACCAGGAAGGCAATGATGTACTTTTACCCTTGTTTTTTTTCAGACAGTGCGATTCTTTCGCTAATGCATTCTTCTAAAATTTTTACTTTTTTCCCCAAGTAAAACATCTGCCCCAGCTCTATAAAATGCCACTTCTTTTGCTATTTAGCAATTCTAATGGGACAAAAATGCATTTTTTTCTGATCAGACTGGAAGGAAAAAAAGAGAAATTCAGATATATTGTTCAGCCTTCAGAGGATTAGAATGGCCCAATACTCAAGGTGAATTTTTACAGAAGAGTCAGGGTGAAATTTTATGTAAGAGTCATCTATAACCTGCTGGAAATTGGGATTTATATAAGGAAAGTGATAGCTCACCCTTAACTATGGCACTACAAATGGTGACATGATAATTAATGTATTATTTCAGCAGAGGGAGATGCCAGCAGTTGCTTTTTGTTCCCAGGAAAAAAAATTTATGGCGTGATTGAGGAAATTGCAAGAAAAAAATTACATGGAAGGGTAAGATAAATTCTTATAGGGAGACATATCCTCACCATCTCCCCAAGAAAATCCTATAAAACGTTTCCTTGACTGACGGTGATTTTTTCGGCTCTGCAGTTATTTATACCCATCCTCTCTCCTAGATGGCAGTATGACATGCAGAGAGACAATCCCATGACAGTCCAAGTACCTTATGCTACAAAGGTAGCAGAGAATGACATTCTAAGAAAACTCACTAAATAATGGATCAGCGGCAGCAAAAGAAAGAAATACCTGGGTGTCTAGGACACCAAGCAGCGATACTCACCGGTTCCACATTATAGGAAAAGAGAGCATACTCTTGATCTGGAGACACTTCATATCGGACAGCTTTTAATGATTCCTTAAAACAAAAACAGAACAGAATGGGTAAAATGTCATTAGATATTCACAGCAAACTTACCTTCCAAATTTCTTCAAGAGAAAAGGGTGAGTTTCACTTGCAACTCGGCATTCCTGATAAGGTCCCTGTACCTCCCATACTATGTCATATGAGACGATTTATCTTTTTCTCTATATTTTCCAATTTCTCATTTATTTCACTAAGGCTTTTTCCCCCCAAAGGCTTATTGATTTCCTTAGCTTATGTTGATATCATAATCATTCTCCAATATATCTAACCCTTTTCTGAGCTCTCTCCTCTCATAACAGGGAAAAACAGTTAAACAAAATAAACCCAATGGCTGAGTTAGACAAAGCATGCAAAATTCTGCTCCAATACCTCTCTACTGAGGAGGGGAATGCGTTTTATCATTGTTCTTAAGGATCACCACTGGTTACTGCAATTTGCCTGAGTTTGGCATTCTTTTATCTGTCTGTCTGTCTTTTTTATTATGACTGATTTCTACCTTCCTGTGCTGGTTACAGGCTCAGCTGTCTTTTGCTGAGTTCCAGTTCATGCGTAAAAAGGTGGCTTGGAAGTGGGAGGTGATGCCACTGTGGTGGCTAGATTCAAATAGGCCCATTTAATCCATAATATTCCGGAAGTAAAAAAAGGTCTATGATAATGTATTGGGAAATGTAACTTCTATATTTCTATGTAGCCCATGAAACCAATAACACATCACCTTCCCCTAATCCTGGAGAACTGGGAATGTCCTCTCCTCAGTTACACCACCTTCCAGGCAGTGGAAATAGCAACACTCCTCCATCTTTAAAGCACTGACCCAATGACCATGGACTGGGGGGAGGTTCCCCGCAGTGAGGGAAAGAGGAAAAGAGGAAGGAGATTCTAGGAGCTTAAGTCAGGGGTTCAGAGTGAGACGTTTTGATATGTGTTATCCCTGGAGACTCTTGGTTTCAGCCAGTTCCCTGGTTACCCTTATTCTTTTTATCTGACAGCAGGTAGGGGGTTGCTTGTTTCATGCTAATTTTTGGTGAACAACTTGAATACATTGGGACTTTTTCATATTGTCTTTGTATTCTCAGTAGCAAACCTAATACTTTGCACATATTACACACTTAAGAAAGGTTTGTTGGATTGGATAGCACCAAATAAGTTATTTAAGTGACAGGGGGAGATTGAAATGAAATATAAAGGGTTGAGTACATGCCCACCTATGTGGGAGGCACCCGTATGTGAGATGCCAAAGACCTGCTTCCAGAAACTAAAAGGACAGACTTTGGGATGGACCTTCAGGGATGGCCTACCACATAGTTGGTGTGAGGCTCTTTCCATTGCCTGCAAAGCTGAAACTAACAGGGTCTTTAAAAACTACTTGACTGGAGTTGCAATCACATCTAGAGCAAAGGATTCATTCACTCACAGCAGGCAGCACCACGTGGTAAATGGAAAGGACAAGATGTCCACTCTCCTCCCATTAGGCCATGCAATCCCTTAACCCCAAACTTGGGGTTTTGGTCTTATTTCTTTTCTGGTTCTATGTGAAGGGAGTGGAACCCCCCACCCAGAGGTTCACGCTATGGAGACTGGAGTGCCCAGAATTCTAGACCAGAAGCTGTAGTCAGCTCAGAAAAGAATCCTTGAGAGGTGTTGTGGAGGCACTGTAGAAAGACCCTGAAAGAGGTCTCTGTATTTGAAAGACAGATGCTACATAGGAAGAGAGATTAGCTGAGTTAAGTTGTAAGCATAATATCCTCCATATCCTTGGAGATCTGAGGAGCTTGAGAGGAAATTATGCCCCTCCCCACCAGAGAGGGATTTCTTGCCTGTTCTTTATGTACACTTATTAAATGTCTACTGGATACAAAGCACTGTGTTAAGACTAGAGTCACAAAGACAAAAACAAAACAGCCCCTTACCTCAAGCCATGTATTGGCAGGACTTATATAATGGATAAACACAGAATAATTTTTTTCTAAGGATGGAAAAAAGGAAAGCCTGAATCTGGGCTTTCATATATCTAGGTACTATGAGGGAAGGAACATTGACAAGGGAATCAGGCAAGTCTCCACAGTGGTGGCATTTGAGGTGAGCCTCAAGTGAAGATGGGGCTACTGATAAGCAGGGGTGAGTATGGAGAACATTCCAGGGATGGCTGCTGCTTTAGGAAAATGCATGGAGGCACAAGTGGGATGACCAGAAATACCTAAGAGGGGACTAACAAGAGGTGAGCCTAGAAAGGTAAGCTGGGAGCCCCATGGGGGAGGACCTTTAAGAAAGTGTTTTTCACATTCTCACAGGTTAAAATCAAGCTAAGGGGAAAGGATGCATGCACATGAAAGAAAACTTTTACAAAATGACAAATAGGAATTAATTCAACAAATATAATATGTAAGAGGAACTCAAAGTCAAATAGTCTCAAGTTCTAATCCAGACACTGTTTCAGGGTCCCCATGTAGCCTAGATGGGGAAATTTATTCTTCCCTTTCTCATTTATAAAATGATTCTAATAATACATGAGTAATTTATCTCCCTCTCTGGGAGGTGTCAGGATTAATTAATTTTTGAAGAGCTAGATAAAAATGCTAATTCTCCAGTCAGAAGGTTACATGATACCAAGCAGGGAAGGTAAGGCACAATACATAGAAATAAAGGATACTGGTTTTATTTAAATATTCTTGGTAAATCAGATAATGGAAAAGATATGAAAGGTAAGAAAATTTGATACATAAGCATAATCAGTGGAATTCTTTAAACAAAAATTAACATGCTTCATCCCCTTCTCCAAATATCACTCAGAGAATCCTGTGATTTTAAAATATTCATCACAAGGTAAAAAGAAATGCTCTCTTTAAAATCTAAGCCTCACAGTTTAAAAATCATATCATAGTAGAAAGAGAATCGGAATTAGCATCAGGAAGACTTGGGTTTGAGTCCCATATCAGGTGCATACCAAATGTGAGACTGTACAGGTTACCTAACCTCTCTAAGCCTCAATTTCCTGATTTGTTAAGTGGAAATAAAGAAGTCAACCTTAGAAGGCGGCTGGGAGGCTCAGATAAAAGAATCCATATTAAGTGCATTTGATAACCTTATATCATGATGTATGTATGTATATATATATATATATACACACACATATATATTTGAACTATCATCTTCATCATTATAAGGGATCAAAGGTAAATATGATATATAGATTTTTTTAAAAGTCTTCAATGAGAGGCAGTGTAGTGTATAAGAAAATAAATTGACTGGGAATTCTAGGTTAGATTATAGTTCTGGCTTTACAAGCTAGCTAGCTGTTCTTGAGCAATGGCAAAAAACAATTACAGATGACATATTACTTTCCCAACCCCATGACAATCCCTGAAGACACATATGTATAAACTGAGTTTCCTTCTCCCAAAGAGCTTCAAATCTGAATAAAGATAAAGCACAAGAGGTTAAATGACAATATGAGATAGTTTATGATAAGTACCAACAGAGTAGAGCACGCAGTAACATCTCTAGAAGTTTAGGAGAAAGAAATATCAACATGGGCTGAAGCAGTTGGGGGAAGATCCCTTGGAGAGTGGGATGTGTGTGATAAGAAGGATGGCACTTAAACAGATGGAAAGGCTGTGCCAGGGCATTCCAGGTAGAATGAGGACTAGGGAAGTGATTGAGTGGGTGGCATGGGCACTGAAGAAGCTCATTCCAGGAATGTTCTCAACACTTCTCAATCTGGACCATCCTGGTAACTAATTTTAATTGGTTGCCTTGCTGCCAGTCCAAATTATCATTCTTAAAGCATGAGTTTGACCAGGTCACTCCCCTCTTCAAGAAACCTGGGGGTCCAATTGCCTCAAGAATGCCACACTGATTGGGCATTCAAAGTTTATCTTGTTTTTTGTTTGTTTGTTTGTTTATTTTGGTGAGGCAATTGGGGTTAAGTGACTTGCCTAGGGTCACACAGCTAGTAAGTGTTAAGTGTCTGAGGGTGAATTTGAACTCAGGTCCTCCTGACTCCAGGGCCAGTGCTCTATCCACAGTGCTACCTAGCTGCTCCTCAAAGTTTATCTTAATCTGGCTCCACCTTGTCTTCCCAGGTTTACATAGCCTCTCTCTTTTTATGCATCCTATATTCTAGCAAAACAGGCCTCTGTTACCTTCCCAGCACTGTCTTGGCACAGGCTGCCTCCTATAATTTTAATATACTTTTCCTTGTCATCTCCATCTCACTGAAACCTAGGCTTCAAGGATTAGTTTAAGGGCCAGTGTATTAATTCCTACCCAAGGCATATCCTGGTACCTCCCCCTTGTTAGTACTATCCCTGTGGGAAATCACTTTGCATTTAGTCCATATTTTGTATTTATTTACTTATTGTTAGTGTTGTCCCCCTCTCACAGAATGTAAGTTCTTTGAGGATAGGTACTATTGTTTTTGTCCTTGTATCCAATTTACTTAGCACAGCACTTGACAGATAGTAGGTGTTTTCCAACTCCCTCATTTGCTGAAGAAGCTGAGTTCTAAGGAAGTGAAGTGACTCACCTAGTGCCACAATGCCATTTACTGCATAAGAAAGAAATACAAGGTTTTTGTTTCCTGATTCTAAGAACTTTGTATAGAGAACTCTGTGTACGTGTACATGGCTCTGCCTTTAAGAGCTGATCTATAAGGGGACAATGGATTAAACCTGTCATTCAAAACATTTTGGAGGTGGGAAGATTCATGGAAAAAGGACACACACAGATTTAGCACTTATTTTATTTGCAGACATTGGTCTCTTTGTCTAAAGGGTTTTGCTGTGGGTATGGCTTAGGGATCACATTGTCACACAAGTTGATCCAGGCCAGCTCCAAAAATTGGCTTCTCTAGCTTCCCTGCACTCCTTGCACTGAACTGTCTCTTCATTTTGTTAGGAAATCATAGAACATGGTAGAATTCATGTTTTGGCCCAGTTAAAAATGGAGCATTTTGGGGTAGCTAGGTGGTACAGTGGATAGAGCACCGGCCCTGGAGTCAGGAGTATCTGAGTTCAAATCCGGCCTCAGATACTTAACACTTACTAGCTGTGTGACCCTGGGCAAGTCACTTAACCCCAATTGCCTCACTAAAAAAAAATGGAGCATTTTTTGTATCTTAATGACTTCAGGAGCCAATAGGGATGTTTATGGTGAGCTGCATATTTCCAGTGATGACTGAACTCAAGTGATAATGAAGTTGTTTTGTTTTAGAGCTAGAATGGACTTGTGGTTTCATAAGTGTAAGGAAGCTCTCAGTGAGGAAATTCTCTAGACTAATGAAGATTGACAGTTCATCCATAACCTACAGTCTTACAGGGTTGCCAGGTACCCCTTGAAATGGGAAGTGGCTTCCCTTAGAGGCCAAACAATTCATATGAGTCAGAGGCAGGATTTTAATTCAGGTCTTCCTGACTCCAACAATGACTTCATGTGGAATACACCATAATATGTCTCTGGTATCCAAGATATTATGTGAAATAAAGAGCAGAATGGTATATAGTGAGGACAAAAGATAAGAGATGAACACACATACTACTCTAATACCCACAGGACATTTCAAAGCCCTAAAGAAAGATCTTCAGCACAGGGGGTAGTCCTTCTAGAGAATTTGAGAGAACATGGCCAAGAATGCCACAGGATAAGAAAGTGTGGATGGATAGTGAGTTTTACCACTGAAAGGAGGATCCACATTGATGAAGTCATTGAACACTCTTCTATTCATTTCTTATCATGGTGTGGAAATACTGAGTTCTTGAAGGCTATGCCAATAGAGTACAGGGTCTAACAGTCCCCACAAAGCTGGAAAGGCTCTGATAGCTAGTATTTATACAGCATTTTAAGATATGTAAGATACTTTACATAGGTTATTTCATAGTCAACTGTATGATATAGGTGTTATTATCCTCATTTTACAAATTAGGAGACAGTGAGAGAGGTTAAGTGACTTTCCTAGAGTCGCATAACCAGTAGTAGGTCACTTAACAAACATTTATTGCCAGTGTATGTGCTAGGCACTGTGTTAAGCATTGAGGATACAAAGAAGGGCAAAAGTCAATGACTTCAAAGAGCTCACAATCTAATGAGGAAGACAACAAGCAAACAACTATGTCAAAACTAGCTACATAGAGGACAAATGGGAAATAATCACCTGAGGGAATGCTCTAGAATTAAGAGAGAGAGGGAAAAATAAACAACAAAGTAAAAACAAAAGAGAGATTGTAAAAGGATTCCTATATAAGGTGAGAATTAATCTGGGACTTGAAGGAAGCTAGGGAAGGCAGGAGAAGGAAGAGATGATGAGGGAAAGCATTCTAGACATAAAGGACAACCAGTGAAGATGTCTGTCACCTGTAGTCAGGAGATAAGAAATTAATTTATATGAGAGAAGGCAAGAGTAACTGGGACAAATTGTGTTTTAGGAGGTATAAGATGTTAGAAGACTGAAAAGGTAGATGTTTAGTTTATGAAAAGTTTTGAATGCCAAACATAAGACTATATTTTATCATTGAGGTAATAGTGAGCCACTGGGGTTTACTAAGTAAGAAGCTAACCTGAGCTTTAAAAAATTACTGTGGTGTGGGAGCAGCTAGGTGGCTCAGCAGATAAAGCACTGGCCATGGATTCAGGAGGAGTTGAGTTCAAATTTGGCCTCAGACACTTGATACTTACTAGCTGTGTGACCCTGGGCAAATCACTTAACCCTCATTGCCCTGCAAAAAAGAAAGAAAGAAAGAAAGAAAGAAAGAAAGAAAGAAAGAAAGAAAGAAAGAAAGAAAGAAAGAAAGAAAGAAAGAAAGAAAGAAAGAAAGAAAGAAAGAAAGAAAGAAAGAAAGAAAGAAAGAAAAGAAAAGAAAGGAAAAGAAAAGAAAAGAAAAAGAAAAAGAAAAAGAAAAAGAAAAAGAAAAAGAAAAAGAAAAAGAAAAAATTACTATGATGAGTGGAAGATGGAATGGAATGGGGACAGATCTGTTACAGGCAGAACAACCAAAATGCTATGTCCATAGCTCTGGCATGAGGAGATAAGACTGCACCATGGTGATAACAGACTCAGGAGACAGAAGAGGGTATATCTGAGAGATATACAAGGGTGAAATCAGCAGGCCTCACAACAGATTGGATAGGGGGTAGGGAGAGAGTGCCAAGCTGAGAACAACAACACCTAGGGTATGAACCTGGCTGACTGGAAAGCTGGTGGTACTCTTCCTAGTAACAGAAAGTTTAGAAGCAGGGAGGGTTTGGTGGTAAAGATAATGAGTTCACTTTTAGACATGGTGATTTGAAGATGTCTATGGGACATCCATTTCAAAATGTTTACTAGGCAGTTAGTTATGTGAGACTGGAGGTGAGCAGAGAGGTTAGGGAAGATAAGGTGACTTGAGAATCATTAGCAGAGAGATGATAATTGAATCCATGGGTGTTGATGAGATTAGCAAGTGATAAGAGCATAGAGTGAGAAAAGAATAGCACCCAGGAGAGAGCCTTGTGGCATACACATGGTTAGCAGGCATGAAATTGATAAAGATTCAGCAAAGGAGACTGAGCAGTGGTCATTTGGGACCAAGAAAGGGTAGTGTCCTGAAAACTTGAAGAAAAGAGTATATCGGGCAGCTAGGTGGCGCAGTGGATAAAGCACCGGCCCTGGATTCAGAAGTACCTGAGTTCAAATCCGGCCTTAGACACTTAACACTTACTAGCTGTGTGACCCTGGGCAAGTCACTTAACCCCCATTGCCCTGCTAAAAACCACCACCACCACCAACAACAACAACAACAAAAAAGAGTATATCAACAGGGTGATCAACAGTTTCAAAGGTTACATAGAGGACAATAAGTATAGGAATCAAGAAAAGATCATTATATATGACAAGTGTGAGATCATTAATAATTTTGGAGAGAGCTGTCTCAGTTGAATGATGATTTTGAAGACAAGATTGTAGAAAGTGAAGAAGAGAGTGAGAGAAGAATGGCAGGCACCTACTATAAATACCCTTTTCAAGAAGTTTAGTCACAAAATATTGAGAGATATGTGATGATAGATGGAGCGGATGGGAAGATTAAGTGAGGTTTTTTTTGTTTGTTTTTGAGGATGGGAGAGACAAGGGCATGGTACAGTTAGTATGAAAGGAGTCAGTGAATGGTCAAACAATGAAGATAAGTGAGAGAAGGGGGTGATAGTGGGAACAATATGCTATAGGAGAGTGGATGGAATGGGATTACTTGTGCAGGTGGAGTATTAGCCTTGGCAAAGACAAATGCCACATTTTTATGTGATACTGGCAAAGGAGGAGATAGTGGTAGAATGCATCTGGATGATATGAGATAATGAAGAGGACAGACCTCTTTTTTTTTTTCATTAAAATGTTAGGCTAGTTCTAAGTTGAGAGGGTGGGGGAAGGAGTAGCTATGAGAGGTCAGAGGAAGGATGAAAAAGTCTGTAAGAGTTGCTGTGGTGGGTGAAAGAGTGAGTTAATGAGAGACAAATAAAAGGGTTGTCTACCAGTAGAGAGTAACATAAATTTGTGATGGGCCCAGTAAGGATGATTGTATTACTTTCTCCACTTTCATTTAGCAGCAGCAAGTATGGAAGCAGAATTAGAATTCAGGTCTTCCTTTTTCAAAGTCAACACTCTATTGACTGTATCACCTTGCTGCTTTGAATAGGGGGTCTGCACCTGTCTGCTTTGTGCCGTTTGAGTCTAGCTCAGTTTAAGAAAGCTCATCACCAGAACATGGACTAGTAGGTGATAAAGTTTTGGGGTTTTTGTTCATTTTGCCATAAATGATGAAGACTCACTACTAATACAACACATACACACATATATAAAACTAATATACTAATATATAGCATATATATATGTGTATATATATAGAGAGAGATATGTATGTAAATAAACACAGAGGCATACCTACAGCACTGAATTCCTAGATCACTGAAATATTGAAAAGTCATTGTTGCTTCTTTGAAATCACTTACATGTTTATATATATATGTTTATATATATATATATGTTTATATATATATATGTTTTTATATATATATATATATATATATATATATATATATATGTTATTACATCCTACTATGGTCAATTTGAAAAGGCAGTGAGGTTTAGTTAAAAGAATCTTGGATGTAGAATCAGAGGCCCTGAGTTTAAATGGGGGTCTTATACTAATAGTTGGCTTTTCTGAGCTTTAAGACTTTAATTTGTAAAATGGGAAAAATAATTTTTTTGCAATCTACCTTGCAAAGATGCTTTAAAGAAAGTTCTTTATAAACCTTTAAGTATCATATAAATGTGAGTCATTACTATTACTACCATGACTACTAATTACTACTATACTACTACTTACTAGGACTACTAATTACTACTATACTACTACTTACTAGGACCAACTATTTTTTTTTTTGAGGGGGGCAAGGCAATGAGGGTTAAGTGACTTGCCCAGGGTCATACAACTAGTGTCAAGTGTCTGAGGTCGGATTTGAACTCAGGTCCTCCTGAATCCAGGGCTGGTGCTTTATCCACTGCACCACCTAGCTGCCCCCTATGACCTACTATTGCTACAACTATTTCTTAGCTAAGAGGCACTGGTGAGAAATCTCCCTAAGCTATGTCTTCAACAATCCCAAAGGACACTAAATTTCTTTCTTTCTTTCTTTCTTCCTTTCTTCCTTTCTTCCTTTCTTCCTTTCTTCCTTCCTTCCTTCCTTCCTTCCTTCCTTCCTTCCTTCCTTCCTTCCTTCCTTCCTTCCTTCCTTCCTTCCTTCCTTCCTTCCTTCCTTCCTTCCTTCCTTCCTTCCTGTGTGTTTTGGTGAGGCAACTGGGGTTAAGTGATTTGCCCAGGGTCACACAGTTAGTGTCAAGTGTCTGAGGCCAGATTTGAACTCACTTCCTCCTGACTCCAGGGCTGGTGCTCTATCCACTACACCACCTAGCTGCCCCACTAAATTTCAAAATAAGAGGAATTTTCATTGAGTACTTCAAACTTATACCAAGGTCATAAGGCAAAAGGGCTGATACCATTCATTAAATATGGATAAGTGAATCATGCCCCTCCTTTACTCTCAACTGTGAGAGTTCCCAAATTCTGATCGCCATATAACAATAGGCTGATCATTCTAGTTAGTGCCATCCCTCAATAAAAAACTGAATTACTATGTGTATGTGTGTGTATGTATGTATGTATGTATGTATGTATGTATATATATGCATAGCTCACTTCTCTGTGTTCATGTTGTTCCTCTGCCCCAAAAGAACACAAGCTTTTTGAGGGCAGGGGCAGTTTTTTGTTTTTGCCTTTGTCTCTGCTGGGTGTAGGTATATAAATGTTTATAATGAATACAAGCACACTTTCTTTTGCAAAACTGTATCTTAGTATCACAAAACAATATAGAGATATTTATTTGGGAGAACTCATAGTTCCCCTTTAGGCCATTGAGTGGTAAGTAATGTCCTTGGGTAGCTTGTGACACGCTTTGACACTCCTACTGATCATTTGTTATCTCATCCATGTGGATGCTTTCCCCAGCTGTGCGAATCACAAGTCATCTATGCTCTGTCATCCTGCATGACTCTTGTCTCTATCTTCCAATAAATTCACCAGAGGGGTTTCATCCAACATGCTGGGGGTGAGGAGGAGACTTCCTCTGAGACACAAGAAGGTTAAATGACTTCAGTTCAAGAGACTAATGGCAGACATGGACTTGAAATCAAGGATTTTGAGATATTCTAGACTATTATTCAAGTCATAAACTACAATTTCTCTATCTTATCACGGAGGCCACTAATTAAGTCTTTTGAATGTATCCTGGGGATGAGACTAAAACAAGCACTGGAAGGATCATTATTAACAAGGTGCCTGAAAAAGGAGGAAAAACTTAAATGATATGGAATGTGGGAATCATGCAGGGAGATAAGAACCTCTTTTCTGTACCAAAGATGGTGTGTGAAGTTGCCCTATTACTTGGCTAAAACGACTTCAGATAAAATATACGATCTGTCACGGGCTATTGATCTCAGAAAGAGAAGGCAGTTCATATTCCAGTATTTCATTACTAAGTGCAGTTGTTTGTACGGCAACCTGCTTTTACCAACCCGACACCTTCTCAGGAAATATTGATAACATTCTGACATTAAAATCTAGTCACCCTTGGCAACAGAATCTGTTCATTTCTGCCTTTCAATTAATATTAGGAATTTTTTTCTGCACCTGGGATATTTGAAAATGTGTTGAATTCATTTCTGCCGGGTTCTGCCCTAAGTGTTTTGTGGGGCTTTTTAAAATGTAGAAATAGATGTCATTCATGCTTATAGGGTCTCTTTTAGCAAACCAAGACTGTTGCACTAAATAAAACACTGAAAAACCAAAGAGTCAGTGTGCCTTACTTATAACCAGGAAGCAGACTTTCTACATGGAAAACTAGGATTTAGCCTATCTTTAGCCCAAATTAATTTGTGTCTTTAAAAGAAAATCTTATCGGGCAGCTAGGTGGTGCAGTGGATAAAGCACCGGCCCTGCATTCAGGAGTACCTGAGTTCAAATCTGGCCTCAGACACTTGACACATACTATCTGTGTGACCCTGGGCAAGTCACTTAACCCCCATTGCCCCGTAAAAAAAAACCCAAACCAAACCAAACCAAAACCAAAAACTTATCTTTAAAAGAAATGAATGTTAAATAAATTTACTTTGCCACAAAAGAAAATCAAATTTAAAGTTAAAATTAAGCAATCTTTTTAAGGCAAGAGAAGTAAAATCCCAATTCCTACTAGAACGAGTTATTTAAATTGCATCGAAATAAAAGTATCCTTTGTATTCACTAGGCTATATGTCATACTGAAAAAAAAAAAACAAAACAAAACTGGGGCAGCTAGGTGGAGCATGGGATAAAGCACTGGCCTTGGATTCAAGAGGACCTGAGTTCAAATCCTGCCTCAGACACTTGACACTAGCTGTGTGACCTTGGGCAAGTCACTTAATCCTTATTGTCCCACCAAAAAAAGAAAGAAAAAGAAACTTATTTAAAAAAAAAAAGTTGGGGACAGCTAGGTGGCGCACTGGATAGAGCACTGGGCCTGGATTTAGGAGTACCTGAATTCAAATCTGGCCTCAGACACTTGACATTTACTAGCTGTGTGACCCTGGGCAAGTCACTTAACCCTCATTGCACCACCAAAAAACAAAAACAAAAACAAAAAACAAACAAACATGGGACTGGGAATCCAGAGACATGGGTTCTAGTCCTAGTTGTTACCAGGCATAGACATTAGCTAATCAAAAGTAAATCATCTAATCTTCCTGCACCTCCATTTATTCCCCCATAAAAAGAGAAGGTTGACCTAGATGACTGCTCTGGTCTTTTCCAACTTTAAAATTCCAAAATTCTACATTTCTTATGCATGTCAATTACAAAATGGTACTAATTCCAATTCAGAACTTTTGGTTCAGGTCTGACTTAGACTGTTTGACTTTGTTCAGAAAAGTGTTATTTTTTTTTTTACCTTTAGTCTACTTTTTATTCTTCCTCCAGATAATTTGTCAACCAAATGGTCTACTCTTCTCAAAATAAAATAAACTCCAAGGACTTAATTCGTGTCCCAATGAACACACACAAAACAGAAAGCTTGAACTTCCCTTTTAATTGCTTTTGCAGCTATAAGCTATTGTTTAAATAACACATCATGACTTTATAAACAAAATTAATACAATATTTCAAAGCTTTGGGAAAAAAACTTGTACTTTTCCAGATTGCCAAGATGTGATATTTCTACTGCATCATGACTTGTTTGGTTACCATTGTTAGAATAACTAGTTTTGCAGTCACTTAATATTTTCTGTACTGTATATGTGGGGATGGATTTTGTGAAAGAGATTGGGTAAGACTTCTTGGAGTATTACATATGCATTACTGCAATTGTTCTGTAAATGTGTAAAAGCCATAGGACTTTATCTTTCAATTATATATGATATGCAACACTTGTTTCCAATACCTGCAGAGAATTTTCTGTACAATGAAAGAAAGTGAGATTCTAGCTTATTAAATTAGAGGAGATTCAATTTCACATTCTTCTCACTGGCTTAGCCTGTGGTATTACAAGTTTATTGCTTCTGCCTAGCTATAGAAAAAGTTGAAATCTAAAGTCATTTTCTGCTTTATTGACCTGAAGGAGGAAAAACCAAAATTATCCCGGTCATTAAAGAAGGTACTTACAATTTTTTTGCTTTCTATTAATACAGTAGAAGTATTTGTCTCAACATTCTGCAACATCACAGTTCCTTTCTGTTCTCTATAGATGAATTCTTTATCTGTAAAAGAAAAAAAAGGAAGAACATGAGACATCAAGCAACTCGCTCAGCTTTTGATCAGAATGTCAGATGCTTTTATAGGATGAACTGAATATTTCTGGAAAAAAATTCTCTTTTCATCAAAGACCCTTTAAACAATGAGCACTGGAATTCCTTATGATATAAACCTATTTGACCCCAAACCAGATCCTTCATTACCACTTTAGACAATTTACCTGAACACACACACACACACCTTTCCATGAAAGGTGAGTGCAAAGTCAGAACTAGGAGATTTGCTACCTTTCAATATTATGGTAGGGGAGAAGGCAGTGTTATCATATTTACTAAGCTTCAAATCCAAAAATACACTCTATGGAATACATACTAACACAAAACAATTTATGTTAAACACTCTTTCTACTTCAGGTAATGTACTCTTACCACCATTTTGTTACTTTGTTAAAATGCACACTGTACTGTGTATAGCATTGGACCTTTACACAATAAAGACATACTAAAAAAGCCCTCTAATATAGTAATCTCTAATTTTTTTTTTGACAGCACATTCCTGACAGTATTTTTTGGGGGGGGAACAGGGCAATGAGGGTTAAGTGACTTGCCCAGGGTCACACAGCTAGTGTCAAGTGTCTGAGGCTGGATTTGAACTCAGTTATTCCTGAGTCCAAGGCCAGTGCTTTATTCACTGTGCCACCTAAGCATTTTTTTTTAGTTGCACATGCTAGGTAAGTATGTTTCCTTAATTAAGAATCAATGAAAAAGCTAGCATTTATGTAGCACTTTAAGGTGTGAAAAAATGATTTATGCTTTCTTGTTTGATTTACACAACAACTCTGTGTGGTAGGTGTTATTATTATTCCCATTTTATAAATGAGGAAAAAGAGGCTGAGAGAGGTTCAGTGACCTGCCCAAGATCACAAAGCAAGTAAGCATCTTGAGGCAGAATTAGAACTCAGGTCTTCCTGACTGAGTCTAACACTCTTATCTACCACATCAGTGTAATTATTTGTATAGCACATCTATATACTCTTCTGCTAATAGTTGTATACCTTATAAAATTATAGGAAAAAATAGACATTTAAAAAAAGGAAGAGAAAATGATAAAATAATATTTAATCCTATAGTCCAAAGCTTCTTGAACTGTGGGTTGTAATTCCATATGGGGTCAAGTAACTGATTGTGGGGTTGCAAAAAATTTGGCAAAAGTAAAAGGTTATGTATATCTATTTTGTATACCTATATACCCAAGATCGCATAAAAGTTTCATGAGCAAAAAGGGGTCATGAGTGGGAAAAGTTTAAGAAGACCTGCTGTAGTCCATAGGGAGCCACTAGAGCAGAGGAACAACATGGAAAGTAGGAACCTAGGAGAGGAAAGTTTACATCAAGTTTCTTTGGTAAATAATCAGTGCTGGAGATGATGCGGAAAAATAGGTACATTAATGCACTAGCAGTGAAATTGTGAACTGGTCCAACCACATATGTACAAAAAGTATTCATAGCAGCTTTTTGTGGCCAAGAATTGGAAATTGCAGGGATGTCCTTCATTTGGGGAATGGCTGATCAAGTGGTGGTATGTAGAAATGATTAGAGAGAGGAGATAATTGAGGAAGGGTGACCAATTTGGGAACTATTGTAAGATTCCAAGAGAAAGGTGAAAGGATCCAAAAGTACAAAATGTTCTAAAATGCTGTTGATTAGAAAAATGTAATTTAAACCAATCTCACACCTATCAGAATGGCTAACATGACAGAAAAGGAAAAAAAAAACCCCACAAACAAACAAATCTAAATGCCAGAGGGAATGTGGAAAATAGGGACACTAATGTACTCTTGGAGGGGTAAACTAGTCCATCCTTTTGGAACTGCGTTCAAAGGGCTATAAAATTGTGCGCACCCTTTGATCTATCAATACCACTACAAGGGCTATATCCCAAAAAGATCAAGAAAAAGGGAAAAGGACCTTTTTGTACCAAAATATTTATGCCAACTCTTTTTATGGTGATAAGAAATTGGAAATTGAGAAGATGCCCATCAATTAGGGAATGGCTGATTAAGTTGTGGTGTAAAGGAATAATTAGAGTGGGCTGAGATTTGAGAAAAGGAGATGAATTAGGGAGATATTCAGAGTCCAGGAGACAGGTGATAAAGACATGAACAACATTGGTGGCTGTATGAATACAAAGAAGGGGGAAGATACAGGAGATATTTAGTAGAAATAACAAAATTTGCTAAATTGAGCAGATATTTGTCTTGGGTGACAAAAGTCAAGCGTGATGCAAAAGTTTTGAACCTGAGTTACTGGGAAGATAGTGGTGTCATAATAGAAATGGGGAAGTCTGAAAGAGAAGTGCATTTGTTTGGGAAAGATAAGATTTGCAATGCAGATTTCAATTAATCCCATGATTGTTCATCCTCTGTAACTCACTAAAAGGGAAGAGGGTTCTCATTCATCAACAGCTTCTCTATAACAGAGCCAATCCAACAAGAAGAAAATGCAATGGCCACAAAGTGATCTGGAGGGTGGTGCTGTGGCTAGTCTGGGGGCTTGCATAGCTTCTAGTGCAACAATGAGCTGGGTCATGGTCAGATTATAGTCATCCTCAGAAGTTCAAAGCTAGTGAAGAAGGGAAGAAGGTGGAAACTTGCATAGCCACCATGAAGCCAGTAAGCGGGTAGAGTTGGAATGGGCATTTGGAGGGTAATAATGAGTAAATGTAGCAGTATTCTTTTGTTGGCAACAATTCTCAGGAATGGCTGTTGTGGGAAGAATGGGACGTAACCCTTCTTCCCACCCTACAATTGCTTGCTCACAATAAATAAGGCTAGAAATACTAAAAGCTGCTTGGTGGGGGAGTAGAGCATGCTTTGTTCCCTGCAATGAGCTACCATGTGTCTGTGAACAAGTGGCACTCCAGTTTCTTTTGTGTTTGCCTTCCCTGATCTTAGATGAATAAATTCCTAGAGTCAGAATTGACCAGGATTGAACCATGTGAATTCTGAAAGGTCGTGAGAGTCATCTGAGGTAGCACAGGCAACAGGAGCTGGCAGTTGAATCTACCAGAGGCACTAGAGGTGGCCAACAATGGAAGAAGCACCTGCATAAGGGTATAGAAAGCCTGAAGACAGCAGGGGCTTCAGGGATCATGACCTCCTGAGACGGAGAGAAGAGTCAACTTACAGAAAGGAAAGGATCCTGGGAGCCTAGCAGAGAGATACATTTAAGGAGAATTTCATAAGTATTCCATGAAGGGGGGAGGAGGAGGGGGAAACGTCTAGATTAAGGAATCAGGAAGTATTCCATGATCTCACATGCTTTCTACACAAATGTTCTGCTACCATTTAAAATTAGAAGCCACTTTCCTCAGGGACTTTGAGGATGATATAAGGGGAAATTATGCCCCTCAGTTTGTTATGGTGGAGGATAGTGTTTTATCACTATTCTGAATGCTACATTTTCTCAATAAACCACTTTTCTAAAAGATAATAGAATTCTAGAACTGGACTGATAATGGGAAAGAGATTACATGGGGGTTCAGCAGTTACAGCATTAGAAACCCCTACCCTCAGGATAATCACTAGTATCCTGAGGGCAGTCATAAGTCAGTTGACCTCTGGGGATTGAACCTGCTAGTGTGAGCAAATGTTGGGAGAGAGACCAGAGGAAGTGCTACAATATATATATATATATATTTTTTTTTTGGTGAGGCAATTGGGGTTAAGTGACTTCCCCAGGGTCACACAGCTAGTAAGTGTTAAGTGTCTAAGGCTGGATTTGAACTCAGGTCCTCTTGAATCCAGGGCCAGTGCTTTATCCACTGCATCACCTAGCTGCCCGGAAGTGATACAATCTTAAGTTAAATATACAAATCTTTAAAACTCTTATGCTAAATGTAATCCTGGGCAATTTTTTTAAAAAGTGAAGACAGTATTCTTTAAACTTTTTTCTATGTTGTGAAATCATTAGAAATAAGAGAAAGACAATTAGTGCCCTCTATGCTCCTGTTCCTTACTGAGAATCTTGACAAAGGAGCAGGAAGCTGTATGTGGAAAAGATGAGTAGGGTCTGTGGTAACAGTCACTGAACTTAGAGATTGAGACAGGCTTAAGACCTACCAGCAGATTCCGATCTATTGTCTGGGAACCTCTGAACTTAAGAATAATCACACTGGTTTGCATGTCCTCAGTTATCTTTGTGTAAAGAGGTCTCACAAAAGAGTGGAATATATTTAAGGCTTCTTAAATGCCAGATAACTAATTATTCTGTCTACTAGCATCTAGAATAGTAAATTACATCTGACTACATAATACAAATTATAAACGGTAAAAACACAGTTTAAGTGTAGAAAATGGACTTCATCTGAAGTAAGTAGACCTGGGATCAATTCCTAGTTTTACCACAGAGAAATTTGTTTGATCTTAGGCAAGTTATTTAAGTCAGCCTTCTTTGTTTTTATTTTAAGAGATAATGTGGAGTAGTGGGGGGGAAACACATTGCACTTAGAATAAAGAATAACTGGAGATTCAAATCTCTCATTTGATACTTGTTAACTTGACCTTTCTGAGCCTATATCCTTATCCAGAAAATGGGGACAATAACAGTGGGTACCTTATACAATGTTGTGGGGATTAAATGAGATAACAAGTGTGAAGTGCTTGTCAAGCGTAAAACACATAAATACATATTGTGTATGCATGTTATTCTATATGATAATGTATAAGTATATATTATAATAAAAAGAGATATACCTTTTATACCTTTTCACAGCATTTCTGTATTAGAAAAGATAGGATATGTAAAGCATTTTGTAAATCAGAAAGTACAACAAAACATCAGTTACTATTATTATTCTATTGTTACATTTTTGTATTTTAATTATATATATATATATATATATGCATAGCTGACCTAATCCTTAAAAGACTATAAATTTGGGGCAGCTAGGTGGCACAGTGGATAGAGCACTGGCCCTGGAGTCAGGAGTACCTGAGTTCAAATCCTGCCTCAGACACTTAACACTTACTAGCTGTGTGACCCTGGGCAAGTCACTTAACCCCCATTGCCTCACTTAAAAAAAAAAAAAGACTACAAATTCCATGAAGACAGGTGTTGTGTATTTTTTGAATTAGTATGTTTAACCTAGGGTTTAGGATAGCCTTCTATACACAGTGGATGCTTAATAAATGTTCAGTGCAATTTAACAACAATTTATTAAGTACAAGACATTTTGCTGGGTCCTAGGGAGAAATTGATATTTCAAAGAATCGTGGATCTCATCAATGTGGATGCTCTAAATTGTGCAGATCATCTCTTGTTTCCACCTTCTCGTCCTGCAAATCATTCCATGTATCTCTTCATATTCACGTCCTCCCAAAAATGATCCATGAAGGGTTTACTGGTGGCCCATTTTTACCATGTTTGTAAAGCACAATGCCTAGCACAAAGTATGCACTTAATAAATGCTTGGTTCCTCCTCCCCCACCATTCTCTAAGCCTATAAACATTCTACAGGTACCAATAGGGCACACAGATACATGCTTGCTATCCCTAATTCTTTTTCCTATATGATGGACCCAGCGTTTTCTCATTACTTTCTTTTAAAAGTTCTTCTCCAACACTTATTGTACAGCTGTATTCCTTGTTAGCAGGATACAGACTGTTTATGTTGACCACATGTCCTTCTACTTCACTTTGAGTGAACTGCCATTTTGATTCTTTGGAAACTGAGGTGTCCCTGTATAGCATCACCTGAAGAATCATAGTATTAAAAAGATGTTTCCCTCATGAAAATACTAGAGTCATTAAAAGCATTACCTAAGTATCCATTTGTAATACATGGATCATTTTCTTCCTCCTATTCAGTTTTGCCTTTTGTTTCTTACCCATCTGTGGTTCCTATCCAACATATGTGTACTGGTGGATCAAATTAATGGAACATCCCTGAAAGTGAATACAATAGTGTGGAGAACAAATTCTTCACATCTATTTAATTTTTTTCTTTCTGGATAGTCAGGCTGAAGTAATTTTAGTGATTATCAATCTCATTTTGTAAACTGCAGTGTTCCATGGCTTGATTAAATTACTATATGATTTTCTATCAACAAACAAGAGCATCCAGAGCAATGGTAACCAAAGTAGGGGTGAGGAGTGGGATAGAGCTGTGGAATGATGTCAAAGAGGCTTTGGCTTGACTCTAAGGGTCATAAGATCAACCAATCATAGAATAGAATGCTGGTTTATATCTCATTACTCCCACCCCATAGACAACATGTGGCTCTTCATTGCTTACTTCCACCATCACTGGCCTTCCATTGATTGCAGCAAGCATGGACCTTTCAGGGCAATTAAAATCTAATCAAATTAAGGAACTCATGGTACCTGCCCAGATAAAATCTGCCCCCCCACACCCTTAGCATATCCATATCTGACATTTCCCCATCACTTCATGGTTGCAACAGGTGCCTTTTAATTGTAATTCTGTATTTCTAAGTAGTGAGTAATTTCCATCCTCTATCCCCACCACTCAAATTTTTCATTTTTTAGTGGGAAAGAATGAGTAGTACAAAATGAACAGATATGGATAGTTTCAATTACATTGTCTCTTGCCCCCAAATCCTATCTTTCCTGTTTCCAATGAAGGCACCCCACCATGTTTTCAACAATTTCACTGTTTTTGTGATTGTTCACCTAACTGAAATCACCCATGTTAAAGTTACCAGAAGGAGAAAGCAAAACAAAACAAAACAAAAAACCAACAAAACAAGAAAAACCAACTAACTGGCTGTGTGGGTTAAAGGAGAGAGAAGAATCAAATGAGACTCAAAAGTGAAGATGATCAGTCCTACTTTGAACATGGTTAATATCAGATATTGATAAGATTTTATTTATATATACATATACATGTATATAAAAGTATGTATATAAATACACATGCATACACATATACATGTATATATACATATAATATATACATACACACATATCATCCTCTATGTAACAAAATCACTAAGAGAGATAATTTGGAAACAGAATAGTGTCTAAGGAAGAGTTTGGAGGATACCTATATTGGGGCGGGGGCGGGGGGGGATGGGTAGAAGATGGATGATTATATAGTAAAGGAAATTCAAAGGGAATAGTAAGATGGGGACAGGCATATGAATAATGAGGCGAAAGCAGTTAGCAAAACCAAGGGAAGAGATGTTTAGGAATTAAAGGGGAAGCATTACTGTCATAAACTACAAAAAAAAAGCCTATCAGATAAGAACTTTAAAATGACCATTATATTTTATAGGTAGGAAAACTGCCTTACTCTGGGGTGAATAGGGATGGGGAAAGGGAATAAGCATTTATATAGTGCCTACTACATGTCAGGCACTGTGCTAAGAGCTTTTTAGAAATATGGTCTCATTTGATCTTCACAACAACTCTGGAAGAGAGGTGCTATTATTATCCCCAATTTACAGTTGAATAAACTGAGGCAGATAAAAGATTAGTGACTAGTCTAGGGTCATACAGCATGTAAGTATCTGGGGCTAGATTTGAACTAGGTTCTGAATCCAGGCCCAGCGCTTTATCTACTCTACCACCTAGCTGTCAGAAGGACACTATTCACTGCCCCATACCCCAACCAAATGATATGTGTTCTTTCCAAACCCTTTTCAAAAAAAAGATTTCAGTAGTAGAACTGTGTTCTTTTTTGTGTATTTTTGTTATACTCTCAAAAACTATGATGTATGAACCAATTTTAGATAGGATCAATGTTCTTCAGTTCTTTTAATGATACTACATTTCAGGAAAAAATATGATAGTCTCAAAAATCTGAGTACAATATAGTGAATGAAATTACAGTAGACTATACTTATAGACTGTTTAGCTTTGGACATTAGTCCAAAACCAATGCCCAAATTAAACCCTCAGAAGTCATGACAGCACAGACAGAAAAATTTATGTTGTGACATCTTACAGGCTTTGCTATAAGGCTGTACTAACCTCTCAGTGTTAAATAAAATGTGTGCATGCCTGTAGTTTTTTCAAGTATAATACTTCTATTTTGATGATAAAATTATTGCAAAGAAATCCTATCAGAGAAGAAATGGATTTTCATTTCTGAAATATAGTGCATATAACTAATAAATGGTGTATATTGGAATTTTCCCCAAGGTTCGAACCTCTTTAATTTAAACTAATATCTAATTTAAATAGTATTCCATCTCTCATATTTTCCCATATTCTTTTTTTTGGCTTCAAACAGAAGCAATGTCTATTCATGTAGTTTTAGGTTAGAAATATTTCCTATGGTATATAACAAATTACATTTATTTTAAAAAAGAAAAACTAGTCCAGGTGCCAAGCTGATAAGAAATATGAAATAAAATGAAACTCTCCAGTTATGGGCCTAAGTGAAATATAGTAATATACTTTGTCTCTTTATTTTATCTATTTATCACTTGGCTTCCATAGAAATCCATGACTATGAAGGATCTTTGAGGGTTTGGGTTGCAGAAAGATGCTGCTAGTGAGCTTATTATATTGCTCTAGGTAAACCAGGGCTATACATCTAAATTCTGAGACATCTAAAATCTGTACTGCCAGACTGGGATCCAGGAATTGGAGGTTATGTAAAGAATGATTCCATGGCCATACTCCCAGTTGGCCATGTTATGATCACTGTCTACTCCACAATTAGTTAGGGAGAGAGGCTATGGACTCCAGTCGTCTTATCTCTTTGTTTCTCAAATCCTAAGCATTGAGTTGATACCTTGAGAGGAATTGACCTCTGTTTGGAAACCACTAGAAGAAAGTGGAGTAATTTGGGAAGATAGTAGGTGATGGAAAGGAATTTGGTCAAAGCAAACTTGGGTTTTTTTTTAAACTAATGATTCTCAGAGTCTAATGGTAGGGCTGAAATATATATTACTGTGATTTGTAAGGTGATGCATAGGTTCACCACCAGACAGGAAAAACTCAATGATCTTATGTCATAGATGCCAGATGGAAAAAAAAATCAAAGTGGATCTCAAGGGACAGGAGGCAGAACTGTAAAATTCTGAGCTCTGGTGAAATATTTAAACTTAAAAAGATATAATAATGACAGCTGGTGATGACAATTATAATTATAGTGATGACAGTTTTTAAAGGAACAAGTCTATAGAATACTTAATCAACCACACTGAATGGTCACAGAATACCCAATGTAGGACAGTACTCAATCTTCTAGCCCCTCAAAAATCCTGGAATTTTAAGTTTATAAGAAATTTCAGAAATGTTGAGCAAAATAGTAGGCACAACTATCTAATTCTGAAAGGCCTCCTCATTAATATCTAGGGAAAGGCAAACAGGGTTCTGCTTTTAAAATCATCCTGGAAAAAGTATTTTCTAAAAAAAAAATCAAAGGAGTTAGCATATAACATAAAATTAGCATTCTACCCAAATAAGAATTGTACACACACACCCTTCAATTCACACAGCAGGTGCAAAGTGACAAATAGAGTTGATAATGAAGTGAAAGAACTGAGTCAAATTTATAAAAGTACAAGTCATTCCCCAATTGCTAAATGGTCAAAGGTTATGAATAGACAGTTTTCAGACAAGAAATCAAAGCTAACTATAATCATATGAAAAAATGCTCTAGATAACTAATGATTAGAGAAATGCAAATTAAAAAACTCTGAGGTACTACCTTACACCTATCAGTGTGGCAAATTTAACAAAAATGGAAAATTTTTGTTTGTTTGATGGTATGTGGGAAAGCTGGAATGCTAATCCACTGTTGGTGGAGTTGTAAAAAGATCTAACTATTCTGGAGAACAATTTGGAACTATGCCTAAAGGGCTATAGAACTGTTCATACTCTTTGATTCAGTAATACCACTGCTAGTTTTATATCTCAAAGACATCTCCCAAAAGAGAAAGAGACCTATTATGCAAAAATATTTATAGCAGCTCTTTTTTTGATGGCTAAGAATTGGAAATCAAAGGAATGCCCATCAATTTGGGAATGGATAAACAAGCTGTGGTATATGATGGTGATGGAACTTTATTGTGCTTCAAGAAATGACTAACACTGGGGCAGCTAGGTGGCGCAGTAGATAGAGCACCGGCCCTGGAGTCAGGAGTACCTGAGTTCAAATCCGGCCTCAGACACTTAATACTTACTAGCTGTGTGACCCTGGGCACGTCACTTTACCCCAATTGCCTCACTAAAAAAACCAAAAAAAACAAACCCAAAGAAATGACAAACAGGATGATTTCAGAAAGTCCTAGAAAGACTTGTATGAACTGATGTATAGTGAAGAGAGCAGAACCAAGAGAAAATTGTGCACAGAGACAACTGTGCACTGAAGAATTGTGAAAGACTTAACTATTCTCAACAATACAATGATCCAAGACAACCCCAAAGGACTATCAATGAAACATACTATCCATCTCCAAAGAAAGAGCTGATATTGACAGAACACAGACTGAAGCATGCCATTTTTCACTTTCTTTTATTTTTTCCCTTTTATTCAAGTTTTTATGCAAAATGACAAATATGGTAATATTTTACATAATCATACATGGATAACCTATATCTGATTGCTTATCACCTCAGGGAGGCAGTAGGGGAGAGAGGGATAAAAATTGGAACCCAAAACTATAAATAAAAATGTTTATTAATTGAAAAAAGAAAGAAAAATTAAATGAAATGATCGTGAGAAAACAATTTCTTCTTCCATGATATCCATTTTATATAAAGGAAGGATAGGTAAACAAACAAACGATCATAGGACCTTATGGGAAGAATATGATGAGGAAGAAAACAAAAATCAGAGCTTCGGAGCAGAACCCACAAAAAGACTGAGTGAGATTATTTTCCAGCCAAAGATGGCTTAGAAGGTTGGCAGGAGGGGTCTGCTGTGCTGGTGCAGGAGTGGAACCCAAACCCTAGGTCAAGCCAACACAGATCCAGCCCCAGGCAGACTGTGCCAGAGAAAGAGACCTCCAGAGCCTTTGAATCAGCTGCAGCACCAGTGTCTTCTGAAATTAAACTCATGGTCTGGTGAGTGGTCTGGACTTAGTGGTTGGCCGGTGGGAGAATACAGGGCTCTCTGCTTGCAATGAGGCAGAACTCAGTCATTTTACCCCTGCTGGGAACCAGGAAGCAGCCTTGAGTGGTGGCGGCCCAGGTGGGAGAGGAGCACAGGCTCACCCGAGCTATCAACCCAGCAAAACAAAAAATTTGTTTTCTGGTTGAAGAGCAAGTAGGCCTTGGGTTATTTTCAGAACAGAGCAAAGGCCAGGTGAGTGAAGAACATACCTCTTCTTAAACTGTACCACCTGGGACTCCCTGAAGTTTAGGACAGTGCAGCCTGGAAATAGTGCTCCACTTTAAGAAGGAGTAAAAAGTCAAGTAAAAGGTGGGCAAGATGAGCAGACAGAGAAAGATGTAAACCATATAAAGTTGCTTTAGTGACAAGGAAGATTGACGTGCACCCTGAGAAGAGGATAGCAACATCAGGGCTCCTATATCCAAAGCTTCCAAGAAAAATATGAATTGGTCTCAGGTTATAAAGGTACTCAAAAAGGACTTTGAAGTAAGAGAAGTAGAGGAAAAAATGAGAGTGATGCAGGAAAGTCATGAGAAAAAAGTCAACAGCTTGAAAAACCAGATTGAAAAGCTCTCTGAAGAAAATAATTGCCTAAGAATTAGGATTGAACAAATGGAAGCTAGTGACTTCATGAAAAACCAAGACACAATAAAGCAAATCCAAATGAATAAAGAAAAAAAGAGGACAATGTGAAATATCTCATTGGAAAAACAGCAGACCTGGAAAACAGATCCAATATGCCTGTTATGGGAACTTACCATTTGAGACATTAATTGCCTTCATCCATGAGAGGAACACATACAAGAGCAGGCATTGAACTCTCACAGAAGGGGAGACACATATGAAGTCCAGGTGACTGACTTGGGAAAGGCCGAAAGAACGGCTATTGACAAGAGCTGAGGTTGGCCTCTTTTGGCTCCATTTCCAATATTGTACAGATGACTAGAAGTTTTTATCCCACCCATCTCATTCTACTCTTGGCTTCTAATTCCCCCTCCTATATGCCTGATGCCATGGACGTCTTAATCCTATGCATCTGATTAAACCTGACTCAGTTTCCTCCAATATATTCAGTGGCATGGACGTATATCCCATCCACCCATTTTAAACCTGGCATACTGCATGGGCTGTATATATTGCTCAAGTGTGGGAATGCTCATCTCCCATCATTCCTCTGTCCTTTTATGGTAACCCCCATAATTATTTCAGGTGTCATGATAAATACAGTGTTTGATTTGGTCTTGATGTCTGTTACCAATTATATTAGATTCTTTAATTTCTATAATGGCATGAGGATAATTAGATAGATGATGCAAAAAGTGATTAAACAAAGATAAAGATTATTTTTTAAAATTAATATCACAATTGTCTTCTCAATTTACCCTCCACAGGGGGGCTGTAGTAATATTGTTTTAGAGGATTGTAGTAATATTAAGTTTTAGAGAATGTTTCAATTTTTTGTTTATATTATGTTTCATGTGTAACAACTAAGATTCTGAATTTCCTTAGACATGTTTTTGAGAACTTTCATTGTTTAATTTGATTATTGGCAAAGCTATTTAAAGTTGTGTTAAGCTCAATTTTGTAGGAAACTTTCCCAGCTGATTTCCAGTATCTGAAACACCTGAAGGACTTTAAAACCATATCTGAAACTCTACAGCTGAGACTTGTTAGCTGATCTTCAGCATCCACAACTGAAAGACTTCACACCACAACTACACCCAGAGGATATCCCAAGAATCATCTGAGAAAAGACTTCCAAAGACTTATTTTCCTGTTTTACACTATTTGTAATGGCCACCTTCTAAAGGGGAGTGTCCCCTTTAGTTTATTGTCAACCCATTGTCAAATTTCTTTTCTCTTGACATAGTTACCTTTACATTGTTAGTCATATCTGTAAAGTTATTGCCTCATTAAGGAAACAATGTTTCTTTCTTTTTTTTTTTTTTAGGTTTTTTGCAGGGCAATGGGGGTTAAGTGACTTGCCCAGGGTCACACAGCTAGTAAGTGTCAAGTGTCTGAGGCCGGATTTGAACTCAGGTACTCCTGAATCCAGGGCCGCTGCTCTATCCACTGCGCCACCTAGCTGCCCCCCCCCAAACAATGTTTCTTAATGAAGCACAGCTCTGGAATGTGAGAAAATAATGGGATTTAGCTTGAAGGCCCACCTGGAGATTAATCTAAACTCACTGAATTAAGTGAGAGGAATTGACTACTGATTAGCCTACTTCAAGTTAATTAGATGGTAAGCACACCTGGCTGACCCTTAAAGCGGTATTGTTCTCAGAAGCTAAAGACTTTGAACTTAACTCGAGACCACCTTCAAGTCCAGTGAATCAATGTATCTGGATAATGCCTACCAATCAGCTTGAAGCAGGGTGTAAGAACCACCTCTGCTCCAGACCTATAAAAAGCTTCCACACTCAGTTTGAGGGAGTTTGTGACTGAAGCAGGCTCCTGGCAGAGAACTTGAGGAAGAACCTGACCAGGCTGGATTGACTAGGCTAAGGATATAGGTGGAGCCATTTGGCCTCAGAATCTGAAGTTATCACAATTTTTTTTTTAAAGAACCATGGGTTTAATGAGTTTGTTTAGGGGATTATGTTTAAAAAAAATTCTGAACTCCATGTGAATACCTGGTATGCTTTAATAAATGCTTAATGCCCAAAGACTGGTGCTAAAACTTCTCTTTTTTTTGTTTTTTGTTTTGGTGAGGCAATTGGAGTTAAGTGACTTGCCCAGGGGCACACAGCGAGTAAGTATCAAGTGTCTGAGGCCAGAGTTGAACCCAGGTCTTCCTGACTCCAGGGCTGGTGCTCTATCCACTGGACCAATGACTTTAAGGGGGCAGCTAGGTGGTGCAGTGGATAGAGCACCAGCCCTGGAGTCAGGAAGACCTGGGTTCAACTCTGGCCTCAGACACTTGATACTTACTCGCTGTGTGCCCCTGGGCAAGTCACTTAACCCTCATTGCCACCCCCCCAATAAAAAGAATGAGTTTGAGCCACTAAGTGATTTTTGCTGTTATAAATACACAAATTAAGAATAAAGGACATGTGAAGAAAGACATGTATAGAATAATTTACATGCATACACGCATATATAGATATTATACATACATATAGAGAGATACATACATATGCACACACCTATTTGTGTCTAATGGTAGTCATCTCTAGGATTGGGAGGGAAGAAATAAAAGGAACAAAAGAAATTTAGATGATAACTTTGTTGTATATTTGAAGGCAATAGCAAGCTGTACATAGTAGATTTGCAGTTTCATGTGCAATCATGTTTTTTAATTGTACTGTTATGCAAATGCTTGCTTTGTTCCATGGATTGAAAATAAAATAAATTAAAAAGAAAAAGAAAAGACAATTAATCTAAATAAAGTATAAAAATAGCACATACATAAGGGTGCTTCAGGATATATAGATGAGGGCAAAACCCTAGTGGCATGGTCAGGAGGAGCTTCACAGAAGATGTAAGACTTGATCTGGGCCTTGAAGAATGCCTAGAATTTCAAAAGGTAGGGCAGAACTGGGATTAACTCCTAGGCCTGCCACTTAACAGATGTATAACCTTAAGTGAGTCAAGTAGCATCCCTAAATTTTAGCTTCATCATCTGTAAAAAGCCTGCTTTACAGATGTATAGAAGGCTCAAATAAGATATCATATACAAAGAATTTTAAAAATCATGCAGAGCTACATAAACACAAACCATTATCATGAGCATCTAATGGATTGGATATTAGAGTGTAATGTTTTGTATGTCTTTGTCTATCTTATTTCTCCAGTTAAATGGCTTAGAATTCTTTATATCACTATAGCAAACAGCATAGTATCTTGTATATGGTAGGTGCTCAATAAAGATTTGTGGCTGCTAATATGTATCTAGGATAAAAAGGTTGCATTTGTTTACCAAATCAGATTATAGTATTTACTGAACAAGTCAAAATGCATTTATTAAGCTCCTAATATATGCCAGGCACTAAGCCTTAGAGATCATCTAGTCTAATGTCTGCATTTATAGTTAAGAAAATTAGAACTTAAAGAGGGGGAAGTGATTTTTCCAAGGTCACTGAAATAGCAGAGTCCTTTAACTTCCATGAGACAACCCTAAAAAAAGAGTTTTCTTTGTCAGTGTCTCCTTTCTTTCCTTTCCTGGAAACAATCATATGTTTATCAGAAGTGAAAAAGGTTAAAATGAACAAATGAAAAACAAAATAAACAAATGAAAGTACAAATTTACCCAATTATATGTCCAAAAAGTTATAACCTAAATGAAATTTAGATGAATATTTATGAAAATATACAATGTCCAGGTTAACAAGACTAGCCAAAGAGAACTTAACCCATACTCAGAAAAATAAGGTGAATAAGTCATAAATGAGTTTCCAAAGAAAAAACAAATTGCCTTTCAGATCTATGGATTCCTAAGCAAGGAATAGAGAGCCCCAAAGAAGAAAGTTTTTGTACAAACTTAATCAAGCTAAAATTGCAATAGAATCAGGTAATAAGAAAAAGTATAGTAATTTTCTTGGATAAGGGTCTCATTTCTAAAATATAGAGAGAAATGATTTAAATTTACAAGAATAAGACCTATTTCTCAATTGATAAAGGGTCATAGCGTGTGAAGAAGTAGTTTCTAAGAAAGAAATCTGTGTTACCAAAAATAATATGAAGAAATTTCCCAAATCACTATTAATTTTACAACGTCAAATTTAATCAGCTCTGAGGTTCTAACTCACACCCAAGGAAATGGTAAAGTTAACCTCCCCAAATAACAAATCTTTGGGAGCCTCCTGGAAAACAGGCACCTGATCTGTACTTTATGGTCTTAGAGAGCGGTTCGTGGTCTTGGGAAATTAAGAGATTGCCTAGAACCACACTGTGAGTGTTTCAGGGGCATAACTTGAACCCAGATTTTTTTTCTTTTTTCTGCATTCTAAGGCAAACCACAAAGACCAAAACAACACAATCTCTTTCATCAAAAAGCTTAATGTATTACTGAGTGAGCTATGCTTTGGTACAGCTGTTCGGGAAAGCAATTTGGAATTATTCCCCATACATTATTAAAGTGTACATACTTTTGAGCTAGCAATATCAAATGTAAAAATATTTATAGCAGATCTTTTTGTGATGTCAAAGAAATGGAAATGAAAAGGATGTCCAAGTGAAAAACCGCTTAACAAATTATGCAATGTATCACTGTTATGTTATAAGAAATAATTTTAAAAATGGTTTAAGAGAAATCTGGGAAGATTTGTATGACTTGAAGCACTGAAATGGGCAGAAGTAGGAAGATACTTTAAACATAAAGATAAACAGCTTTAAAAGGTAAGATTTCTGGTCAGTGTAATGACCAACCGTGATTCCAGAGGACCCAGGATGAAACATACTACCCAACTCGTCTGTGAGAAGTGATGGGACTTACTACTGGAAAAGGAGACATATATTTTGGATAAAGTGAATATCAAACTTTTGCTTGTCTATGCATATTTGTTACAAGGGGTTTATGTTTATTTTTATCCCCCCCCCAAACAATGGTAGGGGATATGGAAGGGAGAGAAAATAGATTTTTTAAATCGAAAAAATTAAGTTTAAATTAAAAAAAAATACCCAGGTACTTCAAACTTGGTTGCAGACATCAAATGAAAGTGACTCAATGGCACTGCATACAAGTTAATATCTTTTAGTACCTTCTAAAGTAGACTGTATAGTATATGCCTTCATGGACATATGGTTATACTTCATGGAGATTATTCAGTAGTTTTATAATATACAGAGTTTTCATCATAAAACCAAGAAGACCTGTGTTTACCCAATTTTCAATATAACCAGTGGGCTGCCTAATTGAATTTCTAAATAACCTTTTTTAATTTCTAGGCTATTTATAGAGAGCAGAGAGTTATGGGCTTTAATAGTATCAATGTTAGAGAAAGCTAGAAAAGAGCTTATGGTGCATAAACTCTACTGATGAAAATTAAAATATACAAGTCTGTTTTTTACACAGCCAATCATATAGTTGCATGTTTAAGGGAGGGGCACTGAAGATGCCAGATAAAGCTATCATGAACAATCCAAAGTGATTGCTAAAAGATTCAAACCAGTTCTTCCTCATTATAGTCTGTGCCTTAGATTTTCTTAAGTTCTTCATAGATTGTCTACCTTCTACACAGGTGGTATCTAGGAAAATGGAATTTTAAAGAGAGTAAGAGGAGTGGAAAAAATTTGATTTTAGAAAAAGAAGTATGCAAACATATTTGAATTTGTTTTAATGCTAAATATTAAGTGCCTACTATATGTAAGGCTAGGTGCTAGAGGGTATTTAAAAAACCAACATTGTGATTTTACTGCCACTGGCAAATCCCTCTAGCGATGTAGATTGGCACCTGATCTGTAATTTATGGTCTTAGAGAGCGGTCTGTGGTCTTGGGAAGTTAAGAGATTGCCCAGAACCACACTGTGAGTGTTTCAGGGGCATAACTTGAACCCAGATTTTTTTTTCTTTTTTCTGGATTCTAAGGCAAACCACAAAGACCAAAACAACACAATCTCTTTCATCAAAAAGTTTAAATCCCAAAGGATTTTAACAGATACTAATACTTCTATCAATGGTAGATGTTACTAAGTAAAGTTTTTACACAACGATTTATTAGGTGCCCTTGTACCACAGGCTTTTAGGCACTAGATGAGACACAAAGGGAACTGAGAAATGGCTGCTTCCTGAACAGAGCATGGAAGTAAAGTTCCTAGATAAATGGGAAGGACAGAGGAATGAAAGGGAAGGGAAAGAAACAAGCATTTTCAAAGTATCTATTATGTTTCTGGCACTGTGCTAAATTTTATAAATACCATCTCATTTGATTCTTACAACAACCTTGTGATGTCAGTGTTGCCATCATTCCCACGTACAATTGAGGAAAATAATATGAATAGAGTTTAAGTGACTTGCTCAGGTCATACTTCTTGTTGTTGTTGTTGTTTGTCTTTCAATCTCAAAGAGGACCATGACAGTGAAATTATGTCATGACTTGTAGTGAATTGGATTTAAGTGAGGGATGGCTGTGCTTCATTCTCTCCATCGGAGCCATCTGGGTCTAGTGGCATGATATATATCAGGATAACTGGATATGGTCCTGGATGTTTAAGGCAACTGGGGTTAAGTGACTTGCCCAGGGTCACACAATAGTGTCTGATGTGAGATTTGAACTCAGGTCCTCTCAACTTCAGGGCCAGTGCTCTATCCACTGTGCCACGTATGGTCATACAGTTACTAAGAGTCTCAAGCTAAATTTGAACTCAAGTCTCCTTTACTCTAGCCCCAGATCTCTATCCACTGCATCATAGATGGTTCTCCAAGAGAATAAGATAGAAAACTGAAAGGTACAAACTGCTACATGGGCAAGCAGCATAGTGAAAGAGAAATGGAGATGAATTTGGAGTCAATGAACTTGAATTAAAACCCTATGAGCTCTGTAACTCACCATGTGTGGACTCTTCAATAAGTAAAAACTTTTCTGGTCCTCAGTGTCCTTATTAGTAAAATGAAGAGATCAGAATAAATGGCCTCAAAGTTTTCTACCACCATGATAGGATTCATGATCCTATGAGACTGCAGAAAATAGAAAAATTATTTCTGATTAACAGAGGCTGGGGAAAACATTCTGGAGGAGTTGACATCTTAGCAATACCTTGAAGGCTGGGTAGGATTTAAAGAGGTAGGGTAGCCCTAATCTCTCTCCTGAACTCCAGTCTCACATCACCAATTGTCTAGCAGACAACTTTAACTTGGTGTCACACAGACATCTCAAACTCAACATATCCAAACCAAAACTCATTCCTCTTTCAAAGATCTTAGTATACTTCAGAGTATATCTATCCTTCCATCCACATTTGCAATCCTTGATTCCTTACTTTCTCACTACACACATACAAATTAGTTACTAAATCTTGACGTTTATTTTGCTATAATATGTCTTGGACATGTAGATATTTTTCCCCCGTAGAAAGGAAACTCTGAGGACAGGTACTATTTTTCCTTTTTCTTTATATCTCCAAAATGCTTGTTATATAGTCAGTACTTCACAAAAACTTGCTGATAGGTCTGTTCAAAATTTGTCTCTGGTGCTCTTTTGTAGGCTGCCTGTGTATCACTTTCCCTTATTGTATGTTATGCTCCAAACTGTCTTACTTGGTCCTTTCCATATAAGAGATTCCCCCATCCATTTTGAGCCTTTGCATATACTGTTTGCCAGGAAAGTACTCTCTCCTCTTCTCTTCCTCTTAGAATTCTTAGCTTGCTTCAAGGTTGACCTGAAGTGCTATCTCCCATATGAAACCACCTTTTCTAGTCACTCTCCATTGCCACATTATAACATATTTATTTCATATTTACTTATCTATGAACAAGTTGTCTCTTTGTTGCACCCCCGTAGAATATAAGCTTCTTTATGAAGAGACTGCTTTGAATTTTTTCTTTCAATTTCCAGTGCCTTCAGCAGAGTAGGAACTTAATAAATCTTTGCTGATTAATTGGTTAATAAAAGCATGCTGTATTGAAAGCTTGTTGAATGATCCCTTTGTGGAATGGACTATAAAAATCCGATTGCAATGTAGATGGGAGTCTTACACACAACAGGGCTGTTGTGTGGGTCCAATGGAAAGCATAACTGGCAATTATTACGTCCTTCCACATAGTCTTGTGGGGAAAAAATTTAAAAGATGCTCCAGGTTCTGAATTAGAAGACCCTGTTTGATAATAATCCAGACTACACTGTCAATTACCTGTGTGATCTAGGGCAAGTCACTTTGGTGCTCTCAGCCACATTTTCCCAAGTGTTAAAGAAGATTAATAATATATACCATCATGGCTTTGGAATGGAGATAAAATGAGATAATACATATTAAAGAGATTTTTATATTAAAACATGTTACATAAAGGCAAGGTGTTATTGTTATCATCTCTATCATTTTATTCAAGGGCTTCAAGAATGTTGGCATATACATATACACCCATACATCCATATATAATAATTTACTTTTATTTGTTACAGATTTAGAGGGTTGAACTAGCCATGTGCCCTCTCCTCTCCTTCCTGGGAGTCTTCATGCTCAAAAGAAAGAAAGATGGCAGAGGAAAGGCTGTGACTCTCCCCTTTCTGAACAAATGCACTCCAAAAATTAATGGCATAAAACAACTCCTAGAGCAGCACAACCCACATCAGAACAGAGTGAGACTATTTTCCTGTCAAAATGGCTTAATTAGGTGACAGGGACCACCTGCTATTCAGGCTGAGAGAGGAGTGAAGCACAGAGGAGGACCAGCCTTGGGCAGGTCGCTCTTCCAGAGTCTTGGGATCTGCAGCTGCTTCCAAGGGGGTCCAGTGGTTGGGGGGGGATAGCTGCAGTTTCTGTTGGAACTGGGGCAGGGCACCCATGTTTTAAAGCAGCAAAGCAAACTCTAATGGCAGCCACCCAGTGGGGGAGGGGCACAGGCAGGCCAAGCTTCTGACCATAGAGAATCAGATTTCAATCAGACACCTGGTTCTGGGTTAAAGAGAAAGCAGGCCATGATTATTTATAGGCCAGACAGGCTGAGAATAAGCCTAATCACCCCCTGGGCCATGCTGTACCTCGGGACAGTCCATCCTGGAAGCAGCACTACATGTTAGGAAGGAGTTAAAAATCAAGAAATAGATGGACAAGATGAGTAGGTAGAGAAAACAGAAGACCATCAAAAGCTTCTTTGGGGGCAAGGTAGACCAGAATACACCCTCAGAAGAAGATAATAACAAAATTAAAGCTCCTACATCCAAAGCTTCCAAGAAAAAATATGAATTGGTCTCAGGACATGGAAGCACTCAAAAAGGACTTTGAAGAGAAAGTAAGAGAGATAGAGAGAAGATTGAGAGAGGTAGAGGAAACAATGGAAAGAGAAATGAGAGCGATGTAGGAAATTCATGAGAAAAAAGTCAACAGCTTGAAAAGCCAAATGGAAAAGGAGATACAAAAGTTCTCAGAAGAAAATAATTGCCTAAGAAGTAGGATTGAACAAATGGAAGCTAGTGACTTTATGAGAAACCAAGACACAACAAAGCAAATCCAAATGAATAAAAAAAAAGGGGCAATATGAAATTTCTCCTTGGAAAAACAGCTGACTTGGAAAATAGATCCAAAAAAGATAATTTGAAAATCATTGGACTACCTGAAAACCATGATCAGAACAAAAGTTTAGACACCATCTTCTAAGAAATTGTCAGGAAAAATTGCCCTGATATTCTAGAAGCAAAAGATAAAATCAAAATTGAAAGAATCCACCAATCACCTCCTGAAAGAGATCCCAAAAGGAAAACTTCCAGAAATATTATAGCCAAATTCTAGAGATCCCAGGTCAAGGAGAAATATTGCAAGCAGCTAGAAAAAAGGAATTAAAAAACTGTGGAGCTACAGGAAGGATAATACAAGACCTAGCAGCTTCTACATTAAAGGACCAGAGGAAATGGAATATGATATTCCAGAGGGCAAAGGAACTGGGACTACAGCCAATAATCATCTACCCAGCAAAACTGAATAAAATCTTTCAGAGGAAAAAATGGGACTTCAGTGCAAAAAAGGACTTTCAGGCATTTGTGATGAAAAGACCTGAACTGAATGGAAAATTTGACATTCAAATACAAGACCCTAGAGAAGCATAAAAAGGTAAACAGGAAAAAGAAATCATGAGGGACATTAAAAGGTTAAACTGTTTACACTCCTACATAGGAAGATGATACTTCTAACTCATAAGAACTTTCTCAGTATTAAGGCAGCTGAAAGGAATATACTTAGAGGGCACAAGTATGAATTGAATATGAAGGGATGATATCTGTAAAGCATTTATTTTTTGTTCATCCTTGTTTTTTTGTGGGGCAGGCAGGGTGGTGTGGCTTATGTCTGGGGCTGGATTTGGGCTCAGGGCCTCCTGGATCCAGGGCTGGTGCTTGCTCCACTGTGTCACCTAGCCAACCCATGATGACATCTTTAAAATAAAGTTAAGGGATAAGAGGAATGCACTGGAAGAAAGGGAAAGAGAGAGTGGTGGAAGGGGGTAAAGTAGCTCACCTAAAAGAAATAAGAAAAAGCTTATGGAGTGGAGGGGAAGATGGGGAAGGAGCAGGGGAGTGAGCGAGCCTTACTTTTTTGGTGGCGCAATGAGAGTTAAGTGACTTGCCCAGGGTCACACAGTTAGTAAGCATTAAATGTCTGAGGCCAGATTTGAACTCAGGTCTTCCTGACTCCAGGGCCAGTGCTCTATCCACTGTGCCACCTAGCTTCCCTCCTCCCCATTTTTTTAGTGAGCCTTACTTTCATTAGAATTGGCTCAAAGAGGTAATAACATACACACTCAAGTGTATATAGTAATATATTTTTCCCTGAGGGAAAGTAAGAGGAAATGGGGAAAAGGTGGGGAGGGGGAAGGAAGGGAGGGCAGATTGGGAAAGGGGGAAGTAAAAAGCAAAACACTTTCAAGGAGGGATAGGGTAAAAAAGATATAAAATAGATTAAATATCAAGCAGAGGGAATAGGATGGAGGGTAACACTGATAGCAATAGTAACTGTGAAAGAAATGATGAGCAGGATGCTATCAGAAGAACATATGAAAAATGCAAGCCATCAACAGAGGAAGAACTGATGGTATTTGAATACAGATTGAAGTATAATTTTATTTGTTAGTTCATCTTTCTAAAGTTATTTTGTCTGCTTTCTTTCACAACTTGAATAATGTGAATTTGTTTTGCATAACTGTACTTGTATGACTTATATTGAATTGCTTGATTACAAAAGGTGGGTTGAGGAGGGAGGGAGGAAGAAAATTTAGAACACAAAGTTTTAAAAAAAATCAATGTGAAAAAAAATGTTTTTTTCCCTCTTCTTACATGTAATTTGGGGAAAATTATAAATAAAAATTAAAATATAAATGTTATAAAGGGTTGCCTGGGCATAGTGGTAGCTACTGCTGCATTATACAATAGGCATCTATCACTGCAACTTAAAAAAATAAACCCACCAAGTACATGCATACAAACAGGTGCAGGCATATTTTATTTGCAAAGTGAAAACACCCATGTGTGTAAAAATGTTCCTATCTATCCCCTGAACTGGAAAAGTAGAGCAAACATGATTATAGGGTCTTACATTCTCCCTTGGAAAAGTGGGCAGATACTCTGAAGGAATCATTCACTGCATCAAATATATTCATTTACTGCTATTAAGACTGAAAGTGTCTGATTATATAGTAGTTACCAGAGGGATGTTTCTCTTGGGAAATGTGTGTAAGATCAGCCTTCAAAGGTTGACGAAAGGAACAAATATGACATGCCAGCAATCAGTTTTGCCTTCTTGGGATGTGACGCTTCCTTGCTCCAGTTCAGTTTGGCAGAGCCCCTGCTATGTGGCTTTAGATGTTGCTACAGGGTTCTAAAGAAGACATATAACACTCTAAATATCAAAATCACCCTACTTTGCCCATTCCATCTCATTCAATTTGTAAATACATCTCTTCCTAATGATTCTAAGGCCAGAAGAACACTAGTTATTCACTGTCCATTTGAGGTCTGTATCTAACTTACTATTAATCATCACTTTCTGAAGAAGCTAGAATGCCACCCACCAACTGCTATAAAATAGTGAGAAGAGTTCTTAGAGATAGAGTACTGAGCACTCTAGAGGATCCAGAAACGCTGGGCTAGCTCCTAATAGGCCAGACTCTAAGATCTAAGTTGGCTCCTTAATATTTTTCACTGGATCACAACAATTATCTGATTCCTCTGGGACCATTATGTTGTGAATTCATCACATAATTTGGATTTTTACATTTGTGTACAATCCATCATAAACTGTAAGCTACTGGAAGATTAGGTATCATGTTCAATGCTTTCTTTTGATACAGCTATGGTCTAAATGGTTTGGGCCCTACCTCCACGGGTATCTTGCCTAGAAATAAAGAATTGCAGACTCCAAAGAAAAAAAAAAACATTAGCCAACCAGTCCAATCCATGCCTGGATAAGAATCTTACTCCCAGCAAGTTCTCTGAAGACTTCTGATTAAAAAGCCTCTTGATAGCTGCTTAACATATAGGGCTTCACACAACAGTATGCAATACTGCAAAATGTCACAAAGGCCTCTTTAAGGAAGAGCCCAGAATTCAAGGACAAGGTGTTGTTCACTGGAGCTATGAGTAGCAGATGAAATGTTATATTATTCTTAAGTTTGCAAAACTCAAATTCCTGGCTGAGGGTCACATATATATTTTTTACCCTCATGCCTTTTAAACAAAAGGAAAACTAACACTGACCTGTCAGGACTGTAAATCGATTATATTCAATGCAGGCCATTGATAAAGGTTCCAATTTAACAAACAATCAATCAGTCTACTTCAAAGAAGAGGAAATTGATCTTCACTATACACCAAGCTAAACAAAATAAGGGTCAGCTAATCTTTAGGTTATATTATCCTAGTCATCTAAAGGCTTAATGAATTATATTTCAGGTCTCCTTACACAGTGGAATGCATTGTTGTTATGAGTGAGGAAGCATTTATTTTAATGATCTGCCTCTCAATCAAAGACAAAGGCAATGCAGCAATCTGGGTTCTGTAATGAATTCTGTCCAGTGAGCTGATGGGAGTATTCAGCTCAATTTATGGCTGTCGGTACAGCTGATAAAGGTCATCACTGCATCTCATTTATTAAACCTGCCTTTCTGAGTGGCCTATGTGTAGCACAAAGGAAATTATAACTTTTAGAGGGAAAGGGGGAATCTTTATTCCATGAGGGATTATTATTTTTCTGCAATCAAATTCTACTATGGTGCTACTTGGTTTTATGACTTTCAAGATATGGAATACTTACAAGGCTCACAGAATGTTAGAGTAGGAAGTGCCTTTAGATAGCATCTAGTCCAATCCAATCATTCTACAAATAAGGAAAGACAAACTCTAAGAGGTGACATAACTTGCCTCTAAGTCTAGTGTTCTTTCCAGTGTGAATCCCTCTCCAAGAGATAATTTTATTTTTCTGACTTTACTATGAGTTGAAAATTACTCAGCAACTAAAACTTATTAGGCAAAACATTCCCAACAACATACAGTTACAAGGGAAATTCTGTTAGCAAGAATTTCTTTTTTTTTCTCTTCTCCTAAAGTGATTCTCACTCAGATCCCACTCAACCAACCTAATTCAAGAAAAAAAATTACTGGTTCTGTTGTATATCCAATTCTTTGAACTCTAAGCCCATGAAGTCAGTCACAGAATGACTAATATGCCAGAATAAAATACACTACTAGTTCCTGTTGCTGCAATATCTTCAGGTCTTTGGGGAATAATAACTTTCGTGACTGAGAAAAAGATGAGGAAATGTTTCCTGACAAAAAGAAAGCAAGTACTATGGGACAAGCAAAGATATCCCATAAAACATCTTTTTGAGGGCTGGAAGATGTTATTTTAAAAAAATCATTTGATTGCATTTCTTTGTAAAAATACCAGCTGCTATTTCCTAAAGAAGAACATTATTATTATTATTATTATTATTATTATTATTATTATTATTATTATTATTATTATTATTATTACTACTACTACTACTACTACTACAATAATTATGTTCTTGACTTTTTTGTTTATTTAAGTAATATTTATGCCTTCATTAAAACCATTCCCATAAGTGAATGAAGATATGTTTGAATTACATACCTTTTGCATTTCCCAAGATATAGCAATGATAATAACATACTTTAAGGTATAGAAACCTATAGCTAAGGTAGAAAGTTTTCTTGAGTTATAAAAGCTAACATTCACAAATAGAATGCTGACATGTGACTTTTTTTTCTGTAATATGGGCATCAGTTAGTGATCACAACACACATACTTAGTCACAAGAATCTGTCATTGAAATTAATAACCACTGGGTAGTTAATACTTTTTGGAATTCTACTGCCAGACATTCCATTTTCTCAACAGCACAGATACCATTTGTTCAGTTGTTTTTCTCATGCCAGCAACCAAAGGCCTACAACACACTGTTAATACATGTATATGTCTCATCTGACTTATTAGGTGAAATCTTCTTAAAGTTAGAGACTTTTAAAAAATATGTATGTTCATACTTATTACATGGCACTGTTAAGTACCATGGCTGTTTAGTAAGTAAAGATGATGATAGGAGAGACAGGAAAACAAATATTTAAAAGAAATCATTTCTTGGACCTGGTGTCAGTATGACAAATGAGAGGTAAAAGAAATTGATGCAATGCATGTTCCAGGGGGAAAATGAATTCCCCCAAGGACCCCCTAAAAGAGCACCAGCTCTAGTTTTGCTTATACACCATTAGTCAGAGAAAGATTGAGCAGTTATATAGAGGATGGGAAATGGAATGGGCATGAAGAAACTATTGACTGAATCAAGTAGACATAATAGATGAAGTACACTTTTTAAAACAACATCAGTAAATCTTATCCAGTGATGAATAAAAAGATAATGAGGAGTACACAGCTCAATCTAATAAATTAGATAGAAGGAATCATAGAGGTTATCTGGCTACAACTACTTATATAGTATATACTATATAACATGTATAAGTTATATAGTTACAATATGTATACTGTATATCATCTATCTACACTTATGAGACTGAGATAATCCTTAGAAAGGATGTTGTGCTCCTGTGGTTATGTAGTTTGTTGGTGGCAAATTTGTGTTCAGAATTCCAATCTCCCAATTTAGAGTTTAGTACTCTCCTTTTTATATCTTATTTCCTATCAATTGCCTGTGTATTAAACCAAATTCATACAGTAGATAGACATTGAAGAGGATGAGTTTTCACGAAGAAACACAAGTCTGATTTTGGCACTACATAAAAGTTAAATTAATCTGAGGCAGTTACTCAAAATACTGATAGTTCACCATTAGACTTTAATTTAACAACATGATCCCTATGCTAACCTCAAAGGGGAATATGTTTTTTCCTGTAATTTTTGTTTTTCATTATTCTGTTCACCATCTTAAGCTCAAAACACACATGTACATAGCCACTCGGGCTCCAATCTTCTGTAAAATTGTTCCTGAAGAAAGGCAACTTTCAGATATCTCTTATGGGATCTTTTATGTGATAGTGTGATTGCCAAGAGCTTAATCAAGCATTTTCCCTTTGGTGTCTTCATTTTTCCTTATTCTAGGAGTTTGAACTTGGGCTATTTCCATCAGCAAACATGGCAAAATATTCACACAAAATATACACTGTATCTACTAAGTGCTTAAATACAAGAGGTCAAAGTGATAATTTGCCTGTTGCCAAATACTCCTATCTTGCAGTATTAGCATCTAACATTCATACAGTGCTTTAAGGTTTGCTAAGGGTTTAAAAATATCTTATTTAATCCCCACAACAACCCTGGCAAGTAGGTGTTATTAGTATCCTCATTTTAAAGATGAGGAAACTGAGGCATACATAGACTAAATGTCACACAGTATGAGGATGGATTTGTACTCAGGTCTTCCTGACTCCAGTACCAATGCATTAACCACTGAGCTATGTGGCTGCCTCTATGGGTCACAGGAAGATAAAATGATATTGACCCACAGACAACTAAATGGCCACTATATATGTAACAATGGCACATGTGTATTGCAATACATTGGAGCTTCTTAGCCCTTAAAAACTAAAGACAACTTCATAGAAATGTTAACACCTATGTCTTCCAGAGAAATTGAAAGATAGTTAAAATAATGGAGATTGTTTAAAAGAACATGTGAAAACTGTATCCATATAAAAATTCTATCCATCCATCCATCCGTCTATCTAATCTACCCAGTAGTGTAATAAAGTGGAGACAGATAAAGTCTCAGATCAGGAAAATGTATGTTCAAGTCCTGCCTTGACTACTAGCTGTGTGACTAGTCACACAGCCTCACTTGTCATCTTTTCATGTTCCTCTTAAAAATAGAGTAGGTAATACCTACCCTGGTTTCTATAGGGTTGGGAGCAGCTAATATGATAACTTACTGAAGGTTCTTCTGAGCCATGAAGTGTTTTTGTCAATATTAAATATTGTTTTCAATAATACTAGTGAGTGGAAGTTCCACGGAGACAGGTTTATCACCTAATAGAAGTACAAGAAGCTTTGTTGCAGAGTTGGCCTTGAAGTCAAAAAGACTTGGGCTTAAGTCCTACCTTAGACATATACTTACTGTGGGGACCCTGGGCAAGTTGCTTAACCTCTCAGTGGTTTAAGCAACATTTTAAGACTAAAAGCTTCAGAATAGCTGCTGCTTTACTTTGGTAGAGGGAATTTCCACAGAAGTTCCTTATACTAATGAAACAACAGACCCAGTAAAAAAAAAAAAAAAAGAAAAGAACACCTTTCCAATATACAGAACAGTTCAATAATAGAAAGATTCCCTATGAGGAGTCCAGGTGGCTATTATTTAAGGTGTTTAACTGGAGGGTTCATAAACATTTGGTTGAAGATGTTTTAGAATAAATTAATGGATTTTGATAAGAATGAGATCAGATAAAATCTAAAGTCCCTTTCAATTGCATGTGTATATACCCAATATATTGTGTACACATATAAAATATGTATATAGATATATAGACACACTCACATGTATAAGCATGTTTATATACATATGAATATACATATATACATGTACATGTGTGCAAACATGTATTTATATACATATATGTGTGTGCCTGTAAACACACTCCTCTAATCAACCTATATACATGTTTAATGCTTGTTTTCATAAGATGCTGCATTCTTCTTTCTTAGGAATGAGTTCCCATATGACAACTCCAAACACTGTCCTCTGGTTCAACTGCCTCCCTAGGACAGAAGTAGTCTGTGGTGAGTAGTACATACAACTTTCCTTGGATAGGAATATGTCCGATTTCTGTGAGGGATGGTCTCGGTAAGGCCTGGAAAAACTGAATGGCCATTTGTCCAGTCTCCTCTCCTCCCAAAATCTAAGCTTGGTCTCTGCTATCTTGTGTAATAGAATAAAAGCAATGAATTCAGTCATAATACTTTTTTTTTTTTGCAGGAAGCCTTACTTAACCTCTCTTAATTCCAGTGCTTAATAATTCCCTTTTAAATTATCCAATTTATTCTGTATAGAGATTGCTTTGAATATATTTGCATGCTGTCCCTGCCCCCCCTGCCCTCAATTAGATAGTAAGCTCCTTGAAGGTCAGGAGTGTCTTTTGCCATTTTTGTATCCCCAGCACTTAGCACAGTGGCTGTTAGATAAGAGGCACTTAATAAATATTGATTGGCTGATTGATAATATATGAGTTTGAATCCTGGATTTGCCAGTTGCCAAATATGTAATCTTAACTAAGTGGTTTAACCTCTGGGCTTCTGCATTCTCATTTATAAAATTAAGAGGATAGATTAAATGATCTCCAAGGTCAATCTCTTCTTTCTAAGGTTCAAGGAGACTTTGGTGACTAGGAAGTTCCAGGGTTAAAACAATTATTATGTTCACTCTCAGAATGGCTCCACAGTCCAAATAACCATTCATTAAATACTTCAGACCTTAGTTTCTAGAATCCAGTGGAGTTCTGGGATGGGGCAGAGCCAGTTAGATCAAGTATGGAGGGGGGGGTCTATCAGTAGAGATAGGACATATAGTAGCAAATCATAATGTAAAATATAATGATATTGATGAGGGGAATGAAGAAGGAAGAGAAAAGTTAATTTGGTTCTGTCCCGTTAAAAAAAAAAAGCCAAACCACCCCTGAAAGGTTATATGTTTCAGGAATTAGGTATGCTTACAGTGTCTCTAAATTTCCCAATCTACCCTGTTCTGATTCCCCTTAGAATGGATTTCAATCCTCACTTTAACCCTGCACTTCCCTAGACTATAGTCATTCTGCTTCAACTGAGATTTGCCCTTTCCTCTGTGAGGGAGAATGAAGGGGAAGACACTTGATATGTAGCCGGGAGGGCATGAATTCCAATCCTCAACTTTGGTATTTACTACCTTGAGCAGGATCTTGATTTTCTTATTCATGAGAGTATAATGATTGGAATGACACCACCTGCTGGAGACTTACTGTAGGAAAGCTCCAACATGAGGAGAGGGCCTCTGAGGGCAGGACCATGCATCTTTTCTTTGGCATCAGGAAATGACGTTTGCTGGTGGGAGGAAGAAGGGGGAGGCTGGCTAGCTGGCTCACTCTCTTTTGTGTGGACTCTGGCAGAGAGCTGAGCTAGGAATGCTCTCTCCCTTTAATAGACAGATGAATCTAGGCCTTTCTCTCTCTCTTTAGAAAATTCTTATTCTCCTTAATAAATGCTTAAAAGTCTAACTCTTGCTAAAGCTTATAATTTATTGGTGATCACTCATTAGATATTTTAGACAGTATAGTTAGAATTTTAGCCCTTACAAGAGGAAGGATAAGGAAAAGATTTCTGCATTCCATTTCAGTGCTCATTGCATTACTTGATAAATTACCTCTTCAAACTGCCTATTTCTCTTCTCTTTTAAATACCTCTCCTCTCCCTATTAAACAGACACATTTCTCTGGGCACAGAAACTACTAGTCTCTGGTATTTATTCCAAAGAGTAAACACACTGCTGAGAGATAGCTCAGATTCAAAAGAATTTTCTGTACAAATTGTTTCTTATGGTGCTTTGGTTGAGTGGCCACATCAGCTACCATTGATTGTCTAACTAATAGAGCATTCAGGTTTCAAGCACTATTTTCCTGGTGGCAGTCCCATTGGTCATTAATTGCTAATAAAGGACCAGTATTGTGAACTAAGTAAAAGCATCAGGATCAGCAACAGGAAAAGCCACAGATTTGAGGAAAATCAAAAAAGACCATTCAAATAATGATGAAAATGGCTCTCAGGGCAGTTGATTTGAGTTCTTGATTGAGTATATTCAGGGCTCTGGGATAAACAGTGGAGAAAGAAGGGGATAGAACTAGAAAGTACTTCTCTGAAGGACATTTTAATGAAGCATATTCTATTTCACTGGTTTTTACAGTATATAGAGTGCAGGGTTAGAGTCAGGAAGTCCTGACTTCAAATCCAGCCTCAGACACTTAAGAGCTAATTGTGTGATCCTAGCAAATCACTTAACCCTTGCTTTGGTTTCCTCAGTTTTAAAATGGGGATAATAATAACATTTGCAGCTCAGAGTTGTTGGGAGAATACGATGAGATAACACACGAAAAGCACTTAGATATTACCTATATCACAGAGTAGATGCTTAATAAATGTTTGCTACCTTCCCCTTGAGGTGAAGTCATGCTTAACCACTGGAAGAAGAGGATTGTTGTTATTCTTGAATATCTTCAAGGAGGATGATTTAAAACATCTTGTAGTAATTCACGAATTTTCACCACTAGACAAGTGTCTAATAATTACTGACATACCTATACTTCATCTTGTTTCCTCACAAAATTAAAGACAGGAGGATACCTTAGGAATCTTTTTGAACAATATTATGCCTAGCATGGTACCTGTCATTCTCTATGAATGAGGTTTACAGTTGAAAAGGCAGCAGGGTGCAGTGGAAACATTGCTGCATTTATAGTAGTAGGATGTAGGTTCAAAGGCAGACTCTGTCATAATATATACTATCTGTGTGAGCTTGGGAAAGTCACTTCATGTCTCTGTTTCTTCACTCATAAAATAAGGGCCTTGGAATAAATGACCTCGAATATCCCTTCCAGCTCAAAGTTCTAGGTTTCTAAGATGAGGGGCTAATCTCCACTCTACATCTTATGCTCTTTCAGGTGTCAAATGAAGGCAACAAGTTTCTTACTTCTAATCTCATTACTAGGTAAACTCAGGCCTTGATTGATACCACCTCCCTTAGCCTCCCCTCCCCTCTTATTGGATGGCTAGAGGCTGCAGTACCAAACTCTTCCCTATGCCTTCCATTATAGGGCAGAAACTGAACTTTTTGGCTCACTCACTCTGCATTTGCTGGATTGCCTGGTTGCAGCTTCAAAGAACAAGGTGTCCCCATTTCCAGTACCTCCTGGTCTCTCTACCCTCCCCTCTGCTTTCCCATTTCCTTTTGTGTGTTTTCTCCTCCTATGAGATTGTGAACTTCTTGAGAACAGGGACTATCATTTTATTCCTTGTGTTACCAGGGCTTAACACAAGGTCTGGCACAGAGGTGCTTAATAAATTTAATAAATACATTTTAATATATTTATTAAATTGCAAGTGGATAATCTGGAACCTCTCCCTGTAATTTAGATCCATATCTTTTTTTTTTTTAATTTTTGAGGACAACTGAATATAAGACAGGGCCTTATACCTTGTATATAACTATCCTTCCCTAGAATGAGCCAATTCAATTTCAATTGAATAGATAACTTACATTTATTTCTTTATTTTTGCCTTTTATACTGTAACCAAAGATATTTCTCTTCAATGAACTCAAAAAAGTAACTGGAAAAGTAGAACTGAGAATACTTTTTTTCAACTAGTAATTCTTTTTCCTCTAAAACCAAAACTTTAGAACAGGAGTGGCCAGCCTCCAACCCCAGGCTGAATGAATCTCTTCAATACATGTTCAAAGAAAAAAAAAAATGATAATGTCTTTAATGAACTGAATTGATGCTATGATTAATAGTAATATTTTATCCTTTGTAGATCTAAAAAACTATAGGGGAAATATATTAAGAAAGGCATTTCATCTTTCTGGGCTCCAATTTCTAAGTCTTTATAATGAGAGGGGCAGCTAGGTGGTACAATAGATAGAGTGGTGGGCCTGGAGTCAGGAAGACTCATTTTGAGTCCAAATCTGGCCTCAAATACTTACTAGATCTGTGACCTTGGGAAAGTCACTTAACCCTGTTTGCCTGAGTTCCTCATCTGTAACAAGAGCTAGAGAAGGGAATGGCAAACCGCTCTAGTATCTTTGCCAAGAAATCCCCAAATGAGGGTTGAATGGGACTGAATTGACTCAACAGCAGCAGCAGCAACAAAATGAAAAGGCTTAGAAGATGTTCTCTTAAATTCCCTATTAGCTTTAAATATATGGTCCTATGATAAAATACTTAATTTCTGGGCATTTGTCTCCTCATCTTAAAATTAGGGCTCTGGAAAATCATTTTATATATACTTTTCAACTCTCTAATTCCATAACTTTAACATGAAGGTCTTCTAACCAACTTGGTATAATGAAAACGCTAGACGTACAGTCCAGAACCTGAATAAGAATCAAAGCCCTGTTACTGACTACCTTAACTCTTAACAGTTGGCACTTACATAGTGCTTTAAGGTCTTATAAAGTACTGTACAAACATTATGTCATTAAGACCTTCACAAAAATACTGTAAGACTGGCATTCCAGATAATACCCCCATTTTAGAAAGGAGAAAATTTAGGCTCAGAGCAGTTAAGTGAATTACTGGTGGCTATGGAGCTAGTAAGTGTCAAAGGCTGTATTTGATTTCAGATTTCTTCTGACTATATCCTATACTCTAGGATTTGTACTATTTCTCTTTTGCCATCATTCTACCTTTGTGAACTTGGACAAGTCCTTCAACTCCTTTGGACTTAGATTCCTCACCTATAAAATGAGGGGGGTAGATCAGATGATCTTAAAGGTCTCTACCTACTCGAAATCCTATAATCCTATTAAGTGGAAAGAGAGAAATGCTTTGGAAAAGCAATGATAGTAAAACCAATATTGGCACTTGGACAACTCTATTATGTGTTGAGGGATTAAGTCACACATTCTCTTATGGCAGAATGATTCAAATTTGGAGGTTGAAGGCAGTTTTGAATATGAAATGCAATTATCTTAAATGTAAAAAAATAAGGAAAAGGTGATGTTTGAGAGGATTTGATCACAGTTTAAACGAAGGTAGAATTGAAAGAAGCAGTAGAAAACTAGGCATGAAATATTTGAAGGAAAAAAGAAACTTATTTCATAGCTTTGAAACTGACAATGGTAAATTTTTGTTCCTCCCACTGCTTAGATTATTTGCCCTTCCTTGCTCCAGGGGAATCTTGGTGATTTAATGTTCCATGAAGTAGAAAAGTAAAAGTAAGACTCTACCAAAATTCCAGGACATATTTGAAAATGTATATGGTTATAAAAATAAAACATTATCTACATGAAATCATATAAAATCCTTTTTTACTTCTCTTAGGATCATTTTCAATCTAACGGGAATCCCATTATCACCCAGTGTTGGAAGGATTCCATTTCATTTGAAAATGAATAGGCTTTTAAATCAGCACCATGGCAGAATCTTACATGTCTCCCAAATAGAGAAGTCTCTAGCATTTAATAAATGTATGATCCACATATTTTCATGCTCATCTGGCTCTAGAAAATGAAAGGGAAAGGGACAAAGGGAAAATCAGAATGAGTTCAATGTAAGGTCAGTTTCCTATTTAGTGCTATTGTGACGCTATAGGTAAAGTGTTGCTAGTTTGTTCTACCCTGAGGGAAAACTCAATATGAACTGTCTGTTTTCAAACCAGATAAAGGTGAATGCTTTGAATGAGAAACTGAGGAATTGTATATCAATTTGTGATGAAATACTGGAACAGATCATAAAAAGGATAACCTCTAAGCTCTAGAAAAGGAATGAAGTGATTAAGAAGAACCAACAAAGGTTCATAAAGAACAAGTCATGGGCAAATAACCTCATTTCTCTTTTAGACAAGATCAGAGGAATGTAAGATTAAATCTTATGTACTCTGTCCATTTCTCAGCATAAAATTTTAGGAAAGATGTTGACAAGTTAGAATTTGTACAGAGAAGGTGGGATAGGACTGGCGAAAAACAAACAAACAAACTCAAAACCATAACATGAAAAAAGAGCTGAAGGAAACAGAGAAGGAAGGAAGGAAGAAGAGGACACAAAGTTGGCTTCCAGCATTTGACAGGCAATCAAAAGAAAATTATATGATGGAATGATTAGTGCCTAGCACATAGTAGTATAAGATTGGGAAGACAAACATGTGTTCAGGTGCGCGCGCGCGCACACACACACACACACACACACACATACACACACACACACACACCAATTTGAACACCATTTATTTAAGAGTAGAGGACCAACTCAAAGTAATACATGAAAAATTTAGCTTCCTAGGGCCAAGGACTGAATAAGGTGGCAAGCTGGGGAACACTCTATGGAGAAGGTAACTGTTGATTCAGATCTCAAATGGAATGATAGATTTAGAAAAGCAAAAAGGATCAGATAGGAGATTACCACTGGAAAGTTGCATACCAGTACGGCAAATAGATAAGGTTAGTCTGGAGTGAAGGGGCATATTTTCATAGAATCTTCCTGAACAAAGGCTAAACAAAGATTTTTTTTAAAGCAAGCTGATTTCATAAGCAGGAATAAAAATATTAACATAGTCTAATAGTTCTGGGTACCAGATACCAAATTTGGCCATACCTCTTCCAGATTCCAAACAAAGCAGTCCAATGGGAGAGAAGCAAGACAAGAAACTCTCATGTGGCCAGGCAGACTGTCTAAGAAGATGGTCCTCACCACTAGTAATCTGTCTCACCAATGGTAATGCAGAAAGTGTGCTCATGCATTCATTATCTTACTAATCAGCAGAGCAGAAAAATACTGTCCTTGACAGCTTCCCCTGATGATTATATGATAAATGCTGCTAGGAATAGCTAGAAAAGAAGAGGGAACAGCTTGCTTCTGCTACTTTAAGTGTGGACCTTAATTTTGAGAGATGACTGCAAAATCATTTTTATTTCCAGCATTATGGGTCATTATCCTTTTATTGCTTTTAGTGTTTTGTACATGAAGGAGTGAGAGCAAAACTTTTCCAAATAGGTGATTTGCAGTAATTTAGCTAAACACTGTCTATTGAATCACACTGGTACATTAAGTAAGCACCAGGCCATAGAGCACATTTTATTATGTGAATTCTTCGACCTCTCTCCCCCACACCAAGCATTAGTCACTTTAATGCCATGCATAGTAACTTTACAGATATACTGCTTTTCCCAGTATCTGTATCTGTGTAGAATGGGATTGTGTGGTCATTGGACTGGTCAGTTATGTGCTCACTTGACCCAGAATTTAAAGAGACTGACTGCATGGTGATGTAGCAAATGATCCACCATGGCATTTAAAGATCATAGGATTTGGGGTTGAAAGAGACATAAAAGACTACCTATTCCAACTCCATTTTCTAAATATCAGGAAACTGAAGACAAAAGCAGGGACTTAGTCAAACCTTATAGCCTGTGTTTGCACTAACAGTTTACCACACAGGGTTCTGAGGATCAGATGAGAATATGAAGTTTTTAATACACAAGTGTGATACACCAAGGATCTGTGATTGAGTCAAGTTGGTTGCTTCCTCCATTAATGAAACAGTTCCTCGGTGGCTTAGTATAAGATCTTCTTGAGTTTCTTCAACTGAAAAAAATCATCCCCTTGTTTGTTCGCCTTTTTGCCTAAAGATCCCATAGGTAGTGAGAGACCAGAGCTGGGATTTGAACTCAGACAGAACTAACAGTTCACCACAGAAATCTCTAAGAAACACTGTATTTAGATAGCTGTGCCTCTATCCCATGTCATCTTAAATGTTTCATATCAAGAGAATCAGTCAAGTGTGAATCCTGTTATTTACAGTTTCCAATCTTTTAATAATACACATGCATGCAATTTCACACTAACTAGTTTCCCTGACTAATCAGGCTTGAATATGGGAAACTAAGGGCATTACATTTAAAATTAAAGAGGGATCTATATGAGCAGGGAGAAGTGGAGCAATGAGAAACTGGAACAAAAAATTAAAGCCAGAAAAATATATCCCTCCCTTTCTTTTCTTCCTACTTGTTGGTTGAAGAGTCCTTTCAGCCCTAAGCATGTGTATAATATATAATCATAAATCATATGTATAATATACAATCATAAATCATACATATGATATATAATAACACATATAATGAGATATAATATATAACAATATGATATATAATGAAGTCCTGGTGACACAATGGACAATAGTTTCAACAACTGTTCCTTAAAGAATATGCCTTATGAAAATGCTCTATTTCTGATTGTCTTGGCTATTCAGATTTTGCCTCATTAGTAGATAGCTTGGAGTAAGTTGCTGAAAAGAACCATTTACCTGGATGACCTTGGGCAAGTGCCTTCAGTTCTGTCAGCCTGTGTCCTCAATTACAAAATTAGTGGGGTAGATTAAGTGATCTCTAAATTCCTTTTCAACATTAATCCTATAAGCAAGAGTTCAGGTCTGTCTGCTGCCAGTATGATGCACAACTTATGATTCCTAGCTTCGATGCCTTGTCCTTGGCTTGTTTCCTGATTCAAGGTAATAATCACATTAGTAAAGATGTTGAAATCTTTAAATAATGCTTTTCATTAGAAAGTGACATTATTTTAAGGCAGAATCATTTTTGGACCCCATATAAAGGGGGTTTATTATCCAACTCTACAAATTTAGTTAGAGAAACATCTACAGATTGCTAGCATATTAAGGGTATACTATCATTTTGTGAGGTTCTAGGGGAGATAAAGTCAGAATGAGATATGGCTCCTGCCCTTATGAAACTTACAAGGGGATATAACCTACATTTTAATACTTTCTTGTATCTATAATCTCATCAATATGGCTGCTCTTTCCTTACCAGGACAGATTGCAACTCACCCCAAATTTTATTCTCTGTAAGCCTCGTCCATTTCCATCCACAAGTTATCTACAGAAAAAGTCCACCCACATGCAAGGGCCCTTTTTCTGGTTCTCATGATGTTACATGGAAACAAAGAATGCACATGCTACTTGTCAGTTTTCTCTCATGTATGTCAAATGTCCAGATTTCCTATCTCTTAGATAACATCCTTTAAAATGCTTCTTCTGCACAATTATTCTATATACTTATTTGTATTAAGTGCCTATTATGAGTCAGGCACTGTACTAGGCATAAAGAATACAAACAAGTAGAGAGATAAAACTTATAAGAAGCTGACACAACTTGGGGAGACAAAAATTATATATGAAAACATATAAAACAGAAATATAAAGTTAATAAATACAAATAATACCCAAACTAGTTTTAAAAAACCAAGGTATTTTGGACGGGAGGGCTGGAACAGTTGGGGAAATTGGGAAAGATCATGTAGAAATGATATTTAAACTGCATCTTAAAGGATGGGAGGTTCTCTATCAGGAAAAGGTAAGGCTAGAGCACACTGCAGATATGAGGGACAAAGGCACAGAGATAAGTGATGCTGTGTTGTGTTTCAATTTAGCTGGATCACAAAGTGCAGGTTAGAAGTAATGTAAGATTAGGCTGGAGGTCTTTAAAAACTAAAGCAATGAACCAATCAATATTTGATTGTAGAGGTAACAGGGCACCACTGGAAAGGGTGTGACATGGAAAGTTTTGCTACTCACACTCAGTCTATGCCTCTACTGTTCTTTGGATGACATTCCACACAGACAGAGCACAAAGCAATTCATAGCAAGTATATTAAGGAGATTATAAGCAATGTTCTATGTCAAATTCAGCTGGGGAAAGACTCATAATTGACTGGAGAAATCTAGCAATCCTGCTTCCTGCAGGAGGTAGATTATGAGGTAGGTTTCAAATAATTGATGATCCAGAATTCAGAAAGACAGAATTATCAGGGTTGGGAAGGGTAAGGAATGCATTTCAGCAATAGGGAAGTGAAAAGATCCAAAGGATGGTGATTAGACCAGTTTGGCTAGAGCATAAAGCATGTGGAATAGTAGAAAAATGGGGCCAAAAAGGTAGAGATATTATGAATGTAGAGAAATGAATTGTGAAGGGTTTTGACTTATAGGCAAAAATACCTCTGAACTATACTTAGTAGGCAATTAGGAAATCATAAGAGTTAGAGTTCTTGGTAGAGCTGTAACATGACCAGTTTTATTCATAAGAATCCAGTGTAGTTGGGAACTTAGAGAGATTCTTTTTTTTTTTTCCCTTTGGCAAATCAGTACTGATGTATGTCTGTTTTTAAAGACCAATGGACATAATGTTTGATTTAGGGAGGGGATAAGTTATCCCTACTGTAGTATTATTCTCTCAGCTCTCTATTTAGCTAGCAGGTGATTGGAAAATATGCTATTGAGTTCCTGTTATATATGTCAGAAAACTGTTTAAAGAGAGAAAAGGAGAAGAAAGACAATTACTTGTAGACAGTATGCTGCAGAAAAGAAAGAAGGGGCCTATTGAGAAGCATGGCAAGAAGAGTAGAATAGCTGGTTTAAAAGAGACTGCAACCTAACCCATCTCTCCACCAAGCTGTCAAAGACAGTGTGAACTGGTCCATGCATAAAGACTGGTAGAGCACAAAGGAGGTAGGGAATTAATTCAATTTAACAAGCAGATGGACGTTGATTAAGGACTTTGTGTTGGCATTAGTAGTAGAAATATAGGTACTACCTGTATTCCCTGAACTCCAGACTCTCATAGTCTAGCTGAAGATATAATGCACAGGTAAAATGACAAGAGAATAATTTAAGCCAGTATCCAAGTAAGTTGATCTTGCAAGGTACAGGTTAGAATTTGGTGAGGGGAGGAACCTGTGAGTCAGAACTTAGGAAAGAAGGTTGTTGTTGTTGTTGTTATTATTATTATTATTTTGTGGGGCAGTGAGAGTTAAGTGACTTGCCCAGGGTCACACAGCTAGTAAATGTCAAGTATGTTAGGCTGAATTTGAACTCATGTCTTCCTGAATCCAGGCCTGGTGTTTTATCCACTGCGCCACCTAGCTGCCCCCTCAATATTTTCCCAACCCCCTACAGACAATATCTAAGGTCAACACTCCAATTGTTCCCCCTACTTTTTAAAAAGATTCTATCAGTGTGGGAATTCCATCTACCAATACAATTCATGAATCCTCTATGGATGGTCTTCATAATGTTCTGTAGCTAAAACTATTCATTCCATGGCATTCAGTCTTCTGATGGTGAGTCTCTTTCACTTACATGGCCTGATCCTCAGTCCCTTATCAGGGCCTTATTCAGTCTTCTCTCCTTTTTTTTTTTTTTTTTTTTTTTTAGTGAGGCAATTGGGGTTAAGTGACTTGCCCAGGGTCACACAGCTAGTAAGTGTGTGTTAAGTGTCTGAGGCCGGATTTGAACTCAGGTACTCCTGACTCCAGGGCTGGTGCTCTATCCACTGCGCCACCTAGCTGCCCCCAGTCTTCTCTCCTTAACAGAACATGTCAAAACCTGTGGTCTGCTGAATTTAGGATCACATTCATTCTATCATAAAACAAGGAAGTATGGCTTTAGAGGAAAGGCATAGGGCTAACACTGGCATCATTATGGATGGCCCAGAATAAAGATAGAGCCATGCAAAATCAGCACCCCAGAAAAACATTATTAACGAATTTAAGCATTGCCCTTTGAGGAGGATGAATATAAGGAGTAGGATCATTAGTTTCAGTAACCTTCTCATATGCTCTATATCCCTATTCTTCTTACTGACCAGTTCCACAGCTGGAAAAAGGGCGTAGAACACCTGGTGATCTAAGAGGATAACAGGCTATAAATGCTTGTTGGATTATGAAGAACCTGTGAAGTAATCCTATAAGAAAGGGAAAGAGTCTTAACACCCAGTCTATCCTTTCTCTTCCCTGCACCACCCTTTCCCACCTATACAAACCAACAAAAATCTCATCAATCCACAATCACATCTCTCTGGTATCTTTCGTGGAGATTGTCCAACCCTGCATGGGCACTATTATGACAGTATTAGAGGGGCACAGCTGTCTGCTGGGAAGAGAACCAACCTGGGATTAGATAACCTGGGTCCAGTCTTTCTTTCATGATAAGATAACTGTGCCCCCTTGGAGCAGTTACTCTCTCTTTCTCTACTCAGATATGAAGATATCACTACCTTACCTACATTCCAGGTTCATTGCCAAGATAACTGAGCAATGAGATAACATGCATAAACAATATGAAAAGTAAAATAATAAAAAAAAGAAATGCTAAAGTAATGTATGGGAGTATTATTAATGGAAGCACTGGCAGAGATCATGCAGTCACAGAATTAGAACTAGGAGAGACTTTAGGGCTTCTCTAGCTAGTCTCCTGATTTTACAGAGGAAGAAAATGAGGCCCAGGGAAATGAAGTAACTCACCCAAAGTCACACATATTCGAAGAGGAGAAGGTGGGATTGGAACCCAAGTCTTTGACTTTAAGACCAATATTCTTTCCATTTTATGACAATGTTTTCCAGGAGTCTGATATCTACATGTTTCATTCTGACCCTAGTGTAGTCTTAGCCAGCCTGGTAGCTTTTTGGAACCAAACAATAGTTTTCCCTAAAAATTTATTTGTTCATGGCAGCAGCTAGGTGGTGCAGTGGATAGAGCACTGGCCCTGGATTCAGGAGGACCCGAGTTCAAATCCGGCCTCAGACACTTGACACTTACTAGCTGTGTGACCCTGGGTGAGTCACTTAACCCCCCATTGCCCCACCCCCCAAAATTTGTCCAGTTGAGGAGGTTTGTTTTTTTTCATGTGCAGTCTTTTTCTTTCCTTAAAGAAAAAAAAATAATGGTGGAAAATCATTCACTTCTTGAGTGATATATTCTTTTTAAATTTTAGCTGGAAAATGACCAATAGAGATGTCTTTCTTTTATAAGTAGAAAATAGGCAATAGGAATCTTCATTTAGTTGAGAAAAAATGTTGCTCACAAGATAAAATGCTATCCTGATATTAAGAGGATTCATACTGTTCAAAAGGCACAGCTTTGTTTTTCTTGTAGCAGACACACACTATCTTTTTGCAAGTCCTTTTTGCTAATAAAGGTAGTATCTTATGAATAGTAATTATATAACAGTCACTAACATTTACCTAGAGCTTTAAAGTTTGCACATTAATTTACAAATACTATCTCATTTGATCCTTATAACAATCCTGAGGGCAGCTAGATGGCACAGTGGATAGAGCAGCGTCCCTGGAGTCAGGCGTACCTGAGTTCAAATCTGGCCTCAGACACTTAACACTTACTAGCTGTGTGACCCTGGGCAGGTCACTTAACCCCAATTGCCTCACTAAAAAAACAAAAAAAAAAAACCCAAAACCCACAAAAAACCTGAGAGGAAGGTGCCATTATTATCATCTTATTTTAAGAATAAGGAAACTGAGGCACAAAGAAGTTAAGTTATTTGACCATGGTCACAGAGCTAGTAAATTTGGCTTAGGCAACATTTGAACTCAGGTCTTTCTAACTCAGATCCAGCACTTTATCCACTGTATCACTTAGTTGCCTCTAGATACTTAAACAAGTATTTTATTTAGCTAATTAACCCAAGTTCTCCATAGGATGGAGAATTGGGATTCTTAAAAGTGGACATGGATAGTAGATTAAATTGTGTCATATAGAGATAAACATTAATGGAAAAATTAATAAAAATCAATTTCATTCAAAATCTTAAGAGTTTGTTGGTTAGATAAGGAATGCATTGATGTGGCTGAAAATGTTGATAAAGAGCAAAAATGTAGTAGGCAGCTTGGTATGCTGGAAATGGACAATGAGTTGGGAGATGTAGGCTCTAAACCTAGCTCAGCTACTAATTATCTTTGGGATCTTGGATACATCACTTACTATTTCTAAGTCTTACTTTACTTGAGAAAAAAAGCAATCAAGTCTGATTATGTGATCTCAATATCCTTTCCCAACCTTAAATTCTATGATTCTAAATAAACTTTAATATATGTGTAAAAATGTGGAACAGCTGGAACTTAACTTTTAAACTTTCTATACCATTTTATCAAGCTCTAAGGCAAAGGGAATTCATACTGCATATGCTGTTTTTTTTTTCTTTCAACCAGCAGCTGCTTCAATATTTTCAGAAAGCACAGGCTATTTTTGGATGAGGAGAACTATTTTCGTGGAGAATTTTTAATTTGCATTTTTTGAGCTATTACAGTAAAATGATGTGCAATGGGAATTGGAAATGTTAATGATATACTGAATGGACAGGGAGAAGGAGACATGAGGAATGAAGGATTTTTCATAAAAAATGTTGACTTTTGATTCTATTTTTTTAAACAAACGTGTTGTATTGATACTTTTTGTTTTTATATCACAATCATTTTAATATGTACTATCACTTGTACCCAAGGAGTTCTCCCCTTGTAGCAGAAGAAAAATTAAGCAAAACCCAATACAATAACTGTTTCTGACAGCAAATACTTCAACACACCACACCTGTTGTCCTCTATCTTTCTGCTAAAAAGAGGAAAATGTATTTCAACATCTACTCTCCAGAGCAAGACTGGCAATGCAATCATTTGGTGTTTGACTTTGGTGTAATGTTCTTTTCATTTCCATTGTACTTATAATACTTATTTTTCTCAATTGCTTTTTTGGGGGGGGGGCGAGGGATAACTAAAACCAGTGACTTTGTCAAAAAGCATTGCTCTTAATCAAATGAGCATATATCACTTTGCTAATGTCATTAAAGATAATAAGCAATGAAATTTACACCCAGGGAGACATTATATGTTAATAAGCAAGTTAAGAGGTCACTGATCATAAAACTGACACCTGAGTTAATGCTCGGATTGATTAGGTAGTAACTGTATTTATATATTAGATTGTTATATAGATATAAAATGTGCATCCAAAGTAAGATGTACTATGTGTTCTATACACAATGCTTCAGACAGCCTAGAAATAATTTAATAACTGCTATGGAAATTTACAGGGTTCATGTGAGCCACTAGAGGACAGTATTTTACAAAATGCAGTAAACACTTAAGGCTTATGAAGAAAAAAACAACCAAGCTATTAGGAGACTACCATTCAAGCTGCATATTGCTGGATTTGTCAATGTCTGGAAACAAGTGGTATGTTTTGAAAATTGTATTATATTTCTTGTGGGTATTTTTTTTGGTACTTTAAGAAAAATATTTCTTAGACAAAGCAGGATACCCAGCCTCTAGACTAACTAGTTGTGTAATCCAGCAGAAATCTTTAAAATACTCTCTTCTTATGTTTCCTTACTGCAATATATGTGTATTGATATGGGTATGAGCTCCAACAATCTATGAATCTAAGATTCTATCATTTTAAATTAATTCCTCTGACCTTTGAGTATTTCCAAATTTACTTAATATTATTCCCTTTTATTTCAGCCAACCTGGCCTGCTAGTCATTCCCTAAATTTAACATACCATCTTCCTATCTCTAAGGCCTTTTCGGAGATCATTTTATTCGCATTACGTGATTCACATCTGCCTTTGAAAATCTCTAGCTTTTTTTTGAGGGTAAGCTCAGGTGCTATGTCCTTTTTTTTTTCTGGCAATGAAGGTAAAGTACCTTGCCCAGGGTCACACAGCTAGTAAGTGGCAAGTGTCTGAGGCCGGATTTGAACTGAGGTCCTCCTGAATCCAGGACCAGTGCTTTATCCACTGTGCCACCTAGCTGCCCTTGCTATGTCCTTTTATGACTGGGCTTTCTTCCTCCTGAAATTATAATGGATATGCTTATCTATGTATTTGTTGTGTTCCAGGACCCTGTCCCTCAAAAGAATGTAAAATGCTTGGAAGTCAGGAATTGTTCTGGACTTCAACTCACCACATCCCTGCATGAGTAATTTCCCTCCCCCCACCCCCTTGACTTTTTAGCTACTTTTGTGTGTTCATTTCCTTTATTAGAATGTAAGCTTCTTGCATGCAGAGCATCTTTCTTTTTCCTTATACTTGTATGCCCAGTGTTTAGCAGAGGGCTTGGCACATCGATAAATGCTTATTGCCTTGCCTTTTTCATTTTTGTCTTAGTATCTTATATGCCTAGCACAGTATAGCACACAGTAATCAATTAATAAATGCTTGTATAACTGAAATGAATGATTAAGATCCCTAGTTATCATTATCACCTGATCCTTCCCTGTAATGTCTGAGTGATTTGATTTGTTCCCAACACTAGGTTGGGCAGCTAGGTAGCACAATGGAGAGAGTTCAAGGCCTGGAGTCGAGGAAGACTCACCTTCCTAAGTTCAAATACAGTCTCAGATCCTCACTAGCTGTGTGGCAAGTCACTTAACCCTGTTTGCCTCAGTTTCCTCATCCCTAAAATGAGCTGGAGAAGGAAATGGCAAAACAAATCCAGTATCTTTTCTAAGAAAACCCCAAATGGTGTGACAGAGTCAGACATGATTGAAAAAATGACTAAACAACACTAGGTTAATAAAGTAAACCAAGAACTTCACATTCTAAGAAAACAAGAGTTGTGCTTTATTTCCTCTCTCTGGACTTCAGGTTGACTTTTTTTTTTGCATGGGGCAGTGAGGGTTAAGTGGCTTGCCCAGGGTCACCCAGATAATAAGTGTGTCAAATATCTGAGATCAGATTTGAACTCAGGACCTCCTGAATCCAGGGCTGGTGCTTTATCCACTGTGCCACCTAGCTGGCCCCAGGTTGTCTTTCTACAAAATTAGGAGCATTGTGATAAAGCAGGGAAAGCACTGGATTTGGGGCCAGAAACCCTATATTTGAATTGTGATTCAAGGGCTTAGGCTCTATGTGACCTTGAAGAAGTCATTTCTCTTGACTGTACTTTACTCCTGTATAAAATGAGGTGAATGGAATAAACAATCGGGGATAATGAAGTGTTCTGCAACACATGACATCAGATATTCAGTGAAGGGGGAAAGAATCTGAAATGGGAGAAGAGAAATTTGACCCATATCAGGTGTTTTGAGAGTGGAACAATGTCACATGGATGTGATGGGAAGCAAAAAGGCATGAGTATACTTGAAGCTAAGTAAACAAATTTGAGATTTTCCTGAATAGGGAGCTGGTTGCTTAAAGAGGTGCTCTTCTCCAAGGAAAGATAAAGAACCATAGAAATCTATCAAGTGAGCAATTATTAAATATGGGGTAAAAGAAGAAGAGAATTGGTAGTTGCTGACTTCCTGAAGAAAACTACTGAATAAAGTTAGGAAGGAAGGGAAAAGCCTGGTATCTTGCAAATCTATTCAAAGGAGTTCTAAAAAAAAAAAGGAAAATGGAAGGTGAAAACTGTCAAACCAATCCAAAAAGAACAAAGTGTAGATATAATTAAGAATATAAAATAGTAGTTGAGACGGCTGGGAGCTCACAGGAGACAAAACCCAAGCAAAGAGAGAATAAAATCTACAGTTTTGAGTGTCTATACACAAATGCAACAAGCAAGAGGAAAAAGAGGTTCTAAAATAAGGAAGTAAAACTGAACTGACCTCCCAGTTATTATTGCAACTTGGTAGAATTAAATCCATGATTGGAATGTGATTCTGGGCATACTTTATTCAAAAGAATCAGGATGGATAAAGACAGGTGGGAAGAAGTGGTATCAATGTGTATCATGAAGGTATTTTCATGTATGGCAATCTTGGAATGAGATAGGGAAAGTAGGGCAGCATACATTTGGATGAAGATCATTGGAGGGAGAAAAAGAAGTAATTTAGTTATCAGGGTGTACTATGGACTAATTAAAAATAACAGAGGAAATGACATGAGTTCAGAAAGAAATCACAAGCTTGGACACAGAGGCATGTTATGATACTGAAGGGAGACTGCAATTATTCAGATATCTGATAGTCAGTTAATAAACATTCATTAAGTGCCTCCTTCATACCTGTACCATGCTAAGCTTTTGGGAGGTAAAAAGAGGTAAAAGACAGTCACAGTCTTATAAGGGAGATGACAAATAAACAAATATGTACAAATAAGCTACGTATAGAATTAATTGGCAATAATTAAAAGATAGGATGCGCTAGAATTATGAAGCGTTGGGAAAGGCTTCCTGAAGAGGACAGGATTTTAGTTGGGACTTAAAGAAGATTTTTCTCCTGACCTCCTCAGCTAGTTTCCTCATTCTTTTAAAGTGGTTCTTAATATACCTTGCACCTATGCAGTAGTTTGAGGTGAGAAGGGAGAGAATTCCAGGCATGGGAGACAGAGAGAATGTTTGGAGCCAATAGATGATTTGTCTTATTCTAGGAACAACAAGAAAGCTAGTATCACTAGATCTATGAGGGTGTTTGGTGTGAGGAGATGGAAAAAAGTATGTGTGTAGGTAGGGGAGGTTGGTTATAAGGGGCTTTGAACACCAAAGGATTTTGTATTTGATCCTGGAAGGTGATAAGAAGCCATTGCAATTTAATGAGTAGGAGGTGACATAATTGGATCTGCACTTTAGGAAAATCCCTTTGGTGGCTGTATAGAGGCTGAATTAGAGAAACCTGAAGCAGGAAGACCCACTAACAGACTACTGCAAAATCCAGGTGTGAAGTGATGAGAGCCTGTGCCAAATTGGTGGCAGTATCAGAGGAGAGGGGTCATGTTTGAGAGATCTTCAAAGGTGAAATTAACAGGTCTTAACAATAACTTGGATATGGAGGGAAGAGAGGCTGAGGAGAATGAAGATTGAGAAGAGGCCAATGGATTTGGCAATTAGAATATCATAAGTAGTTTTTGTAGAATAATGAAGTCAGAAGCCAGATTGTAAAGGGTGAGAAGATAAAGAGTAAAGGTGCTTTTTGTAGATGACCTTTTAAAGGAGCTTACCCTCAAAGGGTAAAAGAGATATAGGATGATAGTGGGGCTCAAGTGAGGATTTTTTTAGGGTGGGGGAGACTTGGGCATTTTTGTGGTCACTCAGGAAGGAGCCAGTATACAGGGAGAGGGTGAAGATAAGTGGCAGAGTGGGGCTGACAGAGGGGGCAATCAGTGGAAGGAAATGGGTTGAAATAGAATTGCTTGTGAAGGCAGAAAGGACACTTTTTCATGTGAGTTATGGGTGAAGGAGGAAATAGTGACAGAAGGCATATAAATGACATGAGATGAGGAAGAGGGAATCATGGTGAATGCCCTCCATTTTTTCATTTAAATATGAAGGACTGTTCTCAGCTAAGAAGATTAGAAGACAGGAAGCCACAGAAAATTAAAGAAGGGATGAAAAGGTTTGGAAGAGCCACTGTTGAACGTGGAATAGTGAGTTGATAAGGGAGCTATAATAGAAATTCTTAGCAGTAGTGAGGGCTCAGTTGAGGTTGTATAACATAAATTTGTAGTGGACCCAATCAGAATGGCTACATGATTTTTCCACTTTTGTTCAGCAGCATATATATAGGAGTGAAGGTGATAGAAAACTGACATGATCCAAGGCTTATATTTGGTTTTGCAGAGCTGGCAACATGATAAAGGAGTGAAGGACTCAAGAGAAGAGAACAGTTTAGAAATGAACTGGTTTCCCAAGGGATCAATATGAGGAAAAGAAGAGAGAGGCACATACAAGGATGATGACTTGGGAGAGAACTGAGAGACTGAGGGATTCAAAATAAAATGTTGGCTGAATAGAGTTTTGTAAGGGAAGAGAGAGGGAAAGGTAGAAAGCCAATGACTATGGCTGGATAAGATTTCAGAACTCTTGAAGATGAAGGTGGTACATTTATAAATGACACTAAGATTGAGAGTGTGGCCATCTTTGTTTGTGACTGAAGTGGAGTGGAGGAGAGTAGGTCATGAGAAGTGAATAGGATAATAAACTGAGCAGTTAGGATGTTTAAGGGAGAGTCAGTATGTATGTTGAAGTTCCCAGCAAGAGGAGAAAAAATGTGAAGGAGAGGAAAACTTTCAGCTATGTACTTAACTCATTGAGAAAGGAAGGGCAGTGGCCTGGAGGTCTCTAGATAAGTTACCAAGGTTTTTTTGTTTCTTTTTGGTTTTTGGTTTTTTTTTGGCAAGGCAATGGGGGTTAAGTGACTTGCCCAGGGTCACACAGCTAGTGAGTGTCAAGTGTCTGAGGCTGGATTTGAACTCAGGTACTCCTGAATCCAGGGCTGGTACTTTATCCACTGCATCACCTATCTGCCCCCAAGTTACAAAGTTTTTGACTGCATGGTAGATATGAGTTGAATGAGCCTCAAAGCAAGAGACGTTATTGAGTGATGGAATACTCTTTCTGCTAAAAGCTGAGCAATTCCTTGACTTGTCCTAATGATAATTTCACATTTAAAAAGGTGAAGGTACCAACAAAGGAGAAACCATTCTCTAAGAGGACTGAGAGATGATGTCATGACTTGCAGTGAATTCCACTTAAGTGAGGCAGGGCTATGCAAAGTCAGCAGCTTTACTCTCCTCCAGAGCCATCTGGGTCCAGTGGCAAGATATATGTCAGGATGACTAGAGATGGCCCTGGATATTTTGAGGCAATCAGGGTTAAATGACTTGGCCGGGGTCACATATCTAGAAAGTGTCAAGTGTCTGAGGTCACATTTGAACTCAAATCCTTCTGACTCCAGGGCCAATGTTGTGTCCACTATGCCACCTACCTGCCCCTTATTCTGGGTATTATTAACAGAAAAGAATTGTTTGCTAGTGAGGAAAATTGGGAACTTTGGGAAGAACCAATAACTCCTTCCTAGAATTTATGGTAAGAAAGGGGAGGAAAGATGACCATAATATGACATGCACCCCAGATTTGTGGAAGGCATAATTCAAAGGGTTCAAAGGAAAAAAGATTTCAAAAAAGGATTCTATGGGATGACTCTTCAGGAATATTCAGTACAATGTAGGTAGAAAAACTCTCAAGAATCAAATTCTGAAAAGACAGAAAAAAATAGTTTCAAGAGAAGGGAAAAGGAAGACTAGATAAAGAGACTGATGTGAATGCACAAGGAACTAAGTAACTTAGGTTTTTTGTTTTTGGTTTTTTTTTAGTGAGGCAATTGGGGTTAAGTGACTTGCCCAGGGTCACACAGCTAGTAAGTGTTAAGTGTCTGAGGCCGAATTTGAACTCAGGTACTCCGGCACTCCAGGGCCGGTGCTTTGTCCATTGCGCCACCTAGCTGCCCCGTAACTTAGGTTTTTTAAAGATACAGTAGATGCAAGCAAAGAATGAATACAGGAACATGACATCATCCTGTAAAAAAAAAAAGCGTCAGTAGTAACAAACTTCAAAATGAGCTAAGCTAACAAGGAAAGCTATGAAGAACAAAAAGAGTGTTTCTTTAATACTGAAAAGAGAAGGATTAAAGAAAAGATAAGATCAACTGCTTTGGGTGGAAGAGATGATCATAACTGACTACAGAAAAAGATTTACTCAATTCATATTTTCTCTTCTTATCTATAATGGATAATGACTCTTATACTTGCAAGGTAGGAAAAAATGACTAACAGTCAAGTGATACACAAGGTAAATAAGGAGCTAATAAAAAAGCACCTAGTTGCCCTTGATGAAATCAATTCACCTGGGCAAGATGAACTACACCCTTGGGTATTGAAAGAACTGTTGTAATGATTTTTGAGAACATTTGGAGGACTGAGAAGAATGGGAAAGTTACTGTGACATTGGCAAAGGTCAAATGTTCTGATTTTCAAAAAGGGCAAGAAAAAAGAGACTGCAAACTCTAGATTAGGAAGTTTGACTTTGATCTCTGGGAAAATTCTAGAAGGCATCATTAAACAGAAACCTAGTTAAAATATAGAAAAAAATTATCACTGATTACAAAGAACCAGTATAACTTCATAGCAGACTAACCCTTTTTCCTTTATTGACAAGGTTACTAAGCTAATAAATAGATCAGGAAGATGCTGGAGATGTTTGCCTAGATTTTAGCAAAGCATTTGATAAAACATTTCATAATTTTTTTTGCAAAAAAAAATAAAGGCTAAATTACATATAGATGATGATATAGTTAGGTGGGTTTAGAATGAGTTAAACGTCTAGACTCAAAGGGTAATCATCAACGGTTCATGTCAAGTTGGCAAGAAGTCTTCTGTGGAGTCTCCAAAGGATCTGTTATGCCCAGTACTGTTTAAAGTTTATGACTTGCATAGATGGGGGTGCTCATCAAGTGTGCAGATGACACAAATCTGACAGAGATAAGTTGATGACAGAGTGAGGATCAGAATAATTCTTGACAGGTTGGAGCATGGAAGTGAATCCCCAAAAGTAAAATCGAATAGGTACATAATTCTTACTAATGGTCTAAGAAATCAACTTTGCAAATACTAGATGGGGGCAGCATATGTAGATAACAGTTTATTGGGAAAAGATTTGGCAATTTTAGTGCACTGAAAACTCATTATCAAATGATAATGAGCAAAGCTCTAATGCAATTCTGGGCTGCATTAATAGAGGCATAAGCTTTAAGGAAAAGGCAGCGAGTGTCCTTCAGATACTCTGGTCACATTCCATCTATGTTTCTGTGTTCAGTCCTGAGCATCACAATTTAGGAAGGCCATTAATAAGCTGGAGATTGTACAGAGAAAGAGAATCAGGATGGTGAAGGGCCTTAAATTAATGTTGAAGGAAAATGAGCTGTTTAGCCTGGAAGTGAGAAGATGAGGAAGTAACATAGCTGCCTGATGTTCAAATGCTTGAGAAATGAACAAATGTTAGCTATTTTAATTCTGATAGGCATTTATCAAGAACCACAACATTATACAAATTATGTACAACCACAACATTATATAAATGTTATAAAAGATTAAGTAAATAACAGTCTCTGACCTCATGGGATCAGACTTATGTTCCAATAGATTTAAATATTATGTTATTGAAACAGTGTCCTCTAAGCACCCAACCCAACATGATCTTTGCTATCAGAGGCCATAGGGGCAGAACAGGTCAATGAAATACATTGGTCATCCCCAAACCCCACATTTACAGAACATCCACAAAGCAGATAAACAACTAGACTACTCTGAGCCATTTCAAAGGTGATCTTAAAGCAGAAGATCAAGTTTCCTGCCTTTGAGCAATAAAGTTGCAATGACTCTCCTGGTCTGGGAGACCTTGATCAAAGTTCGAGGGATTTTGCTGCAAATATGTGACAACCATGAGCACAATTCCCCCTTTACAGCACAGATGGTTTACTCAAGCACCATTTAGTAGGTCTTATTTCTTGGAAGCATAAACAAAAGTGACGGTTAGAATTATTTCCATGGCTCTCTCTTGGGAAATAGGATTATGATTAGATCAAAGCTTCTGTGAAATATGCACAGAGAACAATCCTATAGTGATTTGTTGGGTTGGCTGAACAGTCTAGCCACTCACTTCTATTTTTAAATTTCATATGCTGTTAAAGTTGATGAGAGTCATGAGCGACATCAGTATTAGAAAATGACAGACATGCTACAAATGTGACCCTTTGAGCAACTGGAAAGGAAATATGAAAGTGCAATCAACTGAAGGCTGAGAGATGACTTTGGGGACTAAGTATCCTTTGTCCTATCTTCTGCCCATATTGGGTCATTTTGCTTGATGATCATTAATATATTTACTGAAAGGTAAAACAATATCAAACTTTAATTCATCATTTTATTAAACTTTCCCTTGAGGGCTGGAGAACATAAAGGGAAATCTCGTATTTCTCCAGGTCTTGTTAATAGTTTTTGAAAAGGAGAATGATTCAAAATGTTCTTTCCTCTCTCCTCTCTCTGTCTTTCTCTTTCTGACTCTGTGTCTGTCTCTGTTCCTCTCTCTCTTTCTGCTCTGCCCTACCCCCAGTCCTAATCCTTTCTGACCTCTCTGGAGAATCATCATCCCTGTCTTCTGATACTTTCTGAATACTTCCTTTGCTTCTGAGAGAACACAATCATTTTTTCCTCATTTTCTCTAATTCCTCCCATATCTTCTTTTCTGACTCTTCTTCCTTCTTTCTTCCTGTAAACACACATCTCACTATTCTCCCCTTCACAAACTCTATGCTGTAGCCAAAGTTAATTAGGGAGGCATCTTGGGACATAGAAAGAGCACTATGTTTGTAATCAGAGGGTCTAGGTTCAAATCCTTCCTCTAATGCTTCCTATCTATATAACTTTGGACAAGTCAGTTACTTCATCTACCATAGACTCAGTTTCCCTCTCCATGAAAAGAAGGTGTTAGACTAGACATCCTCTGAGAGCTCTCTTCTAGATATAGGGTTATGATCTGATGAGATTACTTAACATTGTCTGACCTCGTTCTGCCCTTCCTTGTCTTCACTCACACTTTGAACCTCCCCCTGGAATGCAATCCTCCCAATTCACCTGTTGAATTTCATCATTGCCCAGTTCAGCTGCCATCTACTTCATGAAATCTTCCCTATTTTTGCCTCCCCTCAACCCTTGGCCAAAAAAGAAAAATCAACTTTCTCATAAAACTTTGTTCATATATTATAACATGAATTATTTTTATTATAGCTGTTGGTATATTTTTCTCAGAGTATACTTTTCCTTCTACCTAAGCCATCTTTCATATACAACTTCAAAAAACCTCTTCCTAAGAGGCAGGCCTAATAAACATTATCTCCCTTTCTCTCAAAAATATTCAGGGACAATCTAATGCCAATAGGATAAAATATAAACTCCCGTACTTGGCACTTCATTTATTTCTAAGCAGGTTTTCACACTACATTCCTTCATATGCTCAGTGGTTCAGTCAGGGTGGGGGGTGGCACCAGAAGGAGAGAACAGGGGAGATTTCTCTATTCAGGAGTTAAGTTTTCTCTCATGGTCTCTAGAAATAAAATGTCAAATGGCTTCAAAATACACATAAACTCGTGGAGAATAGTTCCACAATGACATTTAATGGAACTATCCCTAACCTTTGAGGCTGATGTGAAGGGAGGTAACCAAGGCCTTTCAGAGAAAAATGGCTAGGTTCAATTTTATCTGTTTAGTAATGAGGTGTGGATGATAATGAAAGGTCAGACTTTAAATTATTGTTTCTCTCTTTTACTTAAGGTGGTCCACGCAAACCTTATAAAACTCTTCTGATGGGCCCATGACTGCTACAAACTTTAATGATTCTCCTGTTGTGTTTCCCCTATATGTGAACAGAATTCTCATTGCATGGAACATTTACTGGAGGCAAACCTGATATGATTAAAAAATAACAATACTCAAAAGTACAATCTAAAATGACAGGAATAAGACATCCTGACAAAAGGAGAAAACATCTTTTAACTGTAATCTCTCTTCTCCCTCCTTTTTGATTCAAGTCAGATACATTAAGTGACTTCTCACAGCTATAATGTTCATAACATCTCAATGCTGTTTTTCAAAAATTAATTCATCTCTTCTAGTCAAGAGGTTTGTTAGTTCAGAGACTGATAGAAGTGATTATGTCCACTGCATTCAAAAGCTTTCATCACATTTGTTTTTTCTTTGAAATGAATAAGGTAAACCCAGTAGAAATTCTCAAAAGAAAGAATTATTTTTATTATGAGCAGTACCATTATACAATAGAGCACATAGAATTTGATAAGCCACAAATCAGAAGAGATTATTCTTTTGAAAAATTTGAATTTTGCCCAATAATTTCTCAACTATAAATATAAATTCCAAAATAGGTAATCCCTAGTCATTAATTGGGAGCAGATAGATGGCTCAGTGGAGTGCTGGGCCTGTAGTCAGGAATACCTGAGTTCAAATTTGGGCACAGACATTTACTAGCTATATGACTCTGGGCAAGTCACTTAACCTCCATTTGCCTTAATCCAATGGAGAAGGAAATGGCAAAGAACTCCAGTATCTTTGCCAAGAAAACCCCCTGGATGGTATGGTCCAGGGGTTACAAAGATTTGGACATGACTGAATGATTGAACAATAAAAACAAAAAATCCTTAAGTGCCATGTAATGGATGAACTCTACTATAGCAGTTATTTAATGTTCATTAATAAGGATAAACTAGGGCATTTTTGTCCTCAAAATATCTCTTGAATAAATCATTGCTGCTCTAATGTTCTGCATCTTTACCATGCTGTGTGGATATCCTGGCTCTACGTAGAGAAGCCAATGAGCTGGAGGTCAGCCCAAGCTCTGGGTAATTCATTTCCTCTTACTAAACTTCAGTTGTCTCAGTTGTAAAATGAGGAAGTTGGCCTAGATGATCTCAATCTTCTTTTTTAGCTTTAGGATTCTCTGAGTCTTTGGAGAAGTCCACCAAAATAATTCATGGAGACAACCTATAGCATGACTATCTTAGCTTAATGACAACATGTTTTGCTCAAGCCCAGGGAAACATCATTTTGGATGTGAATGTACATTGTTTGTCTACTAAACATTCTGTGTCTTACCTTATATTAAGAAGGTAAGCGTCACTACATAGGGATGGAATAGTTTCCTCTTTCTGCTCACTTGGGGTGTCATCACCATCATCTAACTCATTAGATGTATTATAAAAACCATGACTAAAAAGTACACTGACTTACCTGGACAAGCTATGGTAGATTCTAAAGTTGCTGGAACAAGATATCTCATTTATCAAATGAGATAAAACTGTAAAGTCCTCAGCATTGTCCCTGGCCTACAGTAAGCACTATATAAATGTGAGCTATTATTATCAGCTATTATTTTCAACTCCCTTATCAAATCATCAGATAAAGGTATTATCATCTTCACAAGTTGAATGCCCATATAGCTCCTTCAGTAAGTACTTTCAGGAATTTTTTTTTTTTTTAAGGAAGATCGATTTTATCACTAGCCCCATCAAATCAGAACAGCATGGGTGTTTCTGGGGAACCTACTACTAATGTTTTTAGGAACTGGTACATAAACATTTACCTCCAGTTATCCCTATTTTTAGAAAATCAGCAAAGCATAGTAGATAAAGAATTAACCTTCTAGTGAGGATACCCTAGGTTTAAGGGATGTCTCTTATACATACTGGCTTGTGACCCTGTGTGTATCTATTGTGGGCAGCTGGGCTAGCTTATGTCAATCATCTTTTGTTATTATAATGTCCTGTTATTATAATGGTCTCTCCTCACCTGATGAGAAAGAACAATAAGGCACTTACTTGGTGCCTGAAGGTTTGCAAAGAGCTTTACAAATCTCATTTGATCAGGCAAGACCACATGCTTATTGGGGGAACATATCTGCTGGTTATTAGTTACAAGGGATATAAGGCTTAGGATTAGGACCAGGACATTCATATAGTCATATATAATCACATATTATTTAGAACTAGAATAGCCCATTAAGATTATCTAGCTCAACTTCCTATCTTTGCATTTAGGGAAAGGGGGGCAGAGAAGGGCATTGCTCCAGGTCACATGGGCAAATAATTTGGAAATTGCTAATCATCCACCAAATAGTCATCTAGCCTTCTGTTATTTTTATCTATCTATCTGTCTATCTATCTATCTATCTATCTATCTATCTATCTATCTATCTATCTATCTATCTATCTATCTATCTATCTATCTGTTTAATTATTTATTTGTGGGGCAATGAGGGTCAAGTGACTTGCCCAGGGTCACACAGCTAGTAATTGGCAAGTGTCTGAGGCCAGATTTGAACTCAGGTCCTCATGAGTCCAGGGCTGGTGCTTTATCCACTGCACCACCTAGCTGCCCCCTAGCCTTCTCTTAAAGACCTCCTTTGACAGCAAACTCACTTCTACTTAGTAAATTCATTCATTCGATCCTATTCAATTTGAGAAAAAGCTCTTTTTGGCCCTTACTACCCAAATGACCCTGGATCAGCACTTAACCACCTTAAGCCTCAAGTTCTTCATCTGTAAAATGAGGGAGTTGGACAAGAAGGTCTCTGAGGTCCCTTCTGATTCTACATCTATGATCCCGTGGTGTTTCCTGTTCCTTCTCATTTTATATCCTATGATCCTATTAGCGACTTGCTTAAGACCAAATTAGTTAGGGAAAGAGATGATATTTATCCTAGTCCTCTGACTTCAAACTAAAGGGTGACCTTTCCTCATCAACATGCCTCTTTTCAGAGAAACCTGGCCTTATTGTCCCAACTTTCTATAATGTCACTCTTCTGCAATCGCTAGTCTTGTATATTTCACTCTTAATTTTCTGTCTTGTGAATCCCTCCTGTGTAGTTATTGTCCTGTATTAATATTGATCTATTTTAATAGAATTCCACAGTTGAGATGTATCCTAATATCATCTCATACATGAACAAAATATCCTCAATAACAGGGTCTTTGAGTTGCAAGATGACTTTCACTTGTTTGATATGCAATTCACTATTACCCAAGGCAGTCCCCTATGCTTTTATTTGATTTATTTTTAATCATGTTATTTTATTTTATAAAAAATAAATCAGTCTGTCATCATCAGTCTTCATCTATCTCTTCTTCCCCACCCCCAAACCCAGCCCATTAAGGAATCAAGAAAAACAACCTCCCTTTTAACAAACATAAATAGTTAAGCAAAACAAAATTTCTCATTGTCCATGTCTAATATGATGTG